>NC_081539.1:31428437-31773437 GCF_030273125.1 Centropristis striata | reverse complement strand
ATCATCATTTATAAACCATATATAGGCCATTTAGAATGGTAAATTCATAATTTATTAATGTTTAACTAACTACATCATTTATAAATGACAAATATATGGTATATTAATGTAATTTTATAGTTACTTTACCATCAACAAACAGTTAAATTATAATTAATAGTTTATTAATAGTGTTAGTTGCACTTATTTTAACATTTTTAACACCATATTAAGTATGTTAATGATTTTGAAATGATTCATATACCTTTAAGAAATTGGTTTAAAACATTTAAAGATTAAATATGTAAAGCACTTTGTAAATGGTTAATAATAATTGGTCTATAAACCATCTATAAACATGACTTAGTTGGTTATTGTAAAGTGTTACCTTGGTTTCCTCTGTAATCTATTAGATAATCTTCAATTCATTATTTTTAATCTTGTGTTATTGTCCATGTATAATTAAATCTATTAGATTAAACTAAAAAACAACACTCTCTCTTTCTCCGTAGCCGTGTAAGAAGGTTTGCCCTCAGGACGTGGAGCTGATGTACACGGAGCTGATCCAGCGCTGTAAGCAGATGTACCTGACGGAGTCCGACACCGAGGACGACAGCTTCTACCAGCTGCCCAGCTTCCTGGACTCCATCGCCAGCGTCCTCATTCACCTGGACAAGGTGACACACTCAGCCTCATCTCTATGTGGCTGTATTAACTACTTATTAACCCCATAAAGCCAAGTGTATCATATTTGATACACAAGTTTTTGAGACCTAAACATCATCAGTGTGATATTTTTTTCCTGAAAAACCTGATGTCTACATGTGTTGAAGAAAAAAAACTGAGCACCAAATTGCACAAAAATATAAGATATAGCTAAATTTATATGCAGGTTCCACTGGTGGATCAGTCATTGCTGCGTGAAAACTTCATATCAGCAGATGTATGATGTTATGTTATATGGAAAAATATATTTTGCATGTTTGAGGAAAATGTTAAAAGAAAGTAAAGCCTTAAAAGGTTAAAAATGTTGGGTTTTATATGTTTTTGTTAGTTCAAGAAAAACAAACCGTGAGCAACAAATTGCACAAAAAGAACTGATGTATCAAATATGATACAAATTAGAATCATATATCCCTATTGTTTTTAGATTTTTTTAAAATGATCTGTCAGCAGGTTCAATAAACACTCCAGTTTAAAAAAAAGAAAGAATTTTCTGGCAATTATTTAGTGGTTCAGGCTTTATAGGGTTAACGAGGGTTACAAAGGGCTTGGAACAATGTCCGGTTCATTTCCAGAAACTCTCCATGGGAAGATACGCTTGGGAATGTTCCAAATCAGAAATTTCCATGGAATTATAGGAATTAACTGGAAATTGGGGGTAATTTAAACAAACCGTATCATATCCAAACATAAATATCAACATTTTATTTTGTCATAAGCAGACCTCCATGCAAAACAATACAATAAAAAAACATGAATGTTGAGTTAAATATGACTCATCACCCTGTGAGCAGTGTGCATGGAATCTCTCAGTCTTTTATGACTAAAACATATATATTTTTTTACATATACAGTTGAAACCATAAGTTTACATACACTATATAAAAAGACACATATGCTTTTTTTCTCACTGTCTGACATGAAATCAGACAATCACTTTTCCTGTTTTAGGTCCGTTAGGATTACCAAAATTATTTCTATTTGCTAAATGCCAGAATAATGAGAGAAGTATTTTTTTAGACATTTTTTATGACTTTCTTCAAAGTCAGAAGTTTCCATACACTAACATTATTATGCCTTGAATGATGATGCTGTCGTGTCTTTGGAAGCTTCTGGTAGGTGAGAAAAAAAGCTTATGTGTCTTTTTATATAGTGTATGTAAACTTCTGGTTCCAACTATGTTTAAGTTTCATGTTAAGGGCCAACCCTTTCATTTAGTAAATCCTCAGTTTGTTCCGTTTGTTCTTGTAAATTCCTGTTAATTTCCATAAATTCCCATGGAAAGTTTCCAACTTTGAACCAACCCTAATATTAAACAGAAAGATGATTGTGTGATGTGAACTCAGATCCCGGAGGTGTACACGCCGCTGCTGGAGCGCCTCCTGGTGGTGCAGATGGACAGTTTCCCTCAGTACAGCGAGCGGATGCAGACGGCGTGCTGCAGGTCCATCCTGAAGGTTCTGCTGGCCGTGGCCTCCAAAGGACCCGTGCTCTGGAGCTTCATCAGCTCTGTGGGTACGTTCATCATCAGCACGTTCTACCTGAAGGCAGTAGTTCTCAACCTTTCTGAGTCGCGACCCCCAATTTAACATGCATGTTGTCTGACCCCCGCTCATTGAACACAATCTCACACACACAGTTCAGATCACCCAGAAAACACAAAATGACCAAAAAAAGACATAAAATGACCAAAAAAGACACAAATTGACCAAAAAAAGACACAAATGACCCAAAAAAGACACAAATTGACCAAAAAAGACACAAAATGACCCAAAAAAGGCACAAAATGACCAAAAAAGACACAAATTGACCAAAAAAAGAAACAAAATGACCAAAAAAAAGACACAAAATGACCAAAAAAGACACAAATGACCAAAAAAAGAAACAAAATGACCAATTAAAGACACAAATGACCAAAAAAAGACACAAAATGACCAAAAAAAAGGCACAAAATTAACAAAAAAGGCAAAAAATTTACCACAAAATGATTTTAAAAAGACATAAAATGACCAAAAAAGACACAAAATGACCAAAAAAGACACAAATCGACTACAAAATGATAAAAAAAGACACAAAATGACTAAAAAAAGACACAAAATTAACAAAAAAGGCAAAAAATTTACCACAAAATGATTTTAAAAAGACATAAAATGACCAAAAAAGACACAAAATGATAAAAAAAGACACAAAATGACTAAAAAAAAGACACAAATTGACCAAAAAAGGAAACAAAATTACCAAAAAATAGACACAAAGTTACCAAAAAAGACACAAAATGACCAAAAAGACTAAAACACATGAACACTTTAACACAGTGGAGACAGAGCTGACTTCCAAAATGATTTGGCGACCCCCAGAAATCATCTCGCGACCCCAATTGGGGTCCCGACCCCCAGGTTGAGAATAGCTGCCTAAAGGCATCATGGTAATCTGAAATGAAGCATAACGTCCATCAGATGCTGGTGAGATGTTGAAGAATGAATTCAGTCCAGAAATGAGACTGACTATAATGTATTAGTGGTCATTTAAATAGAGTAAAATAGAGCTTGTTATTAAAATTAGACTTGCTGCTTTTTCATGTTATCTGTGATGAGATTGCATGTAATGTCTGATAAAACACTTTATTTTCCCAGTGCACCAGGGTTTGATCCGTGTGTGTTCTAAACCCATCATGCATTCTGAGGTGAGCCGCATGTTTATATTATATATCGCTGATATTACTGAATATATACACATTATACTGATATATATCATTACCACTGTGCTGATGGAAGAAACACGCCTGTTTCCTTCTTTCCTCAGGATAAAAACGGTTCCTCTGAGTCTTCCCAAGTTCGTACTGGGAAGTGGAAAGTTCCATCTAGTCAGAACTATCTGGCTCTGTTTAAAAACCTTCTGGACTGTGATCAGCTGAAGGTATGGACATATATACAGATTATATATATATATATATATATATATATAGAATATATTCAGATTATTACATATCACCAACTGTGCTATTGTAACATTACTTCAAATAATAAGTCCTTTCAGGGTCTTGTATGTACAGTTTTGTATTTCATACATTTAGGTGTTCTGTGTCATGAGAGCCATAATATTTACTCTGCTGGTTATGTTGCCGGGGAGATTCTTTCATTGTTTACAATCAGCAGCACGTTTTCTTCATGTCCTTGCTCCGTGTGTCCTCCTCTGCAGGATTCAGGGTTTCTGGACGGAGCGTTTGAGAGTCAGAACGCTGCTCTGGTGTCTCTGAGCCGTCTGCTCTATGACGAGGTGGTGAAATCAATCCTCCGCATCGTGGAGAAACTGGACTTGTCTGTGCAGAAAGTGACAACGGGAGAAGAAGTGAGGCTCACTGTGAAATACTTCTTTCATTCATTAAAAGTTACTGACAGCAGAAACACAACATCCAACACCATCTGCTGGCTGTTGTACCAGATCTGTTGATATCGTCTCAGTCTTTATGATATCGTCCCACATGTCTTACTCCAGCTGTTTTCTGTGAGTGAGAACATTCTCTATGGTGGAATGAAGCTGTCAGAGCGTTTCCTGTCTGATGGATCCTGATCCAGGACTCTTCTTGTGTTTCAGGCTCCGGGTGATGCGGCTCATGTCCTGCCGTCCTCAGACCCCACAGCTCACCTGCTGCCCAACAAGATCAAAGACTTCACCGCCTTCATCAACCTGGTGGACTTCTGCAGGTAATGTGGACAAGATCCCTCTTTAAAAGTGTCACAAAAAGACACAAAATGACCAAAAAAAGAAACAAAATGACCAAAAAAAGAAACAAAATGACCAAAAAAAGACAGAAATTACCAAAAAAAGACGCAAAATGACCAAAAAAAGAAACAAAATGACCAAAAAAAAGACACAAATTGACCAAAAAAGACACTAAATGACCAAAAAAAGAAACAAAATGACCAAAAAAAGACACAAAATTAACAAAAAATGACAAAAATGTAACAAAAAAGGCACAAAATGATTTAAAAAAGACATAAAATGACCAAAAAAGACACAAAATGACTAAAAAAGACACAAATTGACTACAAAATGATAAAAAAGACACAAAATGACTAAAAAAGGAAACAAAATTACCAAAAAAAGACATAAAATTATTATTACATTAAATCATTTAACACAGTAAATGTTAACACTTTTAAATTGAACCTGATCTGTACGACATGTTTATCATTTTAAACATTTAAAATGAGAAACTCAAGATGTTCTCCTTGTTGTGCAGTGAGTTGCTGCTGAGTAAGCACCAGGAGTATTTCCAGTCCTGGATGTACCCGTTGAGTCATGAACTCATCCTCCACTCCATCAGGAATCCTCTGGTCAGCGGCTTCTACAAGCTGCTGTCTGTCACCATGACGATCGCTAAGAGGACCAAGTACTTCCAGGTAATGTTTCCACTAGGACCAAGACTTTTTCTCTATTTGTTGTTTTCCATGTAAGGACATCACTTGTGTCTTCCAACTGGCCTTTAATGACTAGTGCACTATTCATACATGACATGCCACACGACAACGTCTGCAGCTCCATAAAACACTTCCTGTTCATAAGGTACCACACCACATTAAACACTGATATTCACTGGAAACTATTAGAATATTATCGGAAAATCAAACCTGGTAGCCACTTTAAAACTCCTAAAGATAGGAAGGATGAAGAGACTTCAGATGAGATGAGTCAGGGTGGAAATCCAGAGTGAATTACTGTGTTACTGACCAGGTGGAGGCCTGTCACACAAAGGGGCGGGGCTACACTAAAAGGGGGGCGGGGCTACACCAAAAGGGGCGGGGCTCCCTCAAAAGGCGTCCAATCAGAAACAGAGCAATGATGCAACACGCCCTACGCAAATAATGATATTTTGAAAAATGAATTCAAAAATCTTCAAAATCGAGGATGCACACCTTCGTGCCATGAGCAAGACACACACACACACACACACACACACACACACGCACACACACACACACACACACACACACACACACACACACACAGACGCTTCTTGCTTTTCTAGATAAAAGATAAATTCATTGGATTGTGATTTCCCAGAGAAGGAGAGTGGAGAACCAGAATGAATGTCCTGTAAGAGGATACCTAACTGACTTTCTAATGACTTGTTTGTTTCTGTATCTATTAAATAAGTGCCATCCTAACTTTATATCTGTGTTTGAACAGGGCGTCGGCCCCAGAAGCTCCACGTCGCCCCAGAGTGACACAGTGAGAAGTGCTTGTTTTGCGCTTTTCTCCAAGTTTGGGAAAGAGGTAGCTCCTCCTGACAGAATGTGTTTGAGTGTATGAATTAAATGCAGTGTTCCAGGGTAATATATAATGTGTTGACCTGTGGTTTCCCACCAGGTGTGTGTGAGGACGAAGCAGTACAAAGACGAGCTGCTGGCCTCCTGCCTGACCTTCGTCCTCTCGCTGCACCACGGCCTCATAGCGCTGGACATCCAGGCCTACTGCCCCGCGCTGGAGGTGGGCCTTCATGTCTCTCTTTCTGTTTCTTGGGACTAGGCATGGATAGATTCAGGTTAAAGCAGAACATGCAGATGTGCAGTTTGATGTTTTGTGCAGTAACTCCTAAAAAACAGTAGTTTTACATCAGCAATAACTTCAGTTATTATGTGTATAATTGTAGAGTAGCTCATGTAAATTGATAAAAATGCAATTTGAACAAAAAATATTTCCACATACTGTCTTGCAACTGAAGGCTTAAAACACTGAGTGTGTCTTTTTTTATCGTGTGATACATTCAAATCAATCAAAATGACTTTATTTATCCCTGAGGGTAAATCCAGTTAGTCTGGTGGAATCTCTGTTAGAATGAGACAGCCTGATGGCTGCAGGAGAGAATAATAATAATAACAATAATAATAATAATAGGAGAGAAGGATCTTTTCAATCGGAGAGAGAGGAGCCGTCCACTGCTGTTGTTTGGTATAAATAAAGGTTTTGTGTAGAGATGATCTGGTATTTAAAGATGGCCTCCAACATGTTTGACGGTTCATCTCTCACAAAAAAAAGATCACCTCCAATCAATACTTCCATAAAAAATGTGAATATTACATGTTTCCAGAGCATGGTCTCATCTCTGTGAATAAACTCATCAACCAGTCACGTTCTGCAGAACTGAACCTCAGAAGCTTTGGACCTGTTGATTGGGTGAAAATCTTACTCCGAGTGGTAGAACAACAAATGCAAACTAGTCTAAACATTGACATATTAACTGTATTGGGAAATATACAATCCACTACTAAATCCATATTAACCCATTGAAGCCTGGAAAGCGTTTACGTTGTTTTGTAGTATTTGTATAAGCTCTCAAATACTTTTTGAATTTCATTTTTATCTGCTACAGAGGCTGAAAAATCTATTATTTAGTAGAAACGTTGACCCTTCTGGTGAATTTCCAGAAAAACTTCAGGTTTTAGGGGCTGATTTTAGGCTTATTTTATTGTAGGCGGCTCTGAGGATGGGTCTGAGCCACGTTCCTCTGGCCTCGGTGGCTCTGGACGCCCTGGAGGACTGGTCCTCCCACATCCCTCTGGAGACCATGCAGCCCTGCTACAGCAGCATCCTGCCTCTGCTGGACGGGTACCTGAAGACCTCCTCAGCCACCAGTAAGACCAGTATACTACCAGTGGAGGCTAGGCTAGTCTGTTATAAACCTAAAGTAAAGTCTAATCCAGATGTTTGTGTGCAGACAGAGAGGACAGCAGCTGGGAGGTGATGTCTTCTTCTTCTACTAACACTGAGCGAGGATACGGCCGAGTGATGACCAGACTGCTGAAACAGTCCAAACAGCTCAGCATGGTACTTTGTCGTCTCTTATTACCCACACAAGCCAGAATAACATGTGTTATTGATTATATTTTAATCAGTTTTATTACAGGGAGGAGAGCATGCTCTGTCTGATGTTTGCAGGGATGTACAGACCGTATCGAATCTATTAATTTCTCTTTAATATTCTTATAAAGCAGAATTACTTCAGGGCATATGCTAATGAGCCTCATGGTATTGTACAGTACAGCAGTAGTTCTCAACCTTTTTGAGTCGCGACCCCCAATTTAACATGCATGTTGTCCACTGAACAGAATCTCACACACACAGTTCAGATCACCTGAAAAACAAACAAAATGACCACAAAAAGACACAAAATGACTAAAAAAGGAAACAAAATGACCAAAAAAGACACAAAATGACCAAAAAAGACACAAGATGACAGAGAAAAGACACGAAATGACTAAAAAAAGACACAAAATGACAAAAAAAGAGACAAAATGACTAAAAAAAGATACAAAATGACCAAAAAAAAGAGACAAAATGACTAAAAAAAGAGACAAAATGACCAAAAAAGGAAACAAAATAACCAAAAAAGACACAAAATTACCAAAAAAGACACAAAATTACCAAAAAAATACACAAAATGACCAAAGAAGACACAAGATGACAAAGAAAAGACACAAAATGACTAAAAAAAGACACAAAATGACCAAAAAAAAGACACAAGATGACCAAAAAAGACAAAGATGACCAAAAAAAGACATAAAATGACCAAAAAAAGACAAAATGACTAAAAAAGACCCAAAATGACTAAAAAAAGACACAAAATGACTAAAAAAAGACACAAAATGACCAAAAAAGGAAACAAAATAACCAAAAAAATACAGAAAATGACCAAAAAAGACACAAAATGACTAAAAAAAGACATGAAATGACCAAAAAGACTAAAACACATGAACACATGAACACTTTAACACAGTGGAGACAGAGCTGACTTCCAAAATGAGTTGGCGACCCCCAGAAATCATCTCGCGACCCCAATTGGGGTCGGGACCCCAAGGTTGAGAACAGCTGCAGATATAGATTATAGATTGATATGAGTGCGATAGCTTGATATTGTTGCTGATGTTTTTCTTGCTGTGGCTGCAGGAGGATTCTCCTCTGGTCTCAGTGAGGCTCCGGGTGGTGAAGCTGCTGGGCCACCTGGGAGGAAAGCTCAACAGGAACCTTGTTACTGGTAACGACTCATAACCAGCCTAATGTCTCCTTCTGTTACATGGTGACATACTGGGCTGTGATCCATAGTGATCCATAGTGATGTTATGATGAGTAGAGATGCTTGCTGATCACAGGTTTCTATCCTCCCTCCAGTGGCGTCCTCAGAGGACTGGATGAGGAGCTGTGTGTCCTGGGACTCTGAGAAGAGGCTCAGCTTCGCGGTGCCGTTTGCTGACATGAAGCCGGTGATCTACCTGGACCCGTTCCTGCCCCACATCAGCCAGCTGGCCCTGTCCACCAGCGACAGGCAGACTAAGGTAGGTCCTCTAGGGCAGGAGTCACAACCTTTCTGAGTCACGACACCCAATTTAACATTCAAGTTGTCCACGACCCCCGCTCACTGAACACAATCTCACACACACAGTTCAGATCACCCAGAAAAAGATACAGAATGACCAAAGAGAGAAACAAATTGAAGAAAAAAAAGACAGCAATGGTTTAAGTTACCAGTTTTTCACCAACATATGTAAAAATATCTGCTAATCCCAGTTTGTTACATCAGTCAGGTTATCGAAATAAGTCAATTAAATCAGTTATTAAACTTGTCCTTATTACCTCTCAGGGTGAATTTAATCTTTTCCAACTTAAGGTGAAACATAATGTCCCTGATCCACACAGAACTGATTTGATGCTAACGTTGGTGTGATGACAGTAGAAATGAGTGATTATTATTATTATTAATGTGTGTTTGTGGTGCAGGTGGCAGCCTGTGAGCTGCTCCACAGCCTGGTGGTCTACATTATTATTATTATTATTATTATTATTATTATTATTAATGTGTGTTTGTGGTGCAGGTAGCAGCCTGTGAGCTGCTCCACAGCCTGGTGGTCTACATTATTATTATTATTATTATTAATATGTTTGTTGTGGTGCAGGTGGCAGCCTGTGAGCTGCTCCACAGCCTGGTGGTCTACATTATTATTATTATTATTATTAATATGTTTGTGTGGTGCAGGTAGCAGCCTGTGAGCTGCTCCACAGCCTGGTGGTCTACATTATTATTATTATTATTAATATTAATGTGTGTTGTGGTGCAGGTGGCAGCCTGTGAGCTGCTCCACAGCCTGGTGGTCTACATTATTATTATTATTATTATTAATGTGTGTTTGTGGTGCAGGTGGCAGCCTGTGAGCTGCTCCACAGCCTGGTGGTCTACATTATTATTATTATTATTATTAATGTGTGTTTGTGGTGCAGGTGGCAGCCTGTGAGCTGCTCCACAGCCTGGTGGTCTACATTATTATTATTATTATTATTAATGTGTGTTTGTGGTGCAGGTGGCAGCCTGTGAGCTGCTCCACAGCCTGGTGGTCTACATTATTATTATTATTATTATTATTAATATGTTTGTGTGGTGCAGGTAGCAGCCTGTGAGCTGCTCCACAGCCTGGTGGTCTACATGGTGGGGAAGAGTTCTCAGATGTCTGAAGGGGAGAACAGCCTTCCTCCCATGTACAAACTGCACAAGAAGCTGTTTCCTGTCCTGCTGCATCTCGCCTGTGATGTCGACCAGGTGAGTTCACTACAACAAGTCTGTTCTCATTAAACTCCTTAAATATCATCACATCATCAAGTACAGTAAACCAGACAGGGAGACATTATTTGTTACATTTGTAACTGTAGAAGTCAGATTATTTGGGAGTTTATGGGAGTTTCTTTGAATCATTTTTTATTATTATGATAGATGATAGTATTATAACTAAAGGCCATCAGAGACTGTTAGTGTTTTTAAGAACAAACTTAAGACTTATCTTTCTAACTTGGCTTTTACCTGAACCATTTTTAGAGATTTTTCTGCTCATGCATCTTAGTGTTATTACATCTTCTCTTTTATTTGTTTATTTATTTGCTACTATTTATGAGTCTATCTCTATATATATATATTATCATGCTCTAGTTATCTTAATTATTTATTTATTGTTTTATCTTTTTTATCTAGCTTTTTATTTTATTATATATATATATATATATATATATATATATATATATATATATATGTGTGTATACTTTCCATTGTCATTATTGACTTTTACTTTTTTATTTTTTATTTTTTTTATTTTTATTATATATATCTTAGGGTTGGGGATGGGTGGAGGGTGTTTGTTTCTATGTTTTGTTATCTTTTTATTATCATTATTTTATTTTCTCCTTTCTTTTTTATGTAAAACGCTTTGTGTTGCATCTCGCTTGTATGAAAAGTGATATACAAATAAAGTCTGATTGATTGATTGATTGATTGTTGAGGGAGCCATAAGCCTAAATAACAACCAAATATCTGTTAGCCATGGAAACAGTGTGTTCTTTTTAGGCAATATTAATTTACAAAAGTAGCATGCATCTGTGAGATGGTTTGAGGGTTTTGGTCGGGGCTTCATGTTGTTGGAATGTGTGGAAAAGGACCTTCTGTAAAACTTCATCCAGGGTAAAAAACTCTGTGTTCACTATTGACTACAGGGAAACCTGTCAGGATGAGCTCCGTAATCTGAGCCGTGACTAATGAATGATAGCAGACATGTTGGTTTAAACGTTGCTAACAGGACTTTTTACACATGCATTTATAATTCCTTCTCCACTATATCAGGAACAATCAAGAAGCCGTTGCAGCCATGTAGCCTCTGTATTTATTTGGTTTGGCATTAACAGCATATCAATGTTTTTCACGTTTTCATTTGGACCCAGATTAGTTTTTTTAAATGCTTGTCTGTACTGAGTAGACAGAGCCACTGTAAATATTCCTCCAGCAGTGTTTCTGAATATGAGTATGAATATGACTGTGTCTCCAGGTGAGCAGACAGCTGTTTGAGCCTCTGGTGATGCAGCTGATCCACTGGTTCACTAACAACAAGAAGTTTGAGAGTCAGGATACAGTCGCTGTCCTCGAAGCCATCATGGTGAGTCTTTATATCCTACGAAGGGCTTTAGAGGCTACAACTGTAAGATTAGATGATTAAATTAAAACTGTTCCTCCTTTTAGCCTTTCCTCCAGAAGACTCTTTGTTCCTTAGTGTTTAAACAGTCAGTTTGTGTGTCTGCAGGACGGCGTGGTGGACCCGGTGGACAGCACCCTCAGAGACTTCTGCGGTCGCTGCATTGAAGAGTTCGTGAAGTGGTCGATCAAACAGACGAGCCCGAAGCAGCAGGAGAAGAGCCCCACCAACATGAAGTCTCTGTTTAAGAGGATCTACAGTCTGGCTCTGCACCCCAACGGCTTCAAGAGACTCGGAGCAGCTTTAGCCTTCAACAGCATCTACAGACAGTTCAGGTGCTCTTTGACTCTTATATTTTCTCTCTGAGGGAGAATGGTTTTCTGTTCCCAACATGTTGTAAAGTTGTTCTGTATTTGATCAGTGTTTGTGTGTTTGTCCTGCAGGGAGGAGAAGTCCCTGGTGGAGCAGTTCATCTTTGAAGTTCTGGTCATATTTGTTGAGAGTCTGGCTCTGGCTCACTCAGACGAGAGATCTATGGGTAAATGTTCTACAGCAGTAGTTCTCAACCTTTTTGAGTCGGGACCCCCAATTTAACATGCATGTTGTCCACGACCCCCGCTCACTGAACACAATCACGCACAGTTCAGATTTCCCAAAAAAGAAACAAAATGACCAAAAAAGACCCAAATTGACCACAAAATGATCAAAAAAGACACAAAATGACCAAAAAAGACACAAAATGACTAAAAAAAGGCACAAAATTACCAAAAAAGGAAACAAAATTACCAAAAAAGACACAAATTGACCACAAAATGATCAAAAAAGACACAAAATGACCAAAAATTACACAAAATGACCAAAAGAAGTCACAAAATGACAAAAAAACACACAAAATGACCAAAAAGACTAAAACACATGAACACTTTAACACAGTGGAGACAGAGCTGACTTCCAAAATGATTTGGCGACCCCCTGAAATCATCTCGCGACCCCAATTGGGGTCCCGACCCCAAGGTTGAGAACAGCTGCTCTACAGGACCTTCACATTCATATCAGTGAGCTAATGTCATAAAGATAACTAGAAATCAGTTTATTTCATCTTTAGAGGGGATGTTAGATTATCATAAATTATATTTCTTCTCTTGCAAAAACATAATGGACGCTTAATTTAAAGAGCTATATTTTACAATTACACTTTGCATGCTCTCACGTTGGGTCAAACAAAGTTCCAGAGTACATTTCATATCAATAAAGCTGATTGATTGATCAATATCTCCTCCCTCAGGTACGGTGCAGCAGTGCTGTAGTGCCATTGATCATCTGAAGAGAATCATCATTCATAAAGCTCCCAGCCTCAACCAGTACAGCGCTAAGACCCGCATCCCGAGGTTGGTATCAGGAGATCCTGACTATCAGCTGTATCAATAAATAAATCAATAAATGTATTACCTCTGTTCCTCTGTTCCAGGGGTTTCCCTGCTGATGGGAAGCTTTGTCTCTCTGACGTGGTTTTGTGGCTGCTGGAGCAATGTGGCCGTCCTCAGGCCGAGTGTCGCCATAAATGCATGGAGCTCTTCTACGAGTTCATCCCTCTCCTCCCAGGTGAGCAGCGGTTCTCAACCTGGGGGTCGGGACCCCAGCTGGGGTCGCCAGATGATTTCTGGGGGTCGCCAAATCATTCTGGAAGTCAGCTCTGTCTCCACTGTGTTAAAGTGTTCATGTGTTTTGGTCTTTTTGCTCATTTTGTGTCTTTTTTTTGTGGTAATTTTGTGTCTTTTTTTGGTCAATTTGTGTCTTTTTTTAAATCATTTTGTGGTCAATTTGTGTCTTTTTTTGTTATTTTGTGTCTTTTTTTTGTAATTTTGTGTCTTTTTTTAACATTTTGTGGGCATTTTGAGCCTTTTTTGGTCATCTTGTGTCTTTTTTTTGGTCATTTTGTGCCTTTTTTTAATCATTTTGTGGTCAATTTGTGCCTTATTTGGTCATTTTTTGTCATTTTTTTGGTCATTTTGTGTCTTTTTTTGGTCATTTTGTGTCTTTTTTTGGTCATTTTGTGTGCTTTTTGGTTATTTTGTGTATTTTTTGTGGTCTTTTTGTTTCTTTTTTGGGTGATCTGAACTGTGTGTGTGAGATTGTGTTCAGTGAGCGGGGGTCGCGGACAACATGCATGTTAAATTCTATTCTATCTATAAAATCTATCCATCCACCTACCTATCTACCTATCTAGTTGATTTTAATTATAATGATTAATTCTCTGCTGTGTGTGGTGACCGTAGGGAAGCAGACTCCGTCTCAGTGGGTGGAGGTCCTGCTGAAGGATGAAGGTTCAGGTTTCCTGATCTCCAGGTTTGAGGGTGGAGGTCTCCTGTCCCAGCCGACTCTGAGGGCCCTGAAGGGGGCGTTCAGTGTCCGGGCCACGCTGCAGTGGATGGACCTGCTGCTGGCGGCGCTGGACTGCTACAACACCTTCATCCACCTGCACATCATCAGGCCTCACCACATGCTGAGTACGGCATCAGGAGACTCTTCATCTGCTCAACACACACACGTTTACTGATAACATACACTACTGGTCAAAAGTTTTAGAACACACCAACATTTCCAGAATTTAATTGAAAATGATGCAGTTTAATGTCTCAGTGTACTCTGAAATTAATGCACATTTGCAACATTTAAAATTCTTTATTGAGCACGATAGTGTTTTGAAAGTAAAAAAAAGATTCAAAATCACATTTTATGTTGGACTAAAGGACTAAAAAAAGACACAAAATGACCAAAAAAAGATACAAAATGACCAAAAAAAGACACAAAATGACCAAAAAAAGACACAAAATGACCAAAAAAAGACACAAAATGACTTACAAAGACATGAAAAGAATTCAAAAATGGACAAAATAGCCCAAGACTCCATAGAGTTAAGTTGTTAACCCATTTCTTGTTCCCTGAAAAAGGCCTACTTGTATAATTCTGAAATGTACATTATTTTCCAGTTTTGGTTAAGCTTACCTTTTTTTATTTACCTCTGGCAGTTCACCACTTACCTTTGGACCCTTTCAAGCTGTTCATTTGACTTGAACTGCTTGAATTTCAATAAAAAACTGGAAAAATTGGGGTGTTCTAAAACTTTTGACTGGTAGTGTATTTTAATAGCATGTAGTCTCAGCATTGTTGACTGTTCCAAGTAACATGAAGAATGAAGAAAACAACGTGTTGTCCTGCATTGAACAGAATGTTTTCTGCTTCTTTTTCAGGCTCCAGAGAGAAATCCAGCTTTCTAAAAGCTGTCCGCTTCTTCCTGACTGAGCTGGCGGCTCAGGATCTGGCGGCAGCAGAGAGCTGCTTCCCTCTGGGCGTGAAGACGTCCCACTTCAGCCCCCGAGAGGTGGAGACGTCCCACTTCAGCCCCCGAGAGGTGGAGACGTCCCACTTCAGCCCCCGAGAGGTGGAGACGTCCCACTTCAGCCCCCGAGAGGTGGAGACGTCCCACTTCAGCCCCCGAGAGGTGGAGACGTCCCACTTCAGCCCCCGAGAGGTGGAGACGTCCCACTTCAGCCCCCGAGAGGTGGAGCAGTACAGCTTCAGCAAGTGCACCATCATCGTCCGCCTGCTGGAGTTCGTCACCATGATCCTGGTCAAAGGAGACCAGGAGGTCTGGAAGGTATGGCTGAAGTTAGGACACCGAAATAAAAAAAACAACATTTTTTTATTTTTTTTTATTTAACCTTTATTTAACCAGGGAATATCCCATTGAGATGAAGAAGCTCTTTTTCTTTAAGGGAGCCCTGGCCAAGAGGCAGCAAACACAGAATACAGTTACATATTTACATAACATACAGACCTTAAACACGTCATGAGAAACAAGTGCATGTTATGGAATTGGCCTCAATAACTCTTAGTTTGGATTTAAAAGTGCTCAAAGAAACAAATTCAGTTAATTTCCATTCTTTCTGGTGCATATTCCAGCAGAAGGTTAGAGTAAACAAATGCCCTTTTACCAACTCTGTAGAGCAGAAGGGACAGAAAGATTGATCTTGTGAACCAAGAGAATAAGATCCTGCATTTCTCACAGTAATTAAGCTGCAAATGTACGAAGGCAGCAGTCCCAATATTGCCTTATAAATGAAAGTAAACCAATGACTCTGAGCCCTTGGAGTGGCCAGAGCAGGACATCCTACCCAGAGGATCATTCACAATCTGACAGTTAGTAATGAAGCTCAAAGAAGCTGATAAACAGGATCAATCATTCTAAGACATTGATCAGCAGCATTCATGTACAAAAGATCTCCGTAATCCAACACAGATAAAAACGTTGCAGTGACAAGATGTTTTTTTTTACATTAAAAGAAAAACAAAACTTATTTCCAAAATAAAAACTCAATTTTAACCTCAGCTTCTTCACAACATGATTCTTCTTATTTGCTGACTCTTTCCTTCATTCCTCCACAGCTTCTGGAAGAAGACCTTTTCGTGTCTGATTTCTTTGCGCTGACGGCGCTGGTGGTGTGTGAGCCGTCCTCGGTGGGATTCAACATGGCCGACGTGGAGGTGATGAAGAACCTGCCAGAAGTGTGTGTTCCTCTGCTGAAGGTGCTGCTGGCCTCACCCTACCACACTCATCTAGAAAGCAGCCTGCAGGCTAAAATATCTCACAAAAGGTTTGTTGATCATCTAATGTAGTCAACTGGAGCAACAAACCCTCAGTTTGGCCTGAAAGGAAGCAGAGAGCTGAGTTCTCCTGCAGGCAGAGCTGCCAGCAGCCTACATCAAGTTATTGATGCTCAGGCAGAACATAGTGAAGCTGAGTTTGTTACTTGTGCAGGTAATAATAAAAGACATGGAGGTTTATTTATTTTATTTTATGTATTTATTTTGTTCTTTTCATGAAAGTGGACAACAAAATGTGTCCAGAGACTCTCTACACCTTCATGATTAGAAAAGAAAACATTTCTTCTGTTTGTCTGCCCCCTACTTGAACAATAAAAAAAAAAAAAGATGGTCTGACATCACATACGATGGATTTTCAGTAGCCTACACCAACAAAACTTTGATTATAACAAAACACTTAAAACAAACGAGAAAAAACAAACAGAAACCCATACAAGCACATCATCTCAAAACAACTGATCATAAACAATCAGTTTAAGATTCTAGTACATATTGATAATAATAATAATAATAATACATTTTATTTGTAAAGCACTTTTCATACAGAAATCTCAAAGTGCTACAGAAACCAGAAACAAGAGAAAAACTCATTAAAATCAGCAGTAGATAAAAAAAAAGACACGGGTAATAAAGTACATTATGCAGAGACAAAATAAAAACATCTAGGGACAACCTAAAAATGCCTCCCTGAACAAAAAAGTTGACAATTTTTTCTGCATTTATACATTTTTTAAAATCTATTAATGTCTGTACAACCTTTTAAATCCTGTTTTGTATTATGAACCAGCGTGAATCAAGACGAGTTAATGTAAAATGTATCTTTGATCCTCCAGTTATCAACACCTGGAACCTTGTTTCTCCTTGTTCTGATCTCTAGTATTATTATTATTATTATTATTATTATTATTAGTGTGGAGGATCTGTGTGCTGTGGACCTCTACCACTCCAGCACGCTGAGCCGCCAGGACCAGATGGAGATGGTTCTGGCTTCCTGTCGGCAGATCCACAGAGCCGACTTCCTCAGCTCCATCCTGCACAGCCAGGTATTATAACTTTAGCTTATATTATTAGAAGCTTATATTCCAGTCCAGATGTGACATGCACATTTGTTTTCATAATCATTCAACACTCAAAACATATTGAACATTAACTTTACTGAACCCATAAGAACCCACGGTGTAACAAACACTCCACATTTTCCAGTGACTGGAAACAGAAATGTAAAAAAAATAGTAGCTTTTTATTAATTTTATTTTATTTTATTTTATTTTGTTTTGTTTTGTTTTGTTTTGTTTTGTTTTGTTTTGTTTTGTTTTGTTTTGTTTTGTTTTATTTTATTTTATTTTATTTTATTTTATTTTATTTTATTTTATTTTATTTTATTTTATTTTGTTTTGTTTTGTTTTGTTTTGTTTTGTTTTGTTTTGTTTTGTTTTGTTTTGTTTTGTTTTGTTTTGTTTTATTTTATTTTATTTTATTTTATTTTATTTTTGGTAATTCTTCTTACTATTATTCCTTATCTGATTTCATTTTATTTTATGTATTATTTTTATTATTATTATTATTTTATTTTTACTTGTTACACTTGACACTGTTTTGACTCTCGTAATGTCATCTCTTGAGTTTGTTATGTCACTGAAAAATCAATAAACAAATGTTTAAAAATAAATAAATAGTAGCTAACTTCAAAAAGCTTATTTTTTGTTCCGAGATCTGGAGTTTAAACCCATTTAACAATTCTAATCTGTTAATAGGGAACTGAACAAATTAAAGTCACACTTTTGAAATATGTTATGGAGATGCAAACAAAAAGGCTCTTTGTTTTTATTTATTATTGATTTATTATTATTTTGTTACTTAAAAACAAATCTGAAAAATACCTAGTTGTTAAATAGCACTATTAATGTCACAATTTTGATAAATGTTGTGGAGATGCAAAGAAAAAGGCAACTCTGTGTTTCTGTAAGCAGAAAATGTGTCTTTTTTTTTAATTTAAAAAATAATAAATATCAGAAACATAAATACCACAAATGTATCGTATTTATGTCACATCTCAGATCTTTGACATTTAGTTCTATGGTCCACTTGCTCTGTGATATATTATCCCCCATCATTTTAAAATGTTTCTTTAAGGATAACTGGGTTCTTATGGGTTCAGCATTTTACTTTTGGATTGTATTTCCTGTCCCACAGTTTTTTGTGTTTTTGTGTCTGAAAGGATGCCAGTTATGCCAGATCTCTCGGGTCCCGCCTCCTGATGACGGTTTATAAAGGAATCGCTCCCGGCGAGGACAGGAAGTCTCTTCCATCGCTGGACATCAACACCAAGAGACTGGCAGACGGTTTACTGCAGCTTTCCTTCTGTCTCAGCCAGCAGGTCAGTGCTGCTGCTCTCTGGATCACATTTAATGAAAATCCGATTCAATTTAAGCTACAATCCCTCTTCTTGGTAGTGGATAAATGGCAGATTTCCAATATTCCAGAATACTGACTTCTAGGATATACAGTACAGGCCAAAAGTTTAGACACACCTTCTCATTCAATGTGTTTATATATAATGCTGTGTGTGTGCAGAGCGACCAGCTGGTGGACCTGCTGCTGAACACCATCATGCTTTCTGTGCCGATCTCTGGGAGTCACAGCCATAACTTCCTGAGTTTCTCCCACGGCGAGTACTTCTACAGCCTCTTCCAGACCACCATCAACACGGAGCTGCTGAGGACTCTGGACAGCATCGTCCCACATCTCATGAGAGCTTCTTCTAAAAACCCCAGCATGGTAGCTCCTTCTCCTCTTTTTACTAATTAAAATACAGAAAAGGTTGTACAGAAGTTTTTGCATTAACTGTGAGTTGTGTTTTCTCAGGTGAGCATGCTGCTGAACGGCATGCTGGACCACAGCTTCAGAGAGCGCTCTGTGAGGAAGACGCAGGGCAAACAGCTGGCCGAGGAGGTGCTGAGGAGGTGGAACAGCCTGCAGTCCTGGTGGGAAGGAGCCTCCTCAACTCCTCAGAGCAAAACCTCCACTCTGCTGCTGCTCTCCAAGCTGCTGCAGGTACAGAAAGCTGATTTACTGCTGCATGTCCCACAGAGAAACAGCTTATTATATATGTTACTGTATTTTTTGCACACTTTTTCAGATTGAGTCCTCCGTCTGCTCTGATATCAACCATGAAGCCTTCAGACCCGTGTTCTCCACCTTCACCATGCTGCTGGTGGACATGAACCTGCCTCTGAACCTCAAGGTAATGGAGGTGGAGCGGCTTGCTTCAATGACTACACATGTTAGTTTTCTGTCTGAGTCGCTAGTGAATAAACTGTGTTTATTGTGTTGTATTGTCCAGAGCCAGGCCCTGCTGGTGCTGCCCTTCCTCACCTCCCTGCCTGAGGAGCCTCTGGCGGAGCTGCAGAGAGCTCTGGACCTCCTGGTGGCCAACCACTTCCCCATGCAGTCCGACGAGTTCGCCAAGGGCTCGCTGCACCGCAACAACTACATGGACTGTGTCCGGAAGGTAACAGCACTTATCGGTTTCAGCAGATGTTTCTTTTAGTCGGTGCTGGAGAGGTTGTGATGTCGGACCAATCCTTTATTTCTCTCCGTTGTTTAGCTGCTGGATGCATTAGAGCTTTCTCAGAGCCCGTTCCTGCTCAAACTGCTGGCGGGGATTCTCTGTCGAGATAGAAAACACATCATGGAGGACTCCTTCCAAACCTGTTTCCAAAGGATTGCTAAGAGGTTAGTCACAACTATTATTCATTCCTGGGAGATAATAACGTTCAGGGTTCGCACGGGTGTTTGATGTCCTTCAAAATGCTTCAATTTAAATGTTGTATTTTCATTGGATTTTGGATTACGTGCTTGTAAATGCTTGAACTTCTTACTGTATTTATCTTGCAATCTGACTATATCCATCTATAGACTATAGATAATCACATGTTAATGTAAAATATAATGAGTAGCCTATCTAACACCATCTCTGTTGGTTTGGTTCAGTGAAATCTCCCCTTTTAGTCTGTAAGAACTCATCTAAAACAGGTGAAGATACTGGAAAAGCTTGAAAATGAACATTGAAAGTCCTTGAAAACTGCTTGAATCTGACCACTGCTAAAGTGTACAAACCCTGAAAGTTAAACATGACTGAAAAGTGAAGACGATGCAGAAAAGCCTTAAACCTGCATTCTTTCTAATGGCCAGCAGGGGGCGACTCCACTAGTGGCAAAAAGAAGTCGGATTGTATAGAAGTCGATGAGAAAATGACGCAACTTCACATTTTATTAGCTCAGTATTTACCGAATGAGTCTATGGTCTAAATATAAAAATAGTTTCAGATCTTCTGCAACTCAGCATGATGTTCATTTAGTAAATTATGGTCCATTTAGAACAAAACAGACGATAAAATGGAGTATGCTTTAGAGCGTGGTTACCATGAAGCACTGGACATTTAAATAAATATAAATAATAAATATATAATAAATATCTATCAACTATATGGATGTTTGTGTTCTTGACCCTTTCACAGTTTGTTTTCAGTTCATGAAAGTTCATTGTAACATTTTAATCACCTCAAATCTCCTAAAAATAAGCATCCCAGTAATATCATGGTTGTTACCATAGTTACCATGAATTATGGATGCAACGTGCTAACTAAGCTAGTGTTAGCTCCGCCCTCTCGTCCTAATATGGTCACTTGTGGCTCCAAAAAACCAAGATGGTGACTCAAGCTAAAAAAAAACTAATGGCTATGTCCACTTGTTTTCTACAGTTCAGTACACTATGATGGAAGATGATCGAGACTCATAAGAGCCTGTAAAGTTCCATTGGAGGGTCATTATGTAACACTGCATTACATCATAAAGCAGGGGTTCCCAAAGTGTGGTGCGTGGACCCCTGGGGGTGCGCGAGATGTAAAATGTAATGGCGGTCTGATAATTACACAATTACATTTTTTCCCCACACAATAAAGACGGGTAAATAAACATTTCCTTTGTAAAATGTAAAATCAAAAACTGTAATATTAATTAATAAATAAATGCAGGCTATTCAAAATGCACTTCATCTTAAAATGAAGCGTAGAAGAAGTTCTCTTCTTCATGTTTCCAGCCTGTTATGATGACGGGTTGTTTAGCTCCACGCTCATTTAAACTTGCTGCAATTTTTGTTCAACGCAGCCCAAAATATTATAACGTTTTCCAACTTATGTGCTTTCTGCCTCTGATCCTGAGCCTTCATCATCCTCTTTGATATTAAAAGTGAAAGCTTCAACATAACTTTGTTGCATTATATTGAAACTGTGTTCAGATTAATTCAAAAGCGAGACTGCATTGTTGTGATTGTGATTATTTTATTAAATGTGTGTTCTCATTAGAGCATGATTAAACATGCCGCCTTTAATATGGCTATAAAAAAGCTTATTGCATTTTGTTTTTTTGAAGGTGTGGGGGATTGGGGGGGGTCAACCCGGTTGGGACGTAGAAGGGGGTGCACGGCTAAAAAGGTTTGGGAACCGCTGTCATAAAGTCTTCTTGTTTGGCTCTCAACGGAGGCGGTCGCATCTTTTTTCTCTCTCCCTCCCACTGTGTTTTTCCCTGCTTCGCTCCTCTCGTCTCGTCTTGTCTACTGTCTAACTTGGAAGACTCTCTCTACACTGCTCTCAAAAACCAAAAACCATGGATTTGATCAACTGGTCTCTCAACGCAATTGACACCATCTTCTCGACGAGAAGTCGGGGGTCAGGGGAACCTGCCTGTCCCGAGGGGACTTTTGTGGCCGGATACACGATGGACGCCTGGAGCAGGTGGCGTGTCTTGTGTCTGGCACCTCTGTCTCTGGAGGACATTGAAGATGTTTACCTATTCGGAACCGTGATAACAGGGCTTTTGCTGTTTGGATTGGGCCTTGCTCTGGTTTATCGAAACACAAAGGAAACGGTGTCAGCTGTAAAAGGCCCCATTAAGCTGCCCGTGATGATGGAATGTATGGCCAGGGCTGTCGGAACTCAGACTGTGGCCACAAACCGCACCGTGGATACCATCCAGGAAAGGGTTGCAGCCCTGGAGAGGGATCGATCTGGAGATCAGGAGGGGACATTTTACCATCGACAGGATTAGTAGCAGAAAATCGCTGCCACTTCCACCCAGAGCTCAAATTCCAATCTTATCTGGCTTCCCCAAACAACAGCCTTAGCTCGAAGGCCGTTGCTAATCTTCCCTGCTGAGGAATGTAGCGAGACACTACCATCCCATCCTCCCCCCCTCGACTCCACTACCACCTGTTGAACTGTCTGCCTTTGCTCTGGCCCAGGAAGGAAGGTCATCTCCTTAGCAACGTCCAGGCTTATCGCTTTTGTTATTCCAGCGAACTGAGACGAACTGTTTGGTGCTTGACAAAGGCGGGTCTCAGGCCAACACACGAACTTCCACATATACTGACATGCTTACATCCCTCCCCCAACCACCCCCCAACCCACGCCTTCGACGCTTCATACCCCCAGCAAGACAGGCGGGTCTGTGAACAGCGCCGCAAATGGCTGCAGGTCCGGATGGCCGCCTGGCTATGCTGCCCCCCCCCTCCCCCCCCCCCCGCACGTCATACGTCTACTCATGTTGTGAAAGTGTACCATGCCATGTTGCTGAGGTTTTTTTCATGTTTTTTTCCTCCTTTCCTCTCCCCATGTGTGCTGTATTTTATCTCTCTTCACACCCTGTCTTCCTGTCCTGTCTACCTTGTGATATTGTTTGTTGATGTATTATGCGTTCTGGACGGGTTGATGGCTTAATTTCGTTGTACTGTACTTGTACTCTGTGCAATGACAATAAAGGTGATTCTGATTCTGATTCTGAAAGTAATCACTTATTGTGTTTGTACCTGAGCAGGTCCAGCAGTGAGCGTCAGATCCAGCTCCTGTGTACGGTCTACCAGGTGATCCAGCAGGGCGAGGTTCCCCAGATCTGCATGCTGCAGGCCCTGATGGAGAGAGTCCTGCTGCCTCTGGCCTCCCACTGCAGCACCACGGCCCTCAGCCTCTTCTTCATGGAGAACATCTCTGACATCACCGCTCTGCTGCTCGCACGCTTCACCAAGGTTAGCCTTCTCACGCTGACACTTTCAAATGGAAATGTTTGAAGATGGGCAACAAACACTTTAGCTTCATTTATGATTGGGTTTTATACTTTGCTTGTTTTTAGTGTTTTGGAATGGAGGAGCACAAACAATTACCGTACTTTCCGCACTATAAGGCGTATAAGTATAAGTATAAGTATAAGGCGCAGCAGCTAAACTGAATGATGTGTACATATATAAGCTGCACTGGACTATAAGCTGCAGGTGTTTTAATGTTTAATTAGCATATGTAAGGGTTGGTGCACAGAGGGGATTGTGGGTAAAGAGATGGCTGCTTGAGGAAGCTTCTTTTACAGCCAGACTGACTGTCTTTAACTGAAAAGCTGCTTCATATGCATTTCTACCTTTGTTTTCCATAATGAGGGTTTGAGCATGAAAACTTCCTTCGCACAAACTATCTCGCTCTCGTTCTGTCTCTCGTTCTGTCTCTCGTTCTGTCTCTCGTTCTGTCTCGTTCTGTCTCTCGTTCTGTCTCGTTCTGTCTCTCGTTCTGTCTCTCGTTCTGTCTCTCGTTCTGTCTCGTTCTGTCTCTCGTTCTGTCTCGTTCTGTCTCTCGTTCTGTCTCTCGTTCTGTCTCTCGTTCTGTCTCTCGTTCTGTCTCGTTCTGTCTCTCGTTCTGTCTCGTTCTGTCTCTCGTTCTGTCTCGTTCTGTCTCTCGTTCTGTCTCTCGTTCTGTCTCGTTCTGTCTCTCGTTCTGTCTCTCGTTCTGTCTCTCGTTCTGTCTCGTTCTGTCTCTCGTTCTGTCTCTGGTTCTGTCCCTCGTTCTGTCTCTCGTTCTGTCTCTGGTTCTGTCCCTCGTTCTGTCTCTCGTTCTGTCTCTGGTTCTGTCTCTCGTTCTGTCTCTCGTTCTGTCTCTCGTTCTGTCTCGTTCTGTCTCGTTCTGTCTCTCGTTCTGTCTCTCGTTCTGTCTCTCGTTCTGTCTCTCGTTCTGTCTCGTTCTGTCTCTCGTTCTGTCTCTCGTTCTGTCTCTGGTTCTGTCCCTCGTTCTGTCTCTCGTTCTGTCTCTGGTTCTGTCCCTCGTTCTGTCTCTCGTTCTGTCTCGTTCTGTCTCTCACTCGGTCTCTCGCTCTGTCTCTCGCTCTGTCTCTCGTTCTGTCTCTGGTTCTGTCTCGTTCTGTCTCTCTCTGTCTCTCGTTCTGTCTCGTTCTGTCTCTCGTTCTGTCTCTCGTTCTGTCTCTCGTTCTGTCTCGTTCTGTCTCTCTCTGTCTCTCGTTCTGTCTCGTTCTGTCTCTCGTTCTGTCTCTCGTTCTGTCTCCCGTTCTGTCTCGTTCTGTCTCTCTGTTTCACTTTTACTTTAGCGTGCTACCTGTTTCTCTCTTTCCCGGCGCCCTGCCAGATTGTCTCGGGGTCCTTCGTCTGCCGCTGATTACGGCACGGCGACTCCGACAGTAGCCGGTCCAACTAAGTAGCTTTGGACACAAATACACACAGACAAGTGAAAAATATCTTAAAAGTATGTGAAGGACCCCGAGCCGATCTGGTCCGTCCACCTGCCTCCAGCTGTTCCTGCTGGAGCCCTTCAGGTCCTAGAGCCCAGAGAGTTAAAGTTGGTGGACTGTAACCTGTAAAATAGATTTAGGAGGTAACCTGGTGGCCGTTAGCTGGAAAAACCCATAGATTAGCTGCACCGTTATATAAGCCGCAGAATCGAAAAATGGGGAAAAAGGCGCGGCTTATAGTCCGAAAATTACGGTAATTAATTTTCAGGCTAATTTATGTATCAATTTCAGTCAAATGAAACAGAATTTGAGGTCCAGCTGATGAAGAAGAGCGGCTGCTACAAGCTGATGGAGCTGCTGTATTCTCGGCTTCCCAAAGAAGAAGTTTACTCCAAAGAGTCCCGCATCAACCAGGCCTACTGCCGCTCAGACCGGACCGAGGGCAACGAGCTGTCCAAGGCCCTGATCAGGTAGGAACCACAACACTCTGACAGCTCAACAATGCTGCTATAAAGAGTCCGACCCTGACTAAATGATGTTTTACCTCATCAGGTCGTGTTTCGAGGCGTTCACTGAGAACATGTCTGGAGAGACTCAGCTGCTGGAGCTCAGGAGACAGTTTCACTGCGCCGCCTACAGCTGCGGCATCGCCGTCATCAGCTGCAGCTTCACCGATCCAAAGTTCTACAACGGCTTCCTGTTCAGTGAGAAGCCAGAGAAGGTTCTGACTTTATACTTTCATTAGATCCTGGTCACTTCAGCACTGCAGCCATCTTTCAGTTAGAGCAGACCAGGACCACACAGGTTACCAAGAAATTAGAAATCAATATAACCGCAGTGCTTTTATTTTGAAAAAAATAGCAAACATTATCATTAGCACTAGAGCTAACAAGCACTTTTACTATAGTTAAGACAACAAATATAGCCACTAATATATATGACAGAATAAAATAAACTTTAACAAACCTTGTGTCCTGTCAGCCACTATAGAAGCCTTTAGATACTTTATATCAACTTTATATGAATTACGACGCACTCGTTATTATTTACTGTTCAAAATAAAAGCATCACAACATTGTAACACACCTTGAAAATGTACAACATGAAAAAACAAGCTATATAATACAAAAACACAAATAGGAAGCTTGCTAAAGGTCATTTACAGTTGTGTTTAAAATAAATGTTAAAGTGATATAGTGATTGGAGTATTTACTACTTTTTACTGCTATACTTGATTTACTCCACATTAACAGTCTCATCATAACATGTGTTCCTATCAGTAGCAGCTCAAAACCAGATAATTTACTATATTTTATAAAGCGATTACATTAATATTGAGCAGAATTTAGTTCAGAGTTTTGGTCCGGCCCCTGCAACCTTCGTGGTGTTGGTCATGTGGCCCCTTGGGGAAATGAATCGCCCACCCCTGCTTTAGAATGACAAAACTCCCTTCACATGTTAAATATTGGAGAGGAGTGATTGGTGGTCCAGCTCTTCACTTACTGGTTCTCTTTCTTCTCCAGAATCAGTTCATCCTGGAGAACATCATCGACGTTGGAAGAACCTACAACTTCCCAATTGAAATTGAGGTATGCTTTTTTTTTTTACATTCCTGTTTTTGTTTGACTTTAAATGCAAAGTTGTTCTGACTTATTTATTTGTCTTCACCACTTTAGGTCCCACTAGAGAGAAAGAAGAAGTACGTCATGATCCGGAAAGAAGTGAGCGAGGAGAACGGAGGTATTTATTATTTATTTATTTGTCTTTTTACACTTTTAGAAGTTGGCCGTCCTTGTCAAAGAGCAGTTGAGCAGTTTTTACCTGCCTGCATGCTGCCTATGAGGCTGATTATTGATATTATTAATGAAAATGCTCTTTATTTAAACTGTTGTTTTTCTTTTGTTATTTTTTTCTCTCTGTTTCATTTTGCTTTTGTGACTGTTGAGCTGCTGTGGCAGGTACATTACCCCAGAACAGGATATATAATAATAATAATAATATAACAAATAAAGTTCTTAATTGTCTTATTTTAACCCATAAGAACCTATTTATCCTTGAAGGAAAATGATGGGGGATATACCACATAGAACACATTTATAATGTTTTTTTTTTTAATCTGTGATGTGACATTAGCTGTTTATGGTATTTATGTTTATAATATTTCTTATTTTAAAATAAGAAAAAACTAGACACATTTTCTGCTTACAGAAACACAAATTTGCCTTTTTCTCCACAACATTTATCAAAATTAATTAATAGTGCTGTTTAACATTTAAAAAAAAATCAGATTTGTTTTGAAGTAACAAAATAATAATAAATTAATAAATAAAAACAAATAACCATTTGCCTTTTTGTTTGCATCTCCATGACATATATCATAATTGTGACTTTAATTTGTTCAGGAAATCTGGTCAGAACAAGTCAAATGCAATAAAGGACATTAATGGATTAGAATCGTTAAATCGGTTTAAACTTAACCTAGTAACAAAAAATAAGCTTTTTGAAATTAGCTACTTTTTCACATTTCTGTTTCCAGTCACAGACACATTTAGGAGAAGTCACTTCCTGTCACAGTCACATGACCACCACACCAAGGTTATTATAGTTAACGAAAACTAACGAAATAACGAAAACTAGAATTGAAAAAACATTTTCATTAACTGAAATAAAAATAAAAACGGGAGTTTTTTAAAAAACATAACTAACTGAAACTGTATTTTGTGGTTACAAAACTAACTAAACTAACTAAAATCATAGTGAAAATGTCCTTCGTTTTCGTCTTTGACAACTTTTTTCATCCGTAAACCTTTTTGGTTGATATTAAATCTATTTCATCTATCTGGTTTTATGACTTAATAACCTTATTGGGGCTGAGATGGATCAGACAAAGGAAATAAAGGAAACAATTACTGTGACCTTATTGAATCTGGCACCCAACAAATACCCCATTACAACACTAAAACTAACACTAAAACTAATAAAAACTAAACTAAAACTAAGCATTTTCCAAAAAATAAAACTAATCAAAACTAACAAACTCACTCTAAAAACTAATTAAAACTAACTGAATTTGAAAACAAAAATTGACAACGAAATTAAAACTAAAACTAATGAAAAATCCAAAACTATTATAACCTTGCACCTCACCAGGGTGTTGAGTATACGTCTCTTAGGGATTTAGTGAGTTAATGTGAAGGATAAAGCTGAATATTGGAGATTCTAGAAGATTTAAAGTGTTTGTTACAGGGTGTCACCATAGGTTCCTATGGGTTAATTGACCCCATCTGTTTAATTTTAGTTGCTGATGTTTCTTCTTGTATTATATATGTTTTGTATGTTTGTTCCTCCAGAGGCTCCGGTGTATCTGTCCTCCCAGTCCTACATGGCCGACAGCAGCCTGAGTGAGGAGATGAGTCAGTTTGATTTCTCCACCGGAGTCCAAAGTTTCTCTCTCGGCTCCCAGAACCCCGAAGGACTCCGACGCACCGCTGTAAAAAGAGTCAGTCACTCGTTTTTTATTGTTTCCCTTCTGAAACTGCTTCAGGTTGTAACATGCTTTAGAGTCATATGATGAAGAAACAGAAACATTATGATCTGTTTCTGATGAGGATGTTTGTAATCTAGGAGACAGAAGACAGTAATCCGTCCCAGGATGCAGCGGTGGATCTGGAGATGGACGAGCTGAATCAGCATGAGTGCATGGCGGCCATGACGGCTCTGATTGGTCACATGCAGAGGAGCAACATCACCCCCAGAGTGGAAGAGGTCAGAGTTCACTGGAGGAGAGGAAAGCATGTTTCCTCCTTTAGATTTCATCACATCAGAATTTTGATGAGATTAAATATGATTTAACACATAAATAACACTTTTTTTTTTTTTAGTTTCTTTTAGCTTTGACTCCATTTAAGTGGTTTCAAGGGCCCTTTAGGGTTGGGGTTAGAGGGCAGTATTGGTTGAGGCTATGTGTGTTTATATGTGTATATATGTGTGTTTATAGTGTGTTTATATGTGTGTATATATGTGTGTTTATATGTGTATATATGTGTGTTTATAGTGTGTTTATATGTGTGTTTATATGTGTGTTTATATGTGTATATATGTGTGTTTATAGTGTGTTTATATGTGTGTTTATATGTGTGTATATATGTGTGTTTATATGTGTATATATGTGTGTGTTCACATGCATGTTTGTGTGTTCATCAGTGGACCCCTTGAAATTGGAGGGTTGTCTATCTATTTTTCATTATAATTTTTTTTATTTTTTTTTTTTCCTTTTTATTTTTCAACACTCAATATTGTAGATTTGTTTGTTTGGTAGTATTGCCATTGTTATTTATTTATTGTTTGTTATGCTACACTACCATTTTATCTTCTTTGTTGCTGTTTTAAACTAAATGAAACATTTAGTCAACCATTCTAATGAGTATAATCTTATATGAATATTATTCCCTTTGTTGTTCCTGAACCAGGGCAGCGTGCCTAGTGAACTTCCCCAGTGGATGAAGTTTCTACACACTAAACTATCAAATCCAGCAACACCTCTGAATATCCGCCTCTTCATCTCTAAACTGATCATCAACACAGAGGAGGTACAGATAATATAATATATTTATTATTATAATATAATAATAAGACAGTTATTCACTTGCTTATAACACAGTGATATTGTATTTCCCAGTGTGTGACTCGTACTCTGTTCTCTGTTTGTTTGTGGTTTTAATCTGTGCCGTTGATGTTTGCAGGTGTTTGGTCCGTATGCGAGGCTGTGGCTGGGTCCGCTGCTGCAGCTGGTTGTTAGTGGGAACAACGGGGGGGAGGGGATCCACTTCATGGTGGTGGAGATCGTGGTCACGCTGCTGTCCTGGACCAGCCTGGCCAGCCCCAAGGTTTCTGTCATTTACATGGATTACAAACACGGAAAATTCATTAACCCACTGAGGCCTGAAAAACCGCTGGGAAATTTAAAAATAAGCCTCTAATTTTCTGGAAATTCTGGAAAAAAAAGTGTCAACTCTTCTACTAAATAATAGATTTTTCAGCCTCTGTAGCAGATAGAAATGAAATTCAAAAAAGTATTTTAAGAGCTTTAAGAGTTACATAAAGTTAAAGCTGATGTTTCTACAGTGTGTCCCAGTTCTATTCTAGCTATTGTTGCATGTTATTAGCCTATAGAATAGCCTGAATCATCAGTAACAGAGTGTTTGACCCACCAGGGGAACCCCAGAGATGAAGTGCTGGCCAACCGGCTGCTGGAGTTCCTGATGAAGCACAGCTTCCACTCCAAGAGGGCCGTTTTCCGCCACAACCTGGAGGTCATCCGCACGCTGGTCGAGTGCTGGAAAGACTGTCTGCATGTGCCGTACAGGTAAACATTCCCTCTGATAATAGATACAGGTAGGACTCAAACATTCTCTGATAATAGATACAGGTAGGACTCAAACATTCTCTGATAATAGATACAGGTAGGACTCAAACATTCTCTGATAATAGATACAGGTAGGACTCAAACATTCTCTGATAATAGATACAGGTAGGACTCAAACATTCTCTGATAATAGATACAGGTAGGACTCAAACATTCTCTGATAATAGATACAGGTAGGACTCAAACATTCTCTGATAATAGATACAGGTAGGACTCAAACATTCTCTGATAATAGATACAGGTAGGACTCAAACATTCTCTGATAATAGATACAGGTAGGACTCAAACATTCTCTCTGATAAATAAAGTATATCTATCTATCTATCTAATGGACACAAAGCTGGAGCTCAGGGGGAAACGTCCAGCTCCAGACGTAGACCGTCTCTTCACCACGCTGATGTTCCTGCAGGCTAAAAGCTGCACAGCTGCAGAAAATTATATTAAAAGCCAAATCCATGAAGCTGAAATTATATATTTTTCCCCTTCTTTCCATGGAATGGTTGTGACAATGTGTCAATTTTATTGAGTGAATTTATTTTTGACTATTCTTGTATATCTTCTCAAAACTTTATAAATCAATCTCTTCCAAACAAAGCACAATGAAAATAAAACCACAGTTAACTGAGCATTGTGCCTGGAAACAAAATGATTCTTACTGATGTGCAATAATGGCAATTTTATCCGTTTTTCCTGGCTGCTGTATTTATCCTTCCGTTGTGACAAAGATGTCAAAACCAAGCAGACTGACTTGTGACTGATTTGCTTCCACTCGGACCTCTGACCAAGACTTTCAGGCTCATTTATGCTCATTGTTGAAAAGAAATAGAGTAAATAAATAAATAAATAAAATAAATAAATAGTACCACTGTACATCATGGGGGCAGTGTAGCAAATAGACCGTAGGACACAATGAAGACATTTTATTCATTAATGGCACGACTTTTTGAGGAGAGGTTAGACCACTGCCTTCAACTTTGTCTCTGTCTTAGCGGGTACATTATTATTATTATTATTATTATTATTATTATTATTATCCACCATGCATGTTGTCAGAAACTTGGGAAGAATGCATGGCAGTATGTGTGAAGTAACAGTTACATCGATATAAATATATAATATATATATAAATGAGTCTCCAGTGTCTCATTATGTCATGTCAGTGAAGAAAAGCATGAAAAGTACAGAACTAGTGCTGTTTATAATAAATGTATATATAATATGATTGTTCAGCCCTCACCAACAAGGGAGAGTTTGAACAGATCTGATAGTGTATTTAGCAGTTTACTGGCATGTTTGTCTGTATTCAATAAAAAAAAAATGTAAAACCAGCTCTTGACTTTCTCTCTTTTCTGACTTTGCAGTCTGATATATGATCGTTTCCGTGGCAGCGACCCGAACAGTAAAGATAACTCTGTTGGGCTCCAGCTGCTGGGGATCGTCCTCGCCAACAACCTGCCCGCTTATGACGCCTCGTGTGGGATTGAATACGAGGGGTAAATATGTGTGCTTTCTTTTGAAACGTGTATATAGAATATTGTTGGCCTCATAGCATATTTGCCTAAGTCATATTTGAACATTTTCGGGAAACAAGAAAAAACACAATTTTTAGTAAGCCCATTGGTATTCTTAATTGATGTAACAGTAAGTTCAAATAGAACAAGTTTGCATAAAAAATTAAACACATTGATTTCATAACAGATAAAAGTGACTAGGGCAGAATATGCCCTGACTAAGGCAATTTTTCTCTTACATATAAATAATGTAGTTTGGTTTGTATGTAGCCGCAAAAATGCCTAAATCACAGAGATGACTGAGGCAGAAAGTGATTTTGGACTCTAACAAGTGTTCTGATAGGGAGAACAGAAAGATGCAGCAGGTAGGAGAGTAAAGTTAGGCAGATATCACAATTTGGCCAAAAAATGACTTAGGCAATTATGCTATGAGGCTAACAATATACATAAACGTGTGGTACAGCTCACAGACTGCCATCTTGCTAAGTATCTGTGTTGTTGTTGTTGTTGTTGTTGTTGTTGTTGTTGTTGTTGTTGTTGTTTTCTCAGGTACATCCAGGCTCTGACCAACAACGTGTCCTATGTTCGGTATAAAGAAGTCTACGCAGCAGCTGCTGAGATCATCGGCCTGGTCCTGAAGAGCATGACGGACATGGACGAAGTACGAGACCTTCCTCACTTTAGCTGAATTACACTTTATTTCTGTTATGTGTGAGGAGAAAAGATCTCACATGGAAATGAATCTTTATTTTCACCAACAGGAGCAGTGTGTAGGATTTAAAAATGGAAAATAATATATATCTTAATGATAAGATTAAAGATGTTATCTGCTATCTCATGTTTTGTTACATTTTAAATAAATTTATTCCACAGATGTCCAATTTTTTCCCTTTTTCTTCCTCCCCTCAGCACCGTGAGGAGCTCTGCACGCTCGCTGCCAGTAAGATCACCATCCTGAAGAGGAAAGACCTGGACGACAAGTTCATCATCAGCCTGAACAAAGTGTCAAAGCACTATCCTCCATTCATGGACCGGTGAGGTTCTACTTCCTGTTTGATGCTGTTTCTTCCTGTCACTAATCATCTCATGAATCAACACAGTGGATCTGAATGTGTGTGAATTCTATTTGATAAATGGAGTGCACTTATATAGCGCTTTTATCCAAAGTGCTGTACACCAGTAGTTCTCAACCTTTTTGAGTCGCGACCCCCAATTTAACATGCATGTTGTCCACGACCCCCTGAACACAATCTCACACACACAGTTCAGATCACCCAAAAAAGACACAAAATGACCAAAAAAAAGACACAAAATGACTTAAAAAAGAAACAAAATGACCAAAAAAGGAAACAAAATGACCAAAAAAAAGACACAAAATGACTTAAAAAAGGCACAAAATGACCAAAAAAAGACACAAAATGACCAAAAAAAGACATTAAATGACCAAAAAGACTAAAACACATGACCACTTTAACACAGTGGAGACAGAGCTGACTTCCAAAATGATTTGGCGACCCCCAGAAATCATCCCGACCCCATTTGGGGTCACGACCCCCAGGTTGAGAACAGCTGCTGTATACTACACACTACGCTCATTCGCCCATTCACACACACATTCATGCTGGTGTTGGAGGCTACCGAGGATCACCTTCCGGTTACTGGATCTGATCTGATCTTCAGCTTGAAAATGAAAAACCTTTCATAGTCAGAATGTAACTGCAGCTTTATGTTTTAATCTTCCAGCTTCGTCAACCACGTGTTCTCCCTCCTGCCGAAGTCTCACGGCATCCTGAAGACGTATTGTCTGGAGAGCGTGCTGAGCCGCGCTGATGTCATCCCAGACATCTTCCTGCACCTGAAGACCTCCGGCTTCATCCAGATGATGGGCCACAGGTAAACTACCAGACTACACAAAGTCATGATGTTCCCTCTGTAGTTTAGGCCCGTTTACACCAGGATGCTGCGGGTAAAAACGACAAAATATTTTATGGGAAGTGCCTTTCGTTTAGACGGTGACGGTGTTTTTGGGGCTTAAAGACGCAAAAATGTGAAACCACCCTCCAAAGTGTAAAAGTTAGATCCTCTCCTCCGTAGCGTGTCGTCTACACTGACAAGACACAAAACTCTGATCTGATCTGCTCACGTCACGTATGTGTTTACGTCACATACATGCTCCAGGACAGGAAATAAAGAAACGTGGGATTATTTCCATGGTGGGACCTTCAAGCTGCTCTGGCAGCTCTAATAAACTTACAGGAGTCTTTCCACCAAATGTCCAGGATATGTACAGATAGTATTAGTGAACAGAGAAGGATCTGGAATTACCTCCATCACATTCTGGATGCAGCGATTGGTGGGAGGAGCCAGACGGCTGTGAACGAGACCTGGGAGATCTAGTGATGGAGGAGAACTTTGTGGAAGGAGTAATGGACAAAAAAAGACACAAAAAGACAAAAATTGACCAAAAAAAGACACAAATTGACCACAAAAAGACGCAAAATAACCAAAAAAAATGACAAAAAAGACACAAATTGACCAAATAAGACACAAATTGACAAAAAAAGACACAAATTGACCAAGAAAAATGCAAAATAACCAAAAAGATGCAAAATAACCACAAAAAAAATATGCAAAATTGCCAAAGATAGACAAAAATTGACCACAAAAAGACAAACTGACAAAAAAAGACACAAATTGACCACAAAAAAGACACTAAATGACCAAAAAAGACACTCAATGGCCAAAACCAGCCAGAGGGCTTTGGAGGAGACCTGGGAGATCTAGTGATGGAGGAGAACTTTGTGGAAGGAGTAGTAATGGCCAAAAAAAGACACAAAAAGACAAAAAATGACCAAAAAAAAGACACAAATTGACCAAAAAAGACACAAATTGACGACAAAAAGACGCAAAATAACCAAAAAAAATGACAAAAAAGACACAAATTGACCAAATAAGAGACAAATTGACAAAAAAGACACAAATTGACCAAGAAAGATGCAAAATAACCAAAAAGATGCAAAATAACCACAAAAAAATATGCAAAATTGCCAAAGATAGACACAAATTGACCACAAAAAAGACAAAAAAGACACTAAATGGCCAAAACCAGCCAGACGGCTTTGGAGGAGACCTGGGAGATCTAGTGATGGAGGAGAACTTTGTGGAAGGAGTAGCTGATGAAAACTTCTGCATGCCCAAAGATGCTCTTATGGCTTTAAGTGATGCCGCCTGGCTGCATACAATCACATTTCACACACTTTAGATCACCGTATCAGCAGATTTCCTCCTGAAAACGCTCGAATAAACGAGGAATAAAAAGTGAAGACGAGACGCCACTTTAGGTCTTCTGTTCAGTCCGTCACCATGGAAACGTAGCTGTAGTAACATGTATTGGTGCTGCTGGTGTGTCTCCAGGGATGAAGCGAGGCAGAGAGTGTGTCTGGACATCATCCATAAGATAATGGGCCGGCTGGCTCCAGCTGAGCTGCAGGAGCTGCTGCAGGCCGTGACGGCGTTTATCTCCCACCCCTCGCCGCTCTGCAGGGAGAGGATGTACCACATCCTGATGTGGATCCAGGACAACTACAGGTACTGTAGACTACTACAGCCTGCTGGCTGCTCTTCTCTATCACATTTACCCGTGTTTGTGTCTCGTCACAGATTTGATTTGAGTGGTGTACGTTTGTATATATGTGTTTTTTCATTTTACCCTTTTTTTGTATATTTATATATACATATATAGATACACACTACCGGTCAAAAGTTTTAGAACAGCCCAATTTTTCCAGTTTTTTATTGAAATTCAAGCAGTTCAAGTCAAATGAACAGCTTGAAAGGGTCCAAAGGTAAGTGGTGAACTGCCAGAGGTAAATAAAAAAAGGTAAGCTTAACCAAAACTGGAAAATAATGTACATTTCAGAATTATACAAGTAGGCCTTTTTCAGGGAACAAGAAATGGGTTAACAACTTAACTCTATGGAGTCTTGGGCTATTTTGTCCATTTTTGAATTCTTTTCATGTCTTTGTAAGTCATTTTGTGTCTTTTTTTGGTCATTTTGTGTCTTTTTTTGTTATTTTGTGTCTTTTTTTGGTCCTTTAGTCCAACATAAAATGTGATTTTGAATCTTTTTTTTACTTTCAAAACACTATCATGCTCAATAAAGAATTTTAAATGTTGCAAATGTGCATTAATTTCAGAGTACATTGAGACATTAAACTGCATCATTTTCAATTAAATTCTGGAAAAGTTGGTGTGTTCTAAAACTTTTGACCAGTAGTGTATATGTACATTTATTTTCTTATTTTCTAAAGGGGAAACAAACAAAACAAAAAGAGAACTGATGTATTATAGGTCACAAACAGAATCAGCAGTATGATGAATGCACTGAATTGATTTGTTAACGGCAAAAAAAAACTGGCATGTATAGCTGGCATGTATTTTGCCACTTAAGAATTTATTAAAATCATCAAAAAATCTTCCAGAATACCACAATAAGACACCAAGACCTTGATGAACACCAGAGTAAACCCCAGGCTTTGGTATCAAAAGATTTTGCCATCCAGGAACTGCATGTTTCTGTGATTGGGTGGGCAGAACTTCTGGATTTTCAATATACATATAAAGTCATCTGAATGTTCTAGGTCTCTAATTTGTGGTAATAAAATTTCACAAGGATGTGATTTTCCTCGGGGGACCCATTTGAAAAAGGCTAGTCAGTTTTCCTAACTCTGGAGCTTATCACTCTCTGGTTCAGTCCAGATAGCCTGCTGTGGTTCTTCTGGTCTGGTGCTTGACTCTCTGATGTAACTTCAGTGATATCCTGTTTTGTTGTTCTTCCAGTGATGCAGAGAGCATGGAGGACAACACCTCCGTAGAGGTTTTGAATGCAGCTAAAGAAACTCTCCTTCAAGGACTGTCTGAAGAGAACCAAGGCCTCCAGTGAGTAGCCTCTAGTTTTTATGTTTAAGTGAAATCTGAACAGTTCAGGTGGTTTAAAGTTAAAAACTCCTCCTTGTCTTGTTGTTCTCTTCAGGCTTTATGTCCAGAACTTCTGGAGTCAGGAGAAGCGTCTCCCCACAGCGACTCTGGAGCGAATGCTAGCGGTGCTGCGTTCTCTCTACTCCTGTCAGATAGAGAGATGTTTCCTCAGCCTGGCCACTAATCTGCTGCTGGAGATGACCAGCCAGAGTCCAGACTTCCAGCGCAACATGTTTGAGTATCCTCTGTCAGAGTGCACCTTCCAGGTCAGCTTATCTCTCTCTGGGTCCCTTTAAAACATGTAAAAGGGTTGAAGCATGAGGTTTTATGTCTTAGTTATTGAAGCATTGGTTCCATCTCTCCAGGACTATGTGATCGACTCCAACTGGCGCTTCAGGAGCACCGTGATGACGCCCATGTTTGTGGAAACCCAAAGCTCTCAGAGCTCCGAGAGCCTGGCAGCGTCTCAGTCTGGAAGCATGAAGGGTTTACTGCGAGCCACGCAGACCTCACTGGAGTTCAGCCAGACTCAGACAGCAGGTACATTTACATTTACATTTAGTCATTTAGCAGACGCTTTTATCCAAAGCGACTTACAGGAAGGTACAGCTGGAAGACTCTCCTGGTGTTAAAGATAGAAGTCACTGCAGCAGGAAGTAGCTTCAGGGTGTTTCTGATCTTCTGCTGCATGTTTCACTAGCAAAATAAGAGACTTTGGACGAGTCTTTTAATAATGACACTGACTGAGTTATTAACCCTCTGAGCCCCAGGCAGCGTCAACTCCTGGCACACTTTCTCACTGTGGCTTTGTTTTTTGTTTGTTTTTTTAACATACACTACTGGTCAAAAGTTTTAGAACACACCAACTTTTCCAGAGTTCAATTGAAAATGATGCAGTTTAATGTCTCAGTGTACTCTGAAATTAATGCACATTTGCAACATTTAAAATTCTTTATTGAGCATGATAGTGTTTTGAAGTAAAAAAAAAAGATTCAAAATCACATTTTATGTTGAACTAAAAGACTAAAAAAAGACACAAAATGACCAAAAAAAGACACAAAATGACCAAAAAAGACACAAAATGACCAAAAAAAGACACAAAATGAGTAAAAAAAGACACAAAATGACTTACAAAGACATGAAAAGAATTTTAAAAAAAAGGACAAAATAGCCCAAGACTCCATAGAGTTAAGTTGTTAACCCATTTCTTGTTCCCTGAAAAAGGCCTACTTGTATAATTCTGAAATGTACATTATTTTCCAGTTTTGGTTAAGCTTACCTTTTTTTATTTACCTCTGGCAGTTCACCACTTACCTTTGGACCCTTTCAAGCTGTTCATTTGACTTGAACTGCTTGAATTTCAATAAAAAACTGGAAAAATTGGGGTGTTCTAAAACTTTTGACCGGTAGTGTATTTTATTTATAAGTTTTCAGATTTATAAACACACATCACAACTACAAGGGAAACACCAGCCCCCCCCCCCCTCCCCCAGGGATAAAGAAATGGGAAAAACAAACAAACGAAACAAAATGAGGCCAATAAACAAAACAAAAACATGCTCTTATAGGATTCAAACCAATATAATACTGTACAACAGCCTGAATGGGTGTCTGTACACATATGCAGCCTATATACACATCTATATGTACAAACTGACATACATAAACACTAGAATAACAATAAACAACAAGAACAATAAACACGTTAGCCCATTCTGGATCTATATAGGCTGGATATAAAGGACAGGAATGGTTGCCACATTTAGTCAAAGGCTGCAGAGTTAAAGAAACACAGTATTGAACCTTTTCCATATGTAATAAGTTGGTTATTTCTGCTAGCATGGTTTTGGAAAAAGGCACATCTTCATTTTTCCAAAGGGTTAAAATATTCCTTTTTGCAATAACCATGCCATATTGTAATGTCTTCCGTTATAAGTGGGTTAAAGCTAGTAGATGTCGTGTAAAGATCTGGTGTAATAACAGTTATATACTTCAGAAAAGCACAAAAATATCTAACCAGAACTTGTTTAGCTTGGGGCCCAGGGGCCCTCAGCTGATTCACATTTTAGATAGAAGGGTAAAAAGAATGTCGTGGCTTTGTTTATTTTATTATATTATTTATAAGTCCTGCACCTCGACTGAAACAGCAAATCATTGCTAGAACTGGAGAGAACTCGATGCCCTTTTTTGCAGAATTTTAACACATTTATAATGCCATGAATCATTCAATATAATGTAAACAATCAAACAATTTCTTTGATAATTAATTTTACAGAAAGTCGTACCACAAGTGGTATGAATATTAACAGAAAACGGGTTCTCCACATGCTATACATGTTAAACTATTGACATTAACCAGGTGTATTTCTCTCTAATCTTGTTGTTCTCCAGGTCGGCGTACAGCGTATAACTGGCTGACGGGCAGCAGCGTTGATACTCTAGCAGAGTACTCTCTGGGCTCTGACTCCATGTCCTCACTGTTGGTGTTTGACAAGAAAACAGAGAGGCAAAGTTCATCCAGGAGGCCGGTGGGAGAAGGCTTCGGCCTCCGACGACTCACTGCAGCAACCGACGAGGTGGACAGTCGCACCAGAGGTTAGTACAGAACTAACCCCCGGTTTAATACAGAGGTTAGTCTCTGAGAACACAATATATACATATAATATACAGCATGCTGCATCCTCCACATAAGGGTTATTATGGAAGAATTATCCTATCTTTATTCAAGAGCGTAGATTTTCAGTTTGAGAGCATAATTTGTCTTTCTCGTGCTCAGATTTGTTCTCCTCATGCTCACATTTTGCGCTCGCACTCAGATTTCTGCTGCTTTCTTTCTAAATGTGTGCGTGCACTTAAAAACCACATGCTTGTGCTCACATTTCTTCTTCTTGGACACAAACATTTCGCTCGCACGCAAATATGTCCTGTGCTCGCTCAAATCTAAAGTCTACGCGCTCAGATCTAAAGTCTACGCGCTCAGATCTCAACTCTGCGCTAATTACGAGATCCTGATCTCATAATTACGAGATCCTCGTAAGATAAAGAAAAAGGAAACGTCTGTAAATCCTCTCTCAGTGGCAATGATTAATGATTAAGTTAATCTGCTACTACTACCTTCTCGGTTTGAGACACTGGGAAATACTGATGTTTGTTAAAAATGAGGATGGTATTAATATCAGTATGTCATCGTTCAGTCTGAGCAGACGCCTCAACCTGAGAGGACGAGCGTGTTCTGAGTCCGAGCACAAAAGTTTTGAGAGCGCAGAGTTGAGATCTGAGCGCGTAGACTTTAGATCTGAGCGCCACAGGACATATTTGAGTGCGAGCGAAATGTTTGTGTCCAAGAAGAAGAAATGTGAGCACAAGCATGTGATTTTTAAGTGCACGCACACATTTAGAAAGAAAGCAGCAGAAATCTGAGTGCGAGCGCAAAATGTGAGCATGAGGGGAACAAATCTGAGCACGAGAAAGACAAATTATGCTCTCAAACTGAAAATCTACGCTCTTGAATAAAGATAGGATAATTCTTCCATAGTTTATGACTCTTAAGTGTGTTCCAAAAGGGAGATCTTGTGTTTCAGATGAATTGCCGTTCTGTTTTTTGTGAATGTGTTTTGTTGTCTAACAGCAGCTAATGACCAGCGGCGTAACATCCTGAGACTGAGACGCAGGTTCCTCAAGGATCAGGAGAAAGTCAGCTTGACTTTTGCTCATAAAGAGATCCAACAGCAACGACAGAAGAAGGTAAAAAACATGCAAAAACCTACACGTCCATCACATTTATCCTTAGTGCAGTTTTAAAAGACGAGGAAGGAAGGATGAATCACTGTATAGTCCAGTTTTTATCTTTATTTATTTTTTATTGGAAATTAGCATTCATAAGCATCAGTACAAGACATAACTTATTCCACAGCTGTTTTCTACATTTTTGTTTTTTAAAGGGTACATTAGAACAAAGAACCACAAAAGAAAAATAAATACAAAACAAAACAAAAAACATAGTATTATAATAATATATAATAATATATAGGGAGGCAAAAAGCAGAGAAACAGAAACATTAACAATTATGCTAATAATACCAATACATAAATAAACACAGGATGCCAAGTATGCTCATTAAAAAAATAAAAAAATAAAAAAAATATTTAAAAAAATACCTTAATAAAATAAATGAAAATGTATTTATTTTTAAAAAAAGAACATTATTTAAAAAAAAAAAATTTGAATAAAAAAAACAAACGAACGAACAGAACTTGGGGGTGTTTCCATCTACAGTAAGAAGTAAAAAACTGATTAAAACATTTTTTTTAAGAGAAAGTTACACAATATTAAACAAAAGAAGGGCGTTTCGGGGCGATGTACAATTTCCACTTCTCCCAGATTTCCTCAATTTTGGCTTTTTGAAGCCTCACAGAGAAAGTGACAGGCTGCCATCTTTAATAAAAATTGGCTGCCAAGCCTCTCAAGGAATATTTAATTTTTTCTAAAGACAGAAAAGACTCAAGTGCCAGTGTCTTTATCTTTAATATGTGGTTCTGTTGGTCTTTATCTTTAATATGTGGTTCTTTATCTTTAACATGTGGTTCTGTTGGTCTTTATCTTTAACATGTGGTTCTGTTGGTCTTTATCTTTAACATGTGGTTCTGTTGGTCTTTATCTTTAACATGTGGTTCTGTTGGTCTTTATCTTTAATATGTGGTTCTGTTGGTCTTTATCTTTAATATGTGGTTCTTTATCTTTAATATGTGGTTCTGTTGGTCTTTATCTTTAACATGTGGTTCTGTTGGTCTTTATCTTTAATATGTGGTTCTGTTGGTCTTTATCTTTAATATGTGGTTCTGTTGGTCTTTATCTTTAATATGTGGTTCTTTATCTTTAATATGTGGTTCTTTATCTTTAATATGTGGTTCTTTATCTTTAATATGTGGTTCTTTATCTTTAATATGTGGTTCTGTTGGTCTTTATCTTTAATATGTGGTTCTTTATCTTTAATATGTGGTTCTTTATCTTTAATATGTGGTTCTTTATCTTTAATATGTGGTTCTTTATCTTTAATATGTGGTTCTGTTGGTCTTTATCTTTAATATGTGGTTCTTTATCTTTAACATGTGGTTCTGTTGGTCTTTATCTTTAATATGTGGTTCTGTTGGTCTTTATCTTTAATATGTGGTTCTTTATCTTTAATATGTGGTTCTTTATCTTTAATATGTGGTTATTTATCTTTAATATGTGGTTCTTTATCTTTAATATGTGGTTCTGTTGGTCTTTATCTTTAATATGTGGTTCTTTATCTTTAATATGTGGTTCTGTTGGTCTTTATCTTTAATATGTGGTTCTGTTGGTCTTTATCTTTAATATGTGGTTCTTTATCTTTAATATGTGGTTCTTTATCTTTAATATGTGGTTATTTATCTTTAATATGTGGTTCTTTATCTTTAATATGTGGTTCTGTTGGTCTTTATCTTTAATATGTGGTTCTTTATCTTTAATATGTGGTTCTTTATCTTTAATATGTGGTTATTTATCTTTAATATGTGGTTCTTTATCTTTAATATGTGGTTCTGTTGGTCTTTATCTTTAATATGTGGTTCTTTATCTTTAATATGTGGTTATTTATCTTTAATATGTGGTTCTTTATCTTTAATATGTGGTTCTTTATCTTTAACATGTGGTTCTGTCGGGTCCAACAGGAGGACAAAGCTGATGAGCGGCTGCGTAAAGAGGCTCAGGTGACTCTCTACCGCAGCTACAGATCAGGAGACTTCCCAGACATCCAGATCCCGTTCAGCAGCCTCATCACCCCCCTTCAGGCTCTGGCTCAGGTAGGACTGCTCTCCACACCAACTATTAAATATGCATCAATTAAATAACTATTAAATATGCATCAATACAAACAATACATACACCCAACAACAACCAAAACAAACTGCTTTCACCAAGGTAATGACCAAGGTTATAATAGTTTTGGATTTTTCATTAGTTTTAGTTTTAATTTCGTTGTGAATTTTTGTTTTCAAATTCAGTTAGTTTTAGTTAGTTTTTAGAGTGAGTTTGCTAGTTTTAGTTTATTTTTTATTTTTTGAAAATGCTTAGTTTTAGTTTAGTTTTTATTAGTTTTAGTGTTAGTTTTAGTTTTTTTGTAATGGGCTATGTGTTGGTGCCAGATTCAAAGAGTTCATAATAAATGTTTCCTTTATTTCCTTTGGTTTATCATCTCAGCCCTAATAAGGTTATTAACTGTTTTGTATTCTGGTTCTAGTGTAAACATCCCAGTCTCAGTAAACATATTCACCATGTGTTGCATGTTCAAATAGAAACACTGAATTATGAATGAAAAAAGTTGACAAAAACGAAAACTAAGGACATTTTCACTATAATTTTAGTTAGTTTTAGTTAGTTTTGTAACCACACAATACAGTTTCAGTTAGTTATCGTTTTTTTAAAAACTCTAGTTTTTATTTTTATTTCAGTTAACGAAAATGTTTTTTCAATTCTAGTTTTGGTTATTTCGTTAGTTTTAGTTAACTATAATAACCTTGGTAATGAGACAGCTGGTGGATTTGTTTCTTCAGAGAGATCCGATTCTAGCCAAACAGCTGTTCAGCTCCTTGTTCGCTGGAATCCTCCAAGAAATGGAGAAGATCAAACCGCGAGCAGAGAGCGGGAGGATCAAAGAGGAGCTGCGCTGCAACATGAACGCCTTCCTGACCAGGAGCACGCTCTGTTTCCCTCCGTTCATAGCGTGTGTGCAGGTAGGACCCAACTTTATTTTAACAGAATATGTTCATTTAGTCTATTTTCAGACAAAAAACATTTTTTCCCCAACTGGCATCATAAAGCGTACCATAGAGGGTTAATAGACCAGTTTGCTCTGCAGCATTGGGTTTTTAATGGCTGATGAAGCCTCCTTCATAATTCTCTGTAATGCCTCTGTGTAGATGTACTGTTATCATGGTTTGATTAAATTGCAACTCAAACCTACACTACTGGTCAAAAGTTTTAGAACACACCAACTTTTCCAGAATTTTATTGAAAATGATGCAGTTTAATGTCTCAGTGTACTCTGAAATTATAACAAATAAACAATTGAAGTTAAAAAAGAAATCGTAGAATCAGTTTAGAAAGGAAAATGTATTCTAAACTGTTGACTCATTGAAGTAGCACCTTAACAGATAGAACAGCTGGACACACTCAATGGAAACCAAATATTCTTCAGAAAGTTCTTCCCAACTCTGTTGCAGAAGTTCCCTTAAATGTGGAGCAACTTGTAGGTTGGAAGTGATCAAGAAAAGTTGGGACACCTGTAGGAATTGGTAGCAACTTAGCAACTTTCAAGGCTTGATCAACCTCCGTTGCTGCAGAACTGCTTTAAGTTGTTAACCCATTTCTTGTTCCCTGAAAAAGGCCTACTTGTATAATTCTGAAATGTACATTATTTTCCAGTTTTGGTTCAGCTTACCTTTTTTTATTTACCTCTGGCAGTTCACCACTTACCTTTGGACCCTTTCAAGCTGTTCATTTGACTTGAAATTGTGGTGTTGTAAAACTTTTGACCGGTAGTGTATAACCTTTAGAGCAGGGGTCTCAAACTCAAATTACCTGGGAGCCGCTGGAGGCAGTATAAAAATGACCAAAAAAAGACACAAAATTACAAAAAAAAGAGACAAAATGACTGAAAAAACACTAAATTACTTTGAAAAGACACAAAATGACCAAAAAGACACACAATTAATAGAAAAAGACACAAAATTACTAAAAAAAAAAATAAAAAAAAAGACACAAAATTACCCAAATCAGACACAAAATTATTTAAAAAAGACACAGAATTACTAAAAAAAGACACAAAATTACAAAAAAAGACACAAAATGACATCACATAACATTTCCACTTCTTCCGGTAACAACAACATGGCAGATGATAATGATAATAATAATAATAATAATAACAATAATAAACGGTCCGTTAGCAGCTGCCTTTCTTTTTGTTAACGTCGTCATAGAAACAAGAGAAACAAAGCTCCAGCTGGAGCAATAAAGGGACCTTCCACACTTCCACACGGTAAAGAGACATTCATATAAAACTCTAATTAAACTTTCATATCAAGGTGAGGGCCACAAAATATCATCACGAGGGCCGCAATTAGCCGCGGGCCGCAAGTTTGAGACCCCTGCTTTAGAGGTTGACAGCTGATTGGTTGTGTTGTAGGACATGTGCTACCAGCAGAGGGAGCTGCAGCAGCTCCACCCTGCAGCCATCAGCTCCACCTGCCTGATGAGCCTGCAGCAGCCGCTGGGCGTCCTGCTGCTGGAGGAGGGTCTGCTGCAGGGTGGAGGGCCGCTGGAGGAGCCTCCACCCGCCAAACGGCCCCGAGGACGCAGAGAAATCCCCCCAGACACCAACAAGTGGATCCACCTAGCACGGTAACACAGGGCTGAGCTTTTTATTTAGCCATTTTAATACTTTTACACAACATTTCCTGACAGAATTTGAAGTCAGAGACATCACAATAAACATCCTGAGCATCATACAAGAAAAAAGAGTTAAGACATGACAATAAATACATTAAATACAGAAATAAGTAGTTCTGACACAACATAGTTATAAAGTTAGTGTTAATCTTGTAAATACAGTCAAAATGATTAGCCCCCCTCATGAAATTGAACAAAACTCTTGATTTCTCCATGGAAATGACCATTAACAACATGTGTTTGTTATTTTGGAAAACAATACACTACAGAGAAAATGTTCAGTTAGTTTGATAAGGATTTTTATTGATACAATGAGTTGAAACAAAAAAAAGGCAAAAATGTGGCGTTCAAAATTATTAGGGGGGGCTAATATTTTTGACCACCCCATTTTTCACTATAGTTGATATAAATCAAGCCTAAAATATTATTTTATATTCCAAAATGTACCAAAAGCTACTAAAAGCACTGGTGAATGTTTGATAATATCAAGTTTTATCAATGCTGCAAATATTTGGGAAGTATTTGAGGAAAATGTTCCATCATTCCAGGGGGCTAATCATTTTGACCTCGACTGTAAATAAAAAGAAATAGTTGAATATTTAGACAATCAAAGAAATAAAATGTCAGAAGTATTGATAATTATGACAACAGGCAGAGTAGACGTTATATATAATCTGTGGCTAAGTAGCAACATTTCATCCCATCATCGTCTCCATCAGACACCAGATATGTGAAATACAAGACCATCTTTGTATAAAGTGTCCATAGTTAGCTGCAGGTTGCAGTCATTTGCTCCATCGGTAGACATGTTTCAGTCTCTGGACCCATTGACCTCTAGTTGGTGGTTTTACATCTCTCCATGCACCGTATTGATCCTGATACTGGTTTTATCAGTGCTGAGTAACATACCACAACTTCACTGCTTTTAACCCATTGAGGCCTGAAAAATCGCTGGGCGATTTTAAAATAAGCCTCTAATTTTCTGGAAATTCTGGAAAAATTCTGGGAAAAAAAGTGTCAACTCTTCTACTAAATAATAGATTTTTCAGCCTCTGTAGCAGATAGAAATGAAATTCAAAAAGTATTTGAGAGCTTATACAAATACTACAAAATGACGTATCCGCTTTCCAGGCTTCAATGGGTTAATAGAGACAATACCATGATAAAATCACCTCTGTCCCTTCACATTGTTGTCAAGCTGTGGTGAAGTAGTATTTATTTCCTGTGGTTTCCTCCTCCTCCAGACTCTACAGGTCCTTGGAGGACTATGACGTGGTTCGGGGAATCTTCGGAGGTAAAGTTGGGACCAAGTCCATCACCTGTGCTGCTCTTCAAGCTGAAGCCAACACGGACTTTGCAGAAGCTGTGCAGCTTTACAATGAGGTAGTTTTCCTCAATACAATAAATGCAGCATGGTGTTTAGCATGTAGCATGGTGTAGCATGGTGCATGTCAGTGCAGCTGGACTAGATGCTTGCTGTGTTTTTTAAAAGTCATCTTAAAACCTATTTTTATTCCTTGGCTTTTAACCACGCATGAGACTCTGCTCTTTTTTTTAGTGTTTTATGGTTTGCTTTTATTTCTTGTTTTTTTTAAATTGTCTTTTAAAAAGCAATGAATCTATTTATTTTAGTGTTTATTTCCTGTTTTATTTATTTTATTGTCTCTTGTTCTGTTTGTTTATGTACAGCACTTTGTTGTGGCTGTGGTTGTTTTAAAGTGCTTTACAAATAAAGTTGAGTTGAGTTGAGTGTGTTGCACAGTGTTAAACTGACTCTATATACCTCTATATAGAGGTAACAAATACAATAAGAAATACATAAGGACTATTTAAAAACCCATACACCTCATATTTATTTATTGTATATAAATTGTTCTTTTTCTTTTACTTTTTTTTTCTTACTTTTGATACTGTGTGCTTTTTAACCTGTTTGCTGCTGGAAACTCCATTTCCCTGAGGGAGCCATCCCAAGGGATCAATAAAGTTTTACCTTATCTTACCTCTATATACTAACCCTAACCCTGTATACTCCATGCTGCAGGCTCTGAACAGTTTGATCTTCTCTTATATATATCTATATACTAACCCTAACCCTGTATACTCCATACCAACAGGCTCTGAACAGTTTGATCTTCTCTTATATATATCTATATACTAACCCTAACCCTGTATACTCCATACCAACAGGCTCTGAACAGTTTGATCTTCTCTTACCTCTATATACTATAATATAATATATACTCCATGCTGCAGGCTCTGAACAGTTTGATCTTATCTTATCTCTTTATACTATAATATAATATATACTCCATGCTGCAGGCTCTGAACAGTTTGATCTTCTCTTACCTCTATATACTATAATATAATATATACTCCATGCTGCAGGCTCTGAACAGTTTGATCTTATCCTATCTCTGTATACTATAATATAATATATACTCCATGCTGCAGGCTCTGAACAGTTTGATCTTATCTTATCTCTGTATACTATAATATAATATATACTCCATGCTGCAGGCTCTGAACAGTTTGATCTTCTCTTACCTCTATATACTATAATATAATATATACTCCATGCTGCAGGCTCTGAACAGTTTGATCTTCTCTTACCTCTATATACTATAATATAATATATACTCCATGCTGCAGGCTCTGAACAGTTTTATCTTCTCTTATCTCTATATACTATAATATAATGTATACTCCATGCTGCAGGCTCTGAACAGTTTTATCTTATCTTATATATATCTATATACTAACCCTAACCCTGTATACTCCTCTATATACTATAATATAATATATACTCCATGCTGCAGGCTCTGAACACGGAGCACTGGAGCGACGGCGAGCCCACTGAGTCTGAGAAGGACTTCTGGGAAATCGCTTCCATGGAGGCGTACAGCCAGCTGACTGAGTGGAAGTCTCTCCAGTACTGCTCCACTGTCAACATAGACGAGAAGTCTCCTCCCGACCTGGAGCGGATGTGGGCGGAGCCTCTCCACCAGGTAATATTTACCTTCAGTCAGGTACCAAGGAGAGGTGCATCCTGCAGGTTTTAATCCCAAACAGAATCTCCCCTCAGAGACTCTGGAGTCATCTTCAGGAGTAAAATAGTGCATCTGTAATCTGATTTTAAAAAAGGGAAAAATTATGTAGCATTGAAAATCAAGATGTCCTTTAAGTCCTGTTGTAATAAACACAATGTCAGTCTGTGAGTAATAGTCATAATTATAATGATAACTTTATTTATATAGCACCTTTTAAAAACAGCAGCTTACAAAGTGATTTGACAGAGACCAGACAATTAAAATTAGAACGATGCCAAAAGGCTAAAAAAAGTAATCTTGCATTAAAAGAAAACCAATAAAAGCCATTGTCAGATACATTAGAGCATTAGAAGGGAAAGGGAGTAAAGAAGTCAAAAGGAGTAGTAAAATAAGTATAAAAAGTCTATAAAAGTGGCTTTCAAGAAGTGATTTAAAAGGAGTTTGTGTGCCGTATCTCCTCTGGGGTTCTCTGGTGGAGAAAGCCTGGTCTCCTTTGGATTTTAGTTTATTATTTCGTTTTTTAGTTTAGACACTGGAACATTCAGAACGAGGCCAACCAAGGATCTAAGGATGCGGTCTGCTAGTATGGAATTAATAATTCTGATAAATAGCTAGGAGCCAGACCTAAACCATTTTAAAAAGTGATCAGTAAAATCTTAAAACCAATCCTAAAACCAACAGGGAGCCAGTGTAAAGATGCTGAAATCAGGTGATGTCGTCTGTTAAAACCAGTAAGAAGCCGAGCTGCTGAGTTCTGAACCAGTTGGAGGAGAGAAAGTGATTTCGAATGTGACTCTGAGATTTCTAGCAGAAGACTTTATGTTATGTTTATTATTATTATTATTATTTTTGTATCTATTGGTTTTTTGTTTTACTTTGTTTTGTTCTTTGTTTCAGTGGTAATCTGTCTTGTCTGTTTTGTTTTGTTTGTATCTAAGAATGTGGGCATGTAGAAGACTTTCTGTTGGCGGACAGCGGAGCGAGATGGTTTTGGGATTTCCTTATTGTGTGAGAAGGTCTAAACAGAATGATTTCTGATTTGGAATGATTGAGATGAAGGAAGTTTTGGGTGGATATCCTTCAGACAGCTGTGATGTTTCCTCACTGAGTCTCTTGTCCAGGAAATGTACCTGCAGCACATGATGCGCAGCATGTTGAAGCAGCTGCAGCTGGGGGAGACGGACCAGACTCTGCTCAGCTTCATCGATAAGGCCATGAAGGTGGAGGAGCGCAGGAAGCTGCTGGAGAGTCAGTTCAGCCAGGAGCTCAGCCTGCTCTACATCCTGCAGGAGGACTACGACCGCGCTCAGTACTACAGCAACTACGCCATGCAGCTCTTCATGCAGGTCTGATCAAACACCATAGAAACATCATAGAACAACAACACATTATTCACTGTCATTCCTACTTTAAAAGCAAAAAAGGTTCTGTATTGACTCTACAGGACGTTGAGTATATATGCAGAAATAATTAATACATCCTGCAAATCCCCCTATACACACACTACCGGTCAAAAGGTTTAGAACACACCAACTTTTCCAGAATTTAATTGAAAATGATGCAGTTTAATGTCTCAGTGTACTCTGAAATTAATGCACATTTGCAACATTTAAAATTCTTTATTGAGCATGATAGTGTTTTGAAAGTAAAAAAAAGATTCAAAATCACATTTTATGTTGGACTAAAGGACTAAAAAAAGACACAAAATGACTAAAAAAAAGACACAAAATGACCAAAAAAAGACACAAAATGACTTACAAAGACATGAAAAGAATTAAAAAATGGACAAAATAGCCCAAGACTCCATAGAGTTAAGTTGTTAACCCATTTCTTGTTCCCTGAAAAAGGCCTACTTGTATAATTCTGAAATGTACATTATTTTCCAGTTTTGGTTCAGCTTACCTTTTTTTATTTACCTCTGGCAGTTCACCACTTACCTTTGGACCCTTTCAAGCTGTTCATTTGACTTGAACTGCTTGAATTTCAATAAAAAACTGGAAAAATTGGGGTGTTCTAAAACTTTAGACCGGTAGTGTATGTAGGGAATATAAATATGGATCTCAGCCTCAACATGCTGAATCTCTCCTCCAGAACTACTCCAGTGTGGACACGCTGCTGACTCAGAGCCGGCTCACCATCCTGCAGTCGGTCCAGGCTCTGACTGAGATCCAGGACTTCCTGTTCTTCATTAAAGGAGAAGGTGAGTGGAGATACTGACTCAAAAACTCACAGCGAACAAACTAAAAACTCATTTTTTTCAATAATTGCAGAGTAATTGTCCCTGTCTATAAATAATAATAATAATAAAACATGTTATTACTTGTACATTAGTGTCTGTGAGCTCTCTGAAGCGTCTCATCAGACTGTGGACGGAGCGCTACCCTGATGCTAAAGCAGATCCAGTCAACTTATGGGACGATATCATTACGTCTCGGTAAGGAAAAACATGTAATATGTTGCCAACAAGTCGTTTAAACTGTCAGAATGAAAGTGTGAAACAGGGTCCGTGTTTATCTCCATGTTTCAGATGTTTCTTCTTGGACAAGATCAAGGAGAAGCTGAGAGTCCAGGCTCCCAGGGACAGCATGGAGGTGGACGGCTCAGAAGACCCAGCAGGAAACATCGACTCGTTAATAAATGACTGCAAGTTCAACATGAAGCTACAAATGGCTGAAAGTGCCAAGAAACAGGTGGAGAAACAACAGTGGAAGCTACTTTTATTCTAAGATTGTGGGAACTTAACTGTAGGTTCTATAAAAACGTCCGGAGACTCTTTTTCTTGGTTCAAACCTTTACTGAACCATCGTGCAGTATTACAGAGAAAAACTATGATGAATGAACGGCATAACACTACTGAAAACTTCTTTTGTTTTGTTTTTACTGACTTCTTCTCCTAAACCAACACTTCTTCTTGACCTTTGACTCTAGAATAGAACGCTACTGCCACCTTGTGGTCTGTATGAGTCACTGTACACAGTCATTTAACTTTCCTAAACAGAAATGAAATGAATGTAAATATTTTATCCCTTTTTAACCTTTTTAACTAAATGTATTACATATGAATTACTCATCAATTAACTATTAAATGAATAACCATATCATTGAAATAAAGATACAACAAAGATCTCATGTCACATGTTGACCACAAACTCACTTTGGAATACTAATGTTGTTTCCAGAATAACTTCCCTGTGGCCACCAAGCTGCTGAAGGAGCTTCATAAAGAAGCTAAAACCAGGCGGGGCTGGCTGCTGCGCTGGGTCCACAGCTTCAGCTGCTACAGCCACAGACGCAGCCAGACGCAGGGGCCCCTGGAGCAGATCAGCGCCATGCTGAAGACCCTCCCCCTGCTGGGTAACCATGGAAACACTCCTGTTATCTGGGAGGTCACACCACTGATATGACAAACATTTTACATTTGACTCGACAGGTTTTGTAATAAAGAAGGTCTAGGTGCTAAATAAATACTGTGAAAGTATCCACGGAGAAAAAAAAAAATATATATATACAGCTGGTGTTCAGAAACTACAAGTTATCAGCTGTAAGATTGTGATGTCACAACAACTACTATATATAGGGAGGAAGTGCCACTACAGTTATTCCCCAGCTGCAATGATGGTGCATAAATGCTCAGAGCACAGATGTGGAAGAAATGGAAACACTGACCAATCAGAGCAGACTGCCACTAAAACTGAGCTTTTCAGACAGGATGAATACAGCTACACTACTGGTCAAAAGTTTTAGAACACACCAATTTTTCCAGAATTTAATTGAAAATGATGCAGTTTAATGTCTCAGTGTACTCTGAAATTAATGCACATTTGCAACATTTAAAATTCTTTATTGAGCATGATAGTGTTTTGAAAGTAAAAAAAAGATTCAAAATCACATTTTATGTTGGACTAAAGGACTAAAAAAAGACACAAAATGACCAAAAAAAGACACAAAATGACCAAAAAAAGACACAAAATGACTTACAAAGACATGAAAAGAATTAAAAAATGGACAAAATAGCCCAAGACTCCATAGAGTTCAGTTGTTAACCCATTTCTTGTTCCCTGAAAAAGGCCTACTTGTATAATTCTGAAATGTACATTATTTTCCAGTTTTGGTTAAGCTTACCTTTTTTTATTTACCTCTGGCAGTTCACCACTTACCTTTGGACCCTTTCAAGCTGTTCATTTGACTTGAACTGCTTGAATTTCTATAAAAAACTGGAAAAATTGGGGTGTTTGATGTTATCTTGTGTCTGCAGAGGACCTGGAGGCTGACTGTCGGAGCGCTCCAGCTAAAGTCTTCAGACAGCAGAAGATCCTGCAGGGGAGGACCTTCATGATCCTGGCCTCAGCCCTCAGCAGCAGCCCGTCGGTCCTGGAGACCATGGACGCTGGGAAAGCAGCGAGGGTTGCAGCTCTGTCTGGAGCTGCTTGGCCCCAAGAAGCTCCAAAGGTCCTCTACATTACTTTATAGAGAGTCTCTGTAAATGACAGTCTGTAGCCAGTAAGTCAGTAAATAAACTGTGTCTATCTTGCAGAAGGTTGAGGTGGGGCTGCAGCTGAAGGCCCTGGCTCTGCTGAGTGCTGCCAGCAGGAAGGCTGATGAGGAGCTGCAGTCCTTCAGGCCGGACTGCCTGGAGACCAGCAGCATCACCCAGACCTTCATGGCTCTGGCTGACTTCTGTGACCAGCGGCTGAGAGACGAGGAGCAGAGAGATGCTGGTGAGGAGGAACACTGTTAATACTGAAATAATCAGGCCCTGTCTGGAGAGCAGCTGTTCTCAACCTGGGGGTCGGGACCCCAGTTGGGGTCGCGAGATGATTTCTGGGGGTCGCCAAATCATTTTGGAAGTCAGCTCTGTCTTCACTGTGTTAAAGTGCTCATGTGTTCATGTGTTTTAGTCTTTTTGGTCACTTAATGTCTTTTTTTGTTATTTTGTGTCATTTTTTGGTCATTTTCTGGTCATTATGTGTCTTTTTTTTGTCTTTTTTTGGTCATTTTGTGTCTTTTTTGGTTATTTTTTGTCTTTTTTTGGTCATTTTGTGTCTTCTTTGGTTATTTTGTGTCATTTTTTGTCATTTTGTGTCTTTTTTGGTTATTTTCTGGTCATTATGTGTCTTTTTCTGTCTTTTTTTGGTCATTTTGTGTCTTTTTTGGTTATTTTGTGTCTTTTTTTTGGTCATTTTGTGCCTTTTCTGGTCATTTTGTGTCTTCTTTGGTTATTTTGTGTCATTTTTTTGTCATTTTGTGTCTTTTTTGGTTATTTTCTGGTCATTATGTGTCTTTTTTTGGTCATTTTGTGTCTTTTTTGGTTATTTTGTGTCTTTTTTTGGTCATTTTGTGCCTTTTCTGGTCATTTTGTGTCTTTTTTGGTCATTTTGTGTCTTTTTTGGTTATTTTGTGTCTTCTTTTGGTCATTTTATGTCTTTTTTGGTCATTTTGTGTCTTTGATCATTTTGTGGTCAATTTGTGTCTTTTTTGGTCATTTTGTTTCCTTTTTTTGCTCATTTTGTGTCTTTTTTGCGTCATTTTGTGTCTTTTTTCCCCATTTTGTGGTCAATTTGAGTCCTTTTTTGCTTAATTTTATCAAATTTTTTGGTCATTTTGTGTCTTTTTAAAAAAATAAATAATTTTGTGATAAATTTGATTCTTTTTTGGGTAATTTTGTGTCTTTTCTGACAAATCCCAAAGTAGCAAGTCAGGAGGTCAGAATGGACCTTTAAACTGATAGCAAAGGACTTAGATTAAAAGTAACAATAAAATATAAAAAAACATATAAATGCACAGACAGAGAGATGTTTTAGTTGTTGTCTGCTTCATTATTTGTCCAAAAAGTTTGTATAATTTGAACTGTGCGTGTGAGTGGAGGTCGCATGTTAAATTGGGGGTCACGACTCAAAAAGGTTGAGAACTAACAGCTAACTGCTGTAGAGGACACTTAGTCTTTGTCTCTGTTCAAGTATTTTCCTACCAGCGTGCAGCAGTAATCTAACTTGATCATTCTTCTCATTTTGTGACAGAAAGCCAGTTTCCAGACCTGGAGACGCTTCCTGTCCGTGTGGTGGAGTTCATGCTGAAAGCTCTGAAGATGAACTCAGAAGAAGCTCGCCTCAAGTTCCCTCGCCTGCTGCAGATCATTGAGCTGTACCCCTCCGAGACTCTGGACCTCATGAAGAAAGAGGTTACACGTTTCTTTTCAAAATATAATTGCGTTTTCATTTATTGCTTTTCAATTTTTGGAGTAAGCTTTATCAGCTGGGTTATTCCTGGTCGAGACATTTCTGTATTATTATGAATTTAGAAATGTAATTCCAGACAGGAATCTGATTAACATCTCAGTTAAAACCAAACTGTTAAATGTGTTAGATAACAACATAAACAACCAACATTTTTATCTTTGGAATTCAGGCTGGGCAATAATTCAATCAGATAAAATAACTTCCTTTCATATTATGATGAAATCATTAAGATATTTTGATACGTAATTACATTGTTTGAATTGACAATAACAAGCACAAAGGCTCTACGATATGTAATATAGGTCATCATAACTTTGGTAACAAAGTTCAACTAGCAGGTTACAAGACATTTTGATTTTAAGGAGTGTAAAAACTTTAAGATCATTGAAGAAATTCTTACAAATCACTTGTTTTACACAAACTACGGCAGTTATTGTGTTCGATATTTGGGTTATTTGTACAGTTTAGCAGTTTTTGTGTACTATTATGTATTAAATATGATATGTAATATGTCACTTGGTAAGGGGCCAACAGCTTCCTGCTGTAGTGTCCGTGTGTTTCTGATGGTGACAGTAACGTCTTCCTACTGTAGATGATGTCGGTTCCCTGCTGGATGCTGATTGGCTGGATCAGTCAGATGGTGGCCCTGCTGGATAAGCCTGAAGCCGTGGCGGTGCAGCATAGCGTTGGGCAGATAGCAGCGAGCTACCCTCAGGCTCTGGTCTACGCTCTGATGATCAGCTGTGAGAGCTTCCAGTTTGAAGGTTCTGCTGCAGGACACCAGCAGCAGGAGTTCGTCAACAGGTGAGTTTACCTGCCTCAGGGTCTGTTCGTTTGGGGAAGAGAGAAAAATGAGAATAGATGATGTGAACGCTGCTCCTTGATATATATATATATATATATATATATGTATATATGTGTGTGTGTGTGTCTCTAGACTGAGGAGCCTGCTGGAGGAGGGAGGACCTGTGAAGAACTTTGTGGAAGCTCTGCAGCAGCTCACAAACCCTGAGATGCTTTTTAAGGTAATAATAATAATAATAATAATAATAATAATGCATTTTATTTATAGGCGCCTTTCAGGACTCTCAAGGTCACCTTACAATAAACAATTAAAAACAAAACAATAATGAATGAAATAAAATAATAATGAATGAACCAGCTGCCCCCTGCTGGCCACCGGCCGTCATTTATTATTGTGTTTGGTCCACACAGGACTGGTGGGATCTGGTGAAGAATGAACTGGACAAGCCAAGCTTTGAGAAGAAGCGGCTGGTCAGCATGTATGAGGAGATGTACTCTTCTCTGGGGGATCGCAGCTCACCAGCTCATGGAATGTTTCGCACCAAATTCATCAAAGTTTGTAGTTTGCTTTGTTTTTCTTTTGTATATCAAAATCATGTTTACTCTACAAAAGTGCACTTCTCAATCTGTTCATTTTTCTTCTTCTTTTTTTACAGAAATTTGGGAAAGATGTGGAGAAGCTGCTTGGAGCAAAAGGCAGCAAGCTGTTTGAGAAGAGGAGAGATAAAAGCTTCATGAAGCAGGTGGATGAGCTGGCAGCTTCCATGAGAGGATTCCAGAAGGAACCGGGGAACCTGAAGGAGTACTCGCCCTGGCTCAGTGGGTTCAAAGCTGACATGTTCAGCAACGAGCTGGAGATCCCTGGTCAGTGGAAAGATACACTCGTTACATCAGGAGGATCTGAACTCTATCAATATTCTACATTGCCAGTTTTGACTAGTCAGGTCTAGGGTCTAGGCCAGGGGGGGGCAATTAATGTCCCCAAGGGGCCACATGAGATAATGTAAAGGTTGCAGAGGGCCGGACCAATACTCTGAAATTATAAAATTCTGCTTGATATGAATTTCATTGCTTTATAAAATGCAGTAAATGATATGGTTTTAGAGCTGTTAGTGTTAAGAATATATGTTATTAACCCTATAAAGCCAAGTGTATCATATTTGATACACAAGTTTTTGAGACCTATACATCATCAGTGTGATATTTTTTTCCTGAAAAACCTGACGTGTGTTGAAAAGAAATAACAACTGAGCAACAAATTGCACAAAAATACAAGATATAGCAAAATTTATATGCAGGTTCCACTGGTGGATCAGTCATTGCTGCGTGGAAACTTCATATCAGCAGATGTATGATGTTGTGTTATATGGAAAAAAATATTTTGCATGTTTGAGGAAAATGTTAAAAGAAAGTAAAGCCTTAAAAGGTTAAAAATGTTGGGTTTTATATGTTTTTGTTAGTTCAAGAAAAACAAACTGTGAGCAACAAATTGCACAAAAAGAACTGATGTATCAAATATGATACAAATTAGAATCATATATCCCTATTGTTTTTGGATTTTTTTTTAATTATCTGTCAGCAGGTTCAATAAACACTCAAGTTTAAAAAAAAAAAATTCTGGCAATTATTTAGTGGCTCAGGCTTTATAGGGTTAACTTATGTTAATGTGGAGTTAGTCAAATATAGCAGTAGAAATTTGTAAAAAACAATTTATTTTATACACAACATACATTCAAACCACAAAAACAATATACAGCATGTATGTTATACAGTAAACAAACAATTTATTTACCCTGTGCAAAAAGCAAAGAGTTTTTAACAAGATCAATCTGTGCAGGTGCTTATGCATGCATGCACATACGTAAATAGCCTTCAAAATAAAAGCACCGTGGTTGTATTGATTTCTAATTTCGGGGTAACCTCAGGTGGGCCGGACAGGAACAGTCAACGGGCCGGATGTGGCCCGCGGGCCACCTATTGCCCACGTCTGGTCCAGGCAATCACAGCTAGAAGTAGACAGAACTCAATCACGTCTTATGTGCAGTATAAAACTGTTATAATCCCATAAATCATAAAAATGACAGGGACTTTGACAGGTTGGGAACCACTGATGTAGAGAACACAAATATTCCAGTCTGGAAGATAAAACAGTCTAATGAAGTCACTGATGAAGATGTTTTCCTTCCTCTTGTTCCTTGTTGTAGGACAATATGACGGCCGGTCCAAACCTCTGCCAGAGTATCACGCAAAAATAACAGGATTTGATGAAAGGGTATGTTTAAAAATGATGTTTATTGTTGTTTACTGTAAAATTATAATTTAAATGTTCTGACAGCATCCTGTGGGCTGCTCAGTATAATCTTGTGATTTTGTGCCCTGCAGGTAAAAGTTCTCTATTATATTTTATCATATTTTCACACTCAATAAGAAAAACATTTGCACATGTAACAGAATTCACAAGTTGTCCATGCAGAGTATGTTAATGAGACTAATTACACTGATCCTTTTTTTTATTGCAGCAAAAACTTGTTTAAAATGCCTTAAAAATAAAGGTTAAAGACAAGACAAATACTGGACTAAATTCAATTTTATTAACCAGCGAAAATGATAATTTAAATGTTCTGACAGCATCCTGTTGAAGCATTAAGTCAGTGTATTGGTGTGATTTTGTGCCCTGCAGGTGAAGGTGATGTCATCGATCCGTCGGCCCAAACGCCTGGTGATCCGTGGTGATGATGAGCGGGACCACCCGGTCCTGGTGAAGGGCGGCGAGGACCTCCGCCAGGACCAACGCATCCAGCAGCTTTTTACCGTCATGAACATCCTGCTGAGCCACGACGCCAGCTGCACACACAGAGGAATGAAGCTACGCACCTACCAGGTCATCCCCATCACCACCAGGTACTATCACCAGTACTATACAGTACTGATACAGTACTATCATCAATACTACCAGGTCATCCCCATCACCACCAGGTACCATCATCCATCAGTACTATACCGTATATATCAGTACCATCACCACCAGGTACCATCATCAATACTATACAGTACTGATACAGTACTATCATCAATACTACCAGGTCATCCCCATCACCACCAGGTACTATCACCAGTACTATACAGTACTGATACAGTACTATCATCAATACTACCAGGTCATCCCCATCACCACCAGGTACCATCACCAGAACTATACCAGATATATCAGTACCATCACCACCAGGTACCATCATCAATACTATACCTTATATATATCAGTACCATCACCACCAGGTACCATCACCAGAACTATACCATATATATCAGTACCATCACCACCAGGTACCATCATCAATACTATACCTTATATATATCAGTACCATCACCACCAGGTACCATCACCAGAACTATACCATATATATCAGTACCATCACCACCAGGTACCATCATCAATACTATACCTTATATATATCAGTACCATCACCACCAGGTACCATCACCAGTACTATACCATATATATCAGTACCATCACCAGAACTATACCATATATATCAGTACCATCACCAGTACTATACCATATATATCAGTACCATCACCACCAGGTACCATCACCAGAACTATACCATATATATCAGTACCATCACCACCAGGTACCATCACCAGAACTATACCATATATATCAGTACCATCACCAGTACTATACCATATATATCAGTACCATCACCACCAGGTACCATCACCAGTACTATACCATATATATCAGTACCATCACCACCAGGTACCATCACCAGAACTATACCATATATATCAGTACCATCACCACCAGGTACCATCACCAGTACTATACCATATATATATCAGTACTATCATCAGTACTATACCATATATATCAGTACCATCACCACCAGGTACCATCACCAGAACTATACCATATATATCAGTACTATCACCAGAACTATACCATATATATCAGTACTATCACCAGTACTATACCATATATATCAGTATTATCACCAGAACTATACCATATATATCAGTACTATCACCACCAGGTACCATCACCAGAACTATACCATATATATCAGTACTATCACCACCAGGTACCATCACCAGAACTATACCATATATATCAGTACTATCACCAGAACTATACCATATATATCAGTACCATCACCACCAGGTACCATCACCAGTACTATACCATATATATCAGTACCATCACCAGTACTATACCATATATATCAGTACCATCACCAGTACTATACCATATATATCAGTACCATCACCAGTACTATACCATATGTATCAGTACTATCACCAGTACTATACCATATATATCAGTACCATCACCAACAGGTACCATCATCCATCAGTACTATACCATATATATCAGTACTATCACCACCAGGTACCATCACCAGTACTATACCATATATATCAGTACTATCACCAGAACTATACCATATATATCAGTACCATCACCAGTACTATACCATATATATCAGTACCATCATCCATCATTCTGTCCTTCAGCTGGACTGAATCATATATTGATTACACAGATAGAGGACGGAAATAGAATAAAAACTGTTTCCATTTCCTTTCATAGCCTTATCCAGCAAGTAAGCCATTAAGCACACGTTATTCTCACATACCAAAATAAATCTATATAGATAGATAGATCGATATACTTTATTTATCCCAAGCTGGGAAATGACAGTGTAGCAGCAGCATTACACACAGAGACAATAACAACACAATTAAATAAAAAGAACCAACCTAGGCATACTTCAAGCAATAAAATATAAAATACAATAAAATGTAATGTAAAAATAGAAATAAAGTGTCTAAAGAAGGAGTATGTATTAAGGAGTAGAATAGAATTCCAGTGCAGAATAAATATGAATATACAGTATAGAAATGTTGGTGCTATGAAACAAATAAGGTGAAATGAACAGTGTGCATAAAAAACACATAAAGTGCATAGACAGTATGTAATGAACCAGGCTATTATCTGTTATTGTACAGTGTGATGGCATTTAATACTGATAATTGTATTGTTTATTCTCTAAAGTATTTATAATGCATTGGGGCCACTCGCTAACAGTAACACTCATTTTGTTATATTATATTATATTATATTATATTATATTTGTTCCTTTCTCTGCCTTTCCAGGATCGGTTTAATAGAGTGGATGGAGAACACGACGACTCTGAAAGAGTTCCTGTACGGCACCATGACAGATGTGGAACAGCAAAGGGCGGCGAGGTACAGTATATCAATATATATATAATATATAGTATATTAATATTTTACTCTGAGTAGTTTGCTAATTAATCATTAAAAACAACAACATTGGGACAGCCCAGTTAGCTTAATTAACAATGTTATTAGCATGGTGGCTAACTAGCCTGTTCCATTTTATTCTGGGGACGACCAAAAGCACCTTTCCCCATTCTGGAGGCCGTACAGGGCTCACTATAGGAATATTATATATATATATATATATATATATATATATATATATATATATATATATATATATATATATATGTATATATATGTGTATATATATATATATATATATATATATATATATATATATATATATATATATATATTATATATATTATATATAATATATATATATTATATCTATATAATATATATATATATATATATATATATATATATATATATATATATAAAATAGGCACCAGGAGGATATGATATGTCAGGATATCGTGTTGGGAAGTTGTCAAAATAACACTGCTGATTATTTTTTTATGTTTCATGATGATTTTCAAAGCGCTCATGTGACCAAGTGGCTTCACTAAACCTGTTAAATAATGTGTCTTTGTATGCCGTTTTTATATAAAACTAAAATAAAAATAAAAACGTCCTTTAATTTGTTTTAAAAATGTAGAGGTTCCAGTATAGGCTCCAAAGTGAACTTATGTATGAGTAATGTTTTATTATTGTCACATATATGTCTGATGATTTGATACATTCTCTGTATATAAACTGTGCTTTGTTTTTCTTAAAGGGGTGTTGAAGACTACAACAAATGGATTCAAGGCTTTGCTCCAAAATCCAATGTTATAGTTCAGTATAATGTATCTTACCAGTAAGTGTCACCATGTTCATTTCTCTCCCTACAGAACTAAATTATGTTGATTTATAATTCACTATTTATAGCATTTATAATCTGATAATCTTCAGATTATCCAATTCAATATAATCAAACTTTTGGTAACACTTTACAATAACATCTAATTAATGTTTATAGATGGTTTATAGACCAATTATTAACCATTTACAAAGTGTCATTCATAAGTAATCTTTAAATGTTTTCAACCAATTTCTTAAAGGTATATGAATCATTTCAAAACCATTAGCATACTGGTGTTAAAATGTTATAATGAGTGCAACTAAAACTATTAATAAACTATTAATTATAATTTAATTGTTTGTTAATGGTAAAGTAACTATAAACTTACATTAATATGCCATCTAGTTACCATTTATAAGTGAATTAGTGAGTTAAACATTAATAAAAATATGTATTTCCCATTCTAAATGGCCTACATACGGTTTATAAATGATGATTAAACATTAATAAACTATCTGTTTACCATTTATAAATGATGGTTATTGTAAAGTGTTACCAAACTTTTTCATTGTCAGTGTTTTATCAATCAACCGTGAGCAACGTGATATTTATAACGTGATATTTATAATGTGATATTTATCCTTTGTCAGAAAAGCGAAACGTGCTGAGGCGGTGAACAACTTCTCCAAAGTGTTGCAGCATGTTCCTGCTGATCTACTGAAGTAAGTTAAATATCATAAAACTTCTAGTTTTTATCAAGTTTATCCTGTGGAGTGAAACCTTTTCTTTGTCATTTTTTGTTTTCAAATTCAGTTAGTTTTAATTAGTTTTCAGAGTGAGTTTGCTAGTTTTAATTCGTTTTTATTTTTTGGAAAATGCTTAGTTTTAGTTTAGTTTTTATTGGTTTTCGTGTTAGTTTTAGTTTTTTTTGTAATGGGGTATTTGTTGGGTCACAGTAATTGTTTCCTTTATTTCCTTTGTCTGATCCATCTCAGCCCCAATAAGTTTATTCAGTCATAAAACCAGATAGATGAAATAGATTTCATATCAACCAAAAAGGTTTACGGATGAAAAAAGTTGACAAAGATGAAAACTAAGGATATTTTCACTATAATTTTAGTTAGTTTTAGTTAGTTTTAGTTAGTTTTGTAACCACAAAATACAGTTTCAGTTAGTTATCGTTTTTTAAAAACTCTCATTTTTATTTTTATTTCAGTTAACGAAAATATTTTTCCAATTCTAGTTTTCGTTATTTCGTTAACTATAATAACCTTGATTCTCATATACCAAAATAAATCAATTTAATACTGATAATTGTATTGTTTATTCTCTAAATGATTCCTCTCTGTTTCCCTGTAGGAGAGCCTTCCTGAAGATGTGCACCAGCCCGGAGGCCTTCCTGTCGCTGCGCTCCCACTTCAGCAGCTCCCACGCCCTGCTGTGTGTCAGCCACTGGGTCCTGGGCATCGGAGACCGCCATCTCTCCAACTTCATGGTCAACATGGAGACCGGTGGCATGGTCGGCATCGACTTCGGTCACGCTTTTGGTTCGGCCACACAGGTTAGTCACCATGCTTTCACTCAGGGCAGAAAATAGTATTTAATAAGCATTTTATTTGTCCAAACCTTCAATAAAGTTTTTTTTAAAAATCAGCAAACTCAGCAAATGTTACATTTGACTGAATAAAAATCCTATGCATAATACTAATACATGCCCATTAGCAAGATGCTAACATGATATGACCATTGGAAGAAATAGACATAGTTCTCATTAGCCTACTGTAATAATAAATAATAATCATCATAACAATCATAATAATAATAATAATAATAATACATTTTATATATTGCACTTTTCAGGGTACTCAACGACGCATAAAGTAATATAAGACATAAACAGTCATGATTTCTGATATCATCATCACAATCAATTATTATTATTATTAATATTAATATATTATTAATAATATTATTATTATCTCCAGATGGCCACAAATCTCTCTGTTCTTCTGTGAAAAAATGTCGTCTAAGAACATATTCCTCATCCATAAATGCCGGTCGATTGGTTCCGAGGGTTCAAAGTCCAGATCAGCAATAAAATCATCGGCGCTGTTTTCATCAGATCTCTTCCGTCACTTCCTGCTGAGCTCCTCCGCTATATATACCTATATATATATAGGTATATATATATATATATATATATATATATACCTATATATATATATATATATACTCCGCTATAGTCGTCTTCCTCCATGATTTAAAGTTCTGGAAAAGTCCCATGATGCATTGTGACACTCCCACATGTATTCTGATGCATTTCATTGGCCAAGAGACCGAAAATAGGTGGAAAAAACTACAAATACTACAAAACCACGTATCCTCTGTCCCGGCTTTAATGGCAGAATAACACAACAGCGCTCCTGGTTTTAATGGTAGAAATGCGGTAATGCTTTCCTGGTTTAAATGGATTAAACTAAATGTTAGATATGATATTTCAGGCTGGATCAGAGAGGGGATCCCACCAGAATAGACGTGCTGCTAGCAGGACCAAACTGTTTTGTCCGTGTGGTTCTTAGGTGCTGATCAGTCCACTGGTCCAAGTTTGAACAATAAATAACTCTTCTTCATGCCATCTTGTGTTTCCTCCCAGTTCCTCCCAGTGCCTGAGCTCATGCCGTTCCGGCTGACCCAACAGTTTGTGAATCTGATGCAGCCGTTGAAGCAGTCGGGTCTGATCCAGAGCACCATGGTCCACTCGCTCCGGGCTTATAGAGCCGACCCAGACCTTCTGCTCAACACCATGGACGTGTTCGTCAAGGAGCCCTCGCTGGACTGGAAGGTGAATAATTACTGCTGCTACTGAGATTACTATATACTATATACTATATATAATATACTATATAGAACTGTCCCATGTTTGACAGGTGAACTGCAGATAAAGAAGATAACAGTCTAGACGGATTTCAGAATAAAGGCCTCCTATAAGAAGTGAGGAGCATTTATGGGTACAAGTCAGGAACCGGCCTACTTTACATATCTCAAGGGTGCTGAGTCCAAAAAAAATGGTTCCCAAGCGAAATTTTGAGTTTTTGACCTTCTAATTTGTATCAAATGGCCACCAAATTGCCCATCTTGCACAGTCATTGGACCATTTCCCCTTAGTTTTTTTGTAAGTAGGCAATCAAAGATGAGGAAATTAAGTTTCTGGATCTATAGTCTAGAGTCAGAGCAAGGATATAGTGGAGGCTCAGTGGCTTTTTTATGTATATATATATATATATATATATATATATATGCAAAATACCAACTGGAACATTTAAAAGTGATATTGATTGAATATTTATGTCGGCCTTAAAAAATGACACAAATAATGCTTAATTTCACCTTAAAAGTTGGTATTTTGCATATATATATATATATATATATATATATATATATATATATATATATATATATATATATATATATATATATATATATATATAAAAGACACTGAGCCTCCACTATATCCTTGCTGTGACTCTGGACTATAGATCTAGAAACTTAATTTCCTCATCTTTGATTGCCTACTTACAAAAAACTGACTGAGCGAGATGGGCAATTCGGCCATTTTGATATGCAAATGAGAGTCAAAAACTGAAAATTTTGCTTGGGAACCATTTTTTTTGGATTCAGCACCCTTGAAATAAGTGAAGTAGGCCGGTTCCTGACTTGTACCCATAAATGCTCCTCACTTTCACTTTTTAGACAATTCCGTCTAGACTAATAAGGTGAGGCTATTTGATAATATCTCTCTGGATGTCAGTAGATAAGGGAACTTAAATGTCATACAAACAATATGTGTGTGTGTGGCGAGTTTTGGTAGCACATGCTAGTAGCTTTAAGAGCTGTGACCTTTTAGTTTAACAGTAAATAAACTCAAATACAAATGTTTCCTTTGGCTATTTAACAGAACTTTGAGCTGAAGCAGCTGAAGAAAGGAGGCACATGGACGAAGGACGTAAACACCAAAGAGATTAACTGGTACCCGCTGCAGAAAGTCAACTTTGCCAGAAGAAAACTTGAAGGAGCAAATCCAGCTGCTATAACCAGGTACAGCCTTTAATCCAGCTGCTATAACCAGGTACAGCCTTTAATCCAGCTGCTATAACCAGGTACAGCCTTCAATCCAGCTGCTATAACCAGGTACAGCCTTTAATCCAGCTGCTATAACCAGGTACAGCCTTTAATCCAGCTGCTATAACCAGGTACAGCCTTTAATCCAGCTGCTATAACCAGGTACAGCCTTTAATCCAGCTGCTATAACCAGGTACAGCCTTTAATCCAGCTGCTATAACCAGGTACAGCCTTTAATCCAGCTGCTATAACCAGGTACAGCCTTTAATCCAGCTGCTATAACCAGGTACAGCCTTTAATCCAGCTGCTATAACCAGGTACAGCCTTTAATCCAGCTGCTATAACCAGGTACAGCCTTTAATCCAGCTGCTATAACCAGGTACAGCCTTAAATCCAGCTGCTATAACCAGGTACAGCCTTAAATCCAGCTGCTATAACCAGGTACAGCCTTTAATCCAGCTGCTATAACCAGGTACAGCCTTTAATCCAGCTGCTATAACCAGGTACAGCCTTTAATCCAGCTGCTATAACCAGGTACAGCCTTAAATCCAGCTGCTATAACCAGGTACAGCCTTAAATCCAGCTGCTATAACCAGGTACAGCCTTTAATCCAGCTGCTATAACCAGGTACAGCCTTTAATCCAGCTGCTATAACCAGGTACAGCCTTTAATCCAGCTGCTATAACCAGGTACAGCCTTTAATCCAGCTGCTATAACCAGGTACAGCCTTTAATCCAGCTGCTATAACCAGGTACAGCCTTTAATCCAGCTGCTATAACCAGGTACAGCCTTTAATCCAGCTGCTATAACCAGGTACAGCCTTTAATCCAGCTGCTATAACCAGGTACAGCCTTTAATCCATCTGCTATAACCAGGTACAGCCTTTAATCCAGCTGCTATAACCAGGTACAGCCTTTAATCCAGCTGCTATAACCAGGTACAGCCTTTAATCCAGCTGCTATAACCAGGTACAGCCTTTAATCCAGCTGCTATAACCAGGTACAGCCTTTAATCCAGCTGCTATAACCAGGTACAGCCTTTAATCCAGCTGCTATAACCAGGTACAGCCTTTAATCCAGCTGCTATAACCAGGTACAGCCTTTAATCCAGCTGCTATAACCAGGTACAGCCTTTAATCATACCATGGAGACCATTCAGAAGGATTTCATTAGTTATACTATGCTTGTATTGTCAATAACGACATTAAAACTTCACGCCCCCCTTCCCCAGGTTAAATTAAATTAAAGCCAACCCCAGATTCACTTTCATTTTGAAATGAGCTTTGTCCACTTTAGCCAACCTGTCCATTATTTTTGTATATTTGTAGCCAAAGTGTCCAGAAACGTCCAGAACTCAGCAGAATGACAGATTATTCAGATAGAGACACCCACACAGTCTATACTTGAATATTAATATATATATATATATTATTGCTTCAACTGTATAATTTAATGTATTACACAATTGCACAGTGTAACATGTTTGTGTGATCAAAGCCTTATATATATAATATTAATATATATATATATATATATATATATTAGTACTGAACTGACTAGAAGGGCACTAGTCTTGACGGGACGTTTATGAGAACTTTCCCAGTGAGGAACTCATCTTTCTGATTATTCTGACAAACTGTGAACGCAGCACAAATCTCACAGTATTAACAGATGTGAAGGGTCAGTTTCAGTAACATCGTGACAGCAGTTTTTCTGTAATCCTGCTAACAAACAAACCTTCCTTTAAAAACGCATCATTTTAATTTTTTTATTTATTTTTTATTATTATACAACATAAGATACACACAATACAACCATAAACAACCACAGTAAAATAAATCAGACATAACAAACACCACAAGACACGCATACATACACAAACACTCATATACAAAATCAAATTACAAACACAAATGCTACCATTGCAATTAATTGTTCTTTTCAAAATCATGTTAATTTCATAATCTTTTTCAAGTTAATTTACATGGAAACGAGGTGACAATATGACAGTGGGAGAATATATACCCTTTATAAATATATATATATTTATATATATATTCTATATATATACTCTTACAGGCTCCTTCCTCATCTCACTTTTGGAATTCTGCGAAAATTCCCATAACTTGTTCCCTGGCAGCGTCCGGACGGCGTTATCTTTCTGCTCCAAGGAGAACAAATAGAAACGCCAGTTCTTTTATTCCCTCAGCTATCAAGCTGCTAAATGCTACCGATAGCACTAATTAGTCATTTATTTATTTATTCCAGCCATAAGGTGGAAATGTATTTATTTATGTATTATTATTGTTTGCTCTGTGGTCCATTGGGGACTGGATGTTGCTGATTGGTTGCCACTGACAGAGGGAACTGTTGGTTTATGTGCTGTCCTGCTTTTGTTTTGTTTGTTTGTTTGTTTTGTTTGTTGTTTTGTTTTGCTTTGTCTCGTGCGCTGTCTGACTGGAGACTGCAAACTGAATTGCCTTATTTGGGATAAATAAAGTTGTTTGAATTGAATTGAATTTATTCCAAAATGACCATCATTCAAAACAATTCAAGCAACCGTGACTCTTTTGGAAAACAGTTTGAATGTGACTTGTATGTGATGAGATGTTGGTGTGTTTCTTTTTTTTTCCAAACTTTTTTTATTGGGTTTTGCAGATGAGTACAACAGTATTAAAACATACAAAGAGTAAAATTAGTCATTTTTTTCTTATAGAAAAAACAAACAACAAAAAACAAGAGTGATCCTGGAAGTATTGCTGCGTACCCGAACAACCCACAGAACCAGAACAGCCACAAAAAACAAAAATAAATAAAATAAAAACAAACACAGGCACATCAGTCAGGTAATAGTAAACTGTAATTGAAATAGCAACAGACACCCAAATCAAAGTAGTGGCATGCGACCCTCACCACACCAGAAGCAACACATCCACCCCTCTAAGTTGCCTCTGTCATGTCAGTCAGGGGTAAGTGGGAGATCTGTCGTCTTAACAAATTGTAGGAATGGGCCCCATAGTTTCCCAAATTTACTGGAGCAGCCAGATAAAGATAGTCTAATTTTCTCCAACTTAAGGAAATAAAGAGTGTCTCTAATCCAGCGGACATGACAGGGCGGTGTTGTTGATTTCCAGTTCATTACAATTAGTCTCCGGCTAACAGAGTAGCAAAAGCCAGCACATCCTTTTTGGGCTTAGTGAGGGAAGAGGGAGAAACCCCAAAAAGTGCACTCAGAGCATTTGGCTTTATCTCCACCCCAATTACCTCTGACAGAGTATTGAAAATCTGAGTCCAATAATTATACATGTTGGTGTGTTTCTGTCAGTGAGGAGCTGAAGCTGGGCTTTGAGAAGGACGCTGCGTCCCCGGGGCTGCAGGCCGTCGCTCTGGGGACCGAGGACCACAACGTCCGGGCGAGGCTTCCCGCTGCAGGCCTGTCGGTGGAGCAGCAGGTGGACTGCCTGCTGGACCAGGCCATGGACCCCAACGTGCTGGGACGGGTCTGGGCCGGCTGGGAACCCTGGATCTGATCCTGGGATTCCTCACATATAACAACTGGAAAACAACAGCCATGGATCTTATAGATGTCTAGAATGTTTACTGTCAAGTGGTTTTTAATGCAACATATCTCATATTTGATCTAAAATAAATAAAAGTCTGGAAAATTTTGGGGATTTGGGATTTGGGAATCGTAACATTGTGGGATTCTTGTTTTTAATCTGAGACAATATGGGCATAAACACCATACTTTTTGCCATTACTAGCACTTAAATTCCATTTGAAGAGAAATGTCCATTTTTTAATGTCTTGTAACTAAATTTAAAAATTAATAAATCACCTTGCTCATCTATTTGTGAATTAATAGTAACACAAACACACACACACACACACACATGCACTAAAGTACACTCATCATTAGAGCACAGCATCATGTGGCCTGTAAGGAAACTGCTGCTGTTTCCTGTAAATGGTCAGTGAGGGGAGAGTTACTAAAAATAAAGTAAAGGAGCTCTTGTTAATGCTGAACAGGCTGACTACTCTGCACAAAGACTTATTGATCTGATCAGAAAGTGAAACACTCACTTGGTCTGATGACATCAATAACATCAATAACAACCATGCAGCTTCATCACTATAGTATGATTCCTTCAAATCAATAGAACACATTTCATATGATTCTATGAGCTTCAAAAACATTTGTTACCATGTTTGTTACTTTCATTTTCATTTCTTCAGAAGAGTACAGTATTTCCTGTAAATGCTCAGTGAGGGGGGATTTGCTAAAAATAAATAAAGGAATGAAACTTTTGCTTTTGGTTTCACTTTCACTGTTTGCAGCTATGTGTGGGTGTGGTTTAGCATATATATATATATATAGAGCCATGCTGAGAGCTGCAGGAGACAGTTACAGCTGAAGCTTCATACTCTTCACTCCAACATGGACAGAACCTTCGGTAAGTCATGATCCTCTAGGCCTTTATATGTTTTAAATTACAATTATGTTATAGACAGTGATCACTGCTCAATCTTCCTTTAAATCACATCCGTTTGGAAATCAAAACACGAAAAACGAAAAAACAAGTTTGATTTCATGTTGTATTTTTGATTTATTTATTTTTTCAAGTAAAAATGCGGATTGTTTTATTCAAAAATATGCCTGTAAAATAGGAATCGATTGTCATTTCTCCTTCTTATTCTCCATATCTCCACTATAAGAAGATGGGAAATGAGACAAACAGAAAATGAAAATAAAGGATATTTTGTCACATCATCCCGCCCTGCTGATCGATACAGCAAAAACCTAGAAATGTATTGATAACCTTGGCACATAGGCTCCAACTATTATAAGATCCAACTATGGCATCTCTTGAGCCCTTCGCTGATTATATATTTTTTTTATCTTTTCCGAAACGGAATTACATATGCAGACATATCTGTTCATCAGGCCGAGATGATGCTCGAGCATTAGTGTTCACGATTTTGCCGTGTGTGTGTGTGTGTGTGTGTGTGTGTGTGTCTGTCTGCGTGCGCACATTTAATGCAATTTGTTTTCTAAGTGCTTTACAAAGACATTTACAACATAAATACTGTAAACAACGTTTAAAAGTATGGCGTTCACATTGTAAAAATACATGATTATGGATTAGAAAATGTGAAAATATTTATTAGTTTTTCAAACCCATAGTGGATGTGAGGGGTCCTGAAGTATTTGTGGGGCTTTTTACTTATTTTTGGTAGTGTATAGTTCCACCCATAGACATAGACATATATATATATATATATATATATATATATATATAACTATAGACATATATACATGTATATATGTCTGTGGCTCCACCAGCTACTGGTTGATCTTTTATTTTTTGTTTCTGTTAAAGGGGGCATGTATGAGTCAGGTGAAGGCTATTTTCTAAAGAGTCTTGGAGGGACTTTCAGAAACCTTTTCTCTGATACTGGGTGTTGTCACAGAAACAAACATTCATAGTATTAACCTTATTTGTATTATGTTAAGTAAAAGATTTATCTTAAAATCTAACAAACCTTCAAACAAATGTGTCAGACTGTTGGCCTCGTTTCCACCGTGCAGTTCCACTTTCAGCCGACAGGGGGGGGGGGTTTGAAAGAACTGCTGCCATTTCCTGTAAATGGTGAACCGAACAGGAAACAGTGACTTTCCCATATTGTATAAAATGTGGAATGGGAAGCCCAACTGTCAAAGAAACCTCCTTGTAGTGTCATTAACCCATAAGAACCCAGAGCAGTTCTCCTTAAAGGAAAGTTATGGGGATATACCACCATTTATGATTTGTTTTCAAAAACACTATCCCTAAATAACAAAGATCTGTGATTTGACATAGACATTACATTGGGCGCTTATAGTATTTATGTTTATAATATTTATGTTTATAATATTTCGTATTTTAAAATAAAGAAAACTAGATACAAATTTGCCTTTTTCTCTGCATCTCCACAACATCTATCAACATTATCGACATTATTAGTTCTGTTTAACAACAAATTATTGTGTAGATTTGTTTTTAAGTAGCATAATAATAATAAATCGATAATAAATAAATACAAATAACCATGTGTCTTTTTGTTTATCAAAATTGTGACTTTGATTTGTTCAGGAAATATGTTCAAAACAAGTTAAATGCAATACAGGACAAACTATTAACGGATTAGAATTGTTAAATGATCTACATAGAAGTGGTGACAATATTTGGGACAAACATTGCTTTTAATTGGGATGAATTTCTTTTTGGGCTTCTGCACTCTACATCCTCAAATAAAAACACAAAATACCTTTTTGGCATACTGAGTGTAGCTGCTAAAAAAGCCATAACAAGGAAATGGCTTAAGCCAGACAGCCCATCTATAGACGAGTGGTATGACATCATCTATGATATTTTTGTAATGGAAAGAATCACTTTCTCTGTGAGGCTTCAAAAAGCCAAATTTGAGGAAATCTGGGAGAAGTGGAGATTGTACATCACCCCGAAACGCCCTTCTTTTGTTTAATATTGTGTAACTTTCTTTTTAAAAAATGTTTTAATCTGTTTTTTACTACTTACTGTAGATGGAAACACCCCCAAGTTCTGTTCGTTCGTTTGTTTGTTTATAAAAATCTGAAAATATGGATCACAGTGTCTATTATCAAAACGGTGATGACTGTTGTAATGTGATATTGAAATGTGATTCTAAATAAAGACAAAATGTAAAAAAAAAAGAATTGTTAAATGGGTTTAAACTTAGTCTAGTAACAAAAAATAGAAGATTTAACGTGTTTGTTACACGGTGTCACCATAGGTTCTTATGGGTTAATTACAATGAACATGCAACCTGATGTAACCTCATATGTGTGGCTCATTCTTCCACACAGGACGCAACGTGCAGAATAACGAGGAGCTGAGGATCGTGATGGTGGGGAAGACTGGGATGGGGAAGAGTGCCACTGGGAACACCATCCTGGGACGACAGTGCTTCGAATCGAAGTTCAGCGCAAAGTCCAAGACTCTGGATTGCTCCAAAGGAAAAAGTGACGTGGATGGGCAACAGGTTGCTGTGATCGACACCCCGGGCCTGTACGACACCAGGTTCGGCATGGAGAAAACTACTAAAGATGTGGGTCAGTGCGTCTCTTACGCTTCTCCTGGGCCACATGTGTTCCTGGTGGTCATCAGGCTGGGCAGGTTCACTCTGGAGGAGAAGCAGTCAGTGCAGAAGATTCAGGAGATCTTTGGCCAGACTGCAGACAGATACAGCATGGTCCTCTTCACTCACGGGGACAGTCTGGAAGACGTAACCATTGAGGAGTTCATCGATGAAAGCCCAGACCTGCTAGAGCTCATAGGCAGATGTAATGGCCAATACCATGTGTTCAATAATAAGCTGAAGGATCGCTCTCAGGTCACTGAGCTGCTCAACAAGATCAGAGATATCGCCCAGAAGAACGGAGGAAGCCACTACACCAGCCAGATGTTCCAAGAGGCCGAGAGGAAACTCGAGATGGAGAAACAACGCATCCTGAAAGAGAAAGCAGAGCAAATACGCAAAGAAAGAGAGGAAATAGAGAGAGCAGCACAAGAAAGATTACAAAAACAGGTTAACTTAATTAATGCACAACTCCAGGCTGAGAGAGAGAGGGAGAGGAAAGAGAGAGAGGAGGAGAGGAAGAGGGAGAAAGAGGAGATGAATGAGGAGAGAAGGAGGGAGAGAGAAGAGAGAGAAGCAGAGAGAAGGAGAGAGAGGGAGGAGAGAGACAGAGCTGTTGCAGATACAATTCAGAAATTAAGAGAAGATCATGAGAGAGAAATGAAAGAGGAACAAGAAAGAATGAGGAAAAGATACGAGGACGACTCGAGAAGGGAAGCTGAAGACGAGGGTGGTTCTTTCTGTGTCATCTTGTAGTTCCAGTATGTGTCTTCTGCTCAAATGTTCTGATGCTTGATAAGAAATGATGACCCACTTTCTATGTAGGTCCCTTAATATACTGATAAACCTGTTTGATTGATACACTGCAAAAAAAAGAAAAGTTGGGTGAACTCAAAATTTCAAGGCGACAAACTTCGATAAAATTTCAAGTTGGGCAATTAAACTTAATATTTTAAGTTTTGTTTTTGAGTTTGCTCAACTCTGAATTCAGATTTTTGTCAACTCAACTGTAAGTTGTACTAACTTATAATTTTACATTGTAATAACTTTTAATCCTTACTTCTGCTAACTTCTGCAATGTGCTGAATTGGCACGATTGTAACGCCGCTATGAAATGTCAGCTAATGTTGTGACCACAATGTTGAGTTAGCATTGATACGCTAATGGCTACTCTTGTAGCTGTAACAAGCAGCGCCACTAACATCAGTTAGCCGATAGCATCAGTTAGCCGCTAGCATCAGTTAGCCACTAGCTTTCACTAATGACCGAATTTGCCGCTTTCCCGCATTTCCCAACAAAGAAATAAGAGTTATCAGAACTATTGTCCCTTGTTGTGAACCCCAACTTAAAGATATAAGTAACAACAACTCACCAACTTGTTTTTGAGCAGACAACTGGCTTCCTTTGTTGTGCTAACTTACATTATTGCCCTAAATGTCAATCATTTATATTTCCAAGTTTTACCAACTTAAATCACTGTTTTAGGCCAAAAAATACAAGTTGTCTTTTTTGCAGTGTAAGCATGTGCATATATCACTAACAAATAATAAGTTCACAAGAAAGAAATGCAAGAGGAAGAACTAAGACTGAAGAAAAGATATAAGAACCAGGTGAGACAGAAAGATGAAGACAATAATGATTGTTTTTGTCTAATATTGACAGAATGAGTCAGATGAGTTGAATCTTGTCAGGCCTGATGCTTGATAAAAATGAAAACACAGCTCATATATTAGTTACTTGATACACTGTTCAACCTGTTTGATTATTAAGTGTGTGCTTATATCATGTAACCTCTGCATGTTCTTTTGTTTGATGATGAATTGCTCTATGTGGATAACAATGATTATATAGCTAGAACAGAACAGTAAGGTTGAGACAATCTTTAGATTATGATGTCACACTGATGCACAGTTTATTTTGAAGCCTCATGAACCATTGACAAAAATGGGTCCAATATTTGCATTGGTGACTCCAGGAATCGTTCATAATCTCACATTCAGGTTTCCCTTTGGAATAAATAGACTCTGACCTGTCAACAGTCTCCTCTAGGTCAGTAGTTCTCAACCTTTTTGAGTCGCGACCCCCAATTTAACATCATGTTGTCTCACTGAACACAATCTCACAGTTCAGATCAGACAAACTCAGTTGATATGATTAATTTTGGACAAATAATGAAGCAGACAACAACTAAAACATCTCTCTGTCTGTGCATTGATATATGTTTTATATTTTATTGTAACTTTTAATCTCAGTCCTTTGCTATCAGTCTAAAGGTCCATTCTGACCTCCTGAGTGTGGAACAGTCAGCTTCAACCAGAGACTCCTTGGAAAGGAACAACTTGATACTTTGGGATTTGTCAGAAAAGACAAAAAATTACCCAAAAAAGAATCAAATTGACCACAAAATGATAAAAATAAATAAATAAATAAAAAAGACACAAAATGACCAAATAATACATAAAATTAAGCAAAAAAGGACTCAAATTGACCACAAAATGACAAAAAAATTGACCACAAAAAGACACAAAATGACTAAAAAAGACATTAAATGACCAAAACACATTAACACATGAACACTTTAACACAGTGGAGACAGAGCTGACTTCCAAAATGATTTGGCGACCCCCAGAAATCATCTCGCGACCCCAGTTGGGGTCCCGACCCCAAGGTTGAGAACTGCTGAGAACTGACTCCTCAGTGAACCGTCTCACCTGTGACCCGTCAGTGCCTTTAATGATGGTAACTGAGTGTGTTTGTTGAACAGAGAGCTCCATCTAGTGGCTCAGATTGCAAAAACTATCATTTTTCTGGACAGTGTGAATAAAGTCAGTGTGACTGTGTACCATGGTGGTGATTCCTTTATTATTTATAATTATAGCTGGGTGGTGATTCCTTTATTATTTATAATTATAGCTGGGTGGTGATTCCTTTATTATTTATAATTATAGCTGGGTGGTGATTCCTTTATTATTTCTAATTATAGCTGCTGCTGGTTCATCATATTTGACCAAAGTCCCTCTGTTCATTTGCAAAAAAAAAATAAATGCCATAGAGAGTATTGGATGATTACTGAATTGTCTTTTCACATTGTCCCTGTCAGTGGTGGAATGTAACTAAGTACATTTACTCAAGTACAATTTTGAGGTACTTGTACTTTACTTGAGTATTTCCATTTTATGTAACTTTATACTTCTACTCCACGACATTTAGAGGCAAATGTTTTTTTTAACTTTTTACCCCACTACATTCACGAGATTTAACATAAAAAACATGATACATTAAAAGTGATTAGACATTTTTTTACACTGTCTTTACAAAATTAAAGTGCTTACATAAATTCATCAATACAAATAATCCAATAATATATTTAGAATGAATATAACAATCTGAGTGGGGCCATTCTGCAAAAGCACAATGTTGTACGTTTGATACTTAAGTACATTTTGATGCTGATACTTTTGAACTTTTTCTTTGGTAAGTTTTGAATGCAGAACTTTTACTGTAGTGGAGTCATCTCACAGTGTGTATTAGTACTTTTACTGTAGTGGAGTCATCTCACAGTGTGTATTAGTACTTTTACTGTAGTGGAGTCATCTCACAGAGTGGTATTATTAGTAGGTACTTTTACTTTAGTACTTTAGGGATCTGAATACACTTTCCACCACTGGACCCTGGAACCAAAACAGCTACATAGATGTCAGCCATAATTCATTTTTTTTTTATTCCACCAGTACTTTTCCAGCCTATATTTGTTTACATTTACAATTGGCACCAATAAAAGTATGGCTAATTTGCTATAAGCACATCCTTGTTGCATTGTATCAGCATCTATGGAGTTAAATTGTGGAATAAGTTAAGTGTGGAAGTACAGAAAAGCCAAAACATAAGACAGTTTAAAAACAAATATAAAGACATCATCTTCACAAAGTACAGAAATTTAGAAAAGCCTCTGTAACATGGACATATGTAGACTGAGACTGACAGTTTTGTAATACACATGGTAATTGTATTTATGTTTATAATATTTATATTTATATAGTAATTTACAATATACATGTATAGGTATTTACCAATATATATAATATATATACCAATTAAGACAAATCACTGAATTAGTCCAATACAGGAGAGAGCCAAAAACATCGTTCTTAGGCAAGTTCTGAATTTATAAAGTGCTCTTTGTCCTTTGGCGGATTATGAATAATGAATATCTGAGATAATAACGTCAGTAAATCTGAATTTACAAAATGCGTATTATGCCTGTTTTCAGATTTGACATATCACTCTTAAAGGCACTGCTCCAAGCTCCAAGCAGGCCTCGATATCAAGTTAATTATAGTTAACGGAAACTAACGAAATAACCAAAACTAGAATTGAAAACACATTTTTGTAAACTGAAATAAAAATAAAAATGAGAGTTTTTAAAAAACGATAACTAACTGAAACTGTATTTTGTGGTTACAAAACTAACTAAAACTAACTAAAATTATAGTGAAAATATCCTTAGTTTTAGTCTTTGTCAACTTTTTTCATACGTAAACCTTTTTGGTTGATATGAAATCTATTTCATTTATCTGGTTTTATGACTTAATAAACTTATTGGGGCTGAGATGGATCAGACAAAGGAAATAAAGGAAACATTTATTGTGACCTTTCTGAATCTCAAAACCCAACAAATACCCCATTACAAAACAACTACAACTAATAAAAACTAAACTAAAACTAAGCATTTTCCAAAAAATAAAACAAATCAAAACTAGAAAACTCACTCTAAAAACTAATTAAAACTAACTGAATTTGAAAACAAAAATTGACAACGAAATTAAAACTAAAACTAATGAAAAATTAAAAACTATTATAGCCTTGCTCTATATAACCTGCAGGGATTTACTACCAAGGCCAACCAACAGCTGCCTCTGTAGCAGAGCAGCAACGTCTCTCTATTATTGATTATATCTCTGAGAGCTGATCAGGACACTTTATGCATCTAATCACACTTTTATGAAGTCTCTTCCCTTCTACAGTGACTTGTTCTGTTTCACAGGTTGGTAGATGGTCAAAGCCATCAGAATAATACCAGAAGTACAGATATTTTACTTTCACAATAAAGGTTAAACGGGCAGTCAATTAGAAAACCTGTTCGCATTTCCATTTATTCAAGACAACTTCATATTTTAAAAAGTAGCAGGGAATGGTTTGACATTGTTATAGTTTTTAAGTTGTCCATGTTAGTCTCAGAGAGGAGGCATCATTTTAGAATATGAGGATAGCCTACATCTCGTATTCTCTGTTTTTAACAAATTTATATTCAGAATATAAAGATAAGGCTTGGCAATATGACAATATATATATATATATATATATATATATATATATATATATATATATATATATATATATATAGTCAAAATGTCTAACAAAAATATTTCTTTCTATATTGTTTCTATCGTGATGTCAAGAAAAGGCCACTTTTTAGGCCTACATCAATTTTGATGGTGCTTTGGAGTTTGGATTGTAAAAAAAAAAAAAGCTTTACCATGTGATTGTTTATATTATTATTTTTTTTATTGAATTAACCAAAAATGCTACATCGTGATCTTAATATATATATATATATATATATAGGGAGATTTTTTAGTTATCAGTTTAGTTAATCAGTGTTTTTGATTGAAATGATCAATAAATATCATATGTTACACTTTTTTTTTGTTACAAGTTTTTTGTGTTTCCTGCAAAACTTGAAAAAATGAGTTAGGCGATTATTTTTAACAGGGTGATGATATAATATGACCATAGACTGTATAAAATATAATAATAATATAATATAATAATGAATATGACCTATTATATTGGGAGACGTTCGGCTATAAGCGCTTAGCCAGGGAATTTATTTATTTATTTTTTTATTTTTTCATATATATCTTTATTGGGTTGTCAGGACATAATACATATTCAATCAGAAAAGGTACAATTCACCCATTTTTCCCCCTTTTAGAACAACCCCCCGCCCCCCGAACCAGAGAGTTACATTCACATAAAATAAGCAAAAAACAATAAATAGTAATGATAATGAGAAAACACAACTCTCTCCCCCTCAAAGAAAAACAGGAGGGGTGAACAGTAGCCAAATAAACAATCATAAAAAACGAAAAGTAACAATAAAAATATACATACATACATATACATACACATAAAACCAAACCAATAATAATAATACTAAATAAAAAAAATAAATAAAAAGGGACATTTAGAGGAGATATACAGAATGCTTGGAAAAAACTAAAATAGCTATAACAATTTGTATATGTTGTGCCTGGAGTTTGATCACCAAATCAATATACTAAAAACAATTACTGGCCATTTAAAGGTTATATCAATTTATCTTAATTAGAACCATCTATGTTAATCATCTAACGATGAAATAGACTCAATTAGGGAAAGAATAGGATTCCAAGTTTCATAAAAGTTGTCGGAGCACCCCCTAATACTGGACTTGATTTTTTCTAAGTGTAGAAAGGAAGGGAATTTATTTTGAAGGGCATAACCGGATGTGTACGGTTTTAATATGGGTTACTGACGCTTTAAAACTCCAGACACCTGTTGTTACGGGAGGACTCCACATGAAATCACCGACACACACACACACACACAGACACACACACACACGCGCACACACACGCGTGCGCACAGACGCGCGCGTACACAGACCAGAAGTGCCAGCCCACATCACATGGAGGGCTGCGGGCTGAGCAGAGCAGAACAGAGAGGAGCAGACAGTGATAGTGATAGTGGTAGTGGTAGTGGAGGTTTTTGGGATTCGCTGTGAAACTTTTGGCGGTGAAGCAGTTTGTGGATTAATTTGATCACCAGTGATTTTTTTTTGGGCGGAAATGTTCCAGGAGCCGACGGGAGGTAAGGAAGGACTGGCTACATTTGTTTGGGTTGCTACAAAAACACATTGATGAATAATTTCACCTCGCGTTCATATCTGAGGACAGAGAAGAGTCTGGCCCGGTGGAAGATCATATAAAGATATAATGATGATATAATGATGATATAATAATGAGAGGTTAAATCACTTTACGCACTTTATCCAGAGAATTCACGCGACTCCGTTCACATCTAGCGTCAGTTCTACACTTCTATTTGCTGGCAAATAGCCCACTTGTTCTTGAGGAAATACTTTAAAAGTATAAATTTTCTTATTCTGCCTCACTTCAACACGCGGAGAATACTTTACATCCACAAAACTCCACAGTTCAGATTGTTCTTGGAGTCGGAGCTGCAGTTGAGCGTTAAGTGGTGATCTAGCAGTCACAACTGCTTTAAAAGTCCATATTTTATACTAAAAGGCTTCTGTGAAGAATGTATGAATGCCGGATTAACAGGCCGACCTTCATACATCTGACGGCTTTTAATGTGGATTAAATCCGTCTAGTTTTATTCATCTATTAGTAAGAAATCATCACATGTTCGGATTTTTAACCAGCAGCTTCGTGCTCATCAGTTACCTGGAGATGCTCTGAGACACTAGACTGTTTAAAATACATTCTGTACTCTACTGAAGCTATACACACTGATTTATTGAGTTATTGATTTTCATTTTGCAGAACATGCATCAGGTGCAACATCACGCGAATCCAAAAAATATTACAGATTAATAATCTCTAGTGTGAAACCTGACATAACACACTTTAAATGTATCTATTAATTCAATATATCATGTAGATATTATGTGCTGTGTGAGGTGTTGCTATGTATGTATATATATATATATATATATATATATATATATATATATATATATATGTATATATATATAAAGAGAGTCAGGGTGTTGTGTTTGAGTTTCATCACAGTCTAAGTTTGTTCTGCCAGATGATGTTTTGGGCTGTAATTAGCATCATTATTGCATTAAGATCCTTGTTCAGCACTACAACAACTACTTTAATATTTACCTCAAACATTGTTCTAGTACACTAGCTATAATATAAATATTCATAATATTTACCTCAAACATTGTTCTAGTACACTAGCTATAATATAAATATTCATAATATTTACCTCAAACATTGTTCTAGTACACTAGCTATAATATAAATATTCATAATATTTACCTCAAACATTGTTCTAGTACACTAGCTATAATATAAATATTCATAATATTTACCTCAAACATTGTTCTAGTACACTAGCTATAATATAAATATTCATAATATTTACCTCAAACATTGTTCTAGTACACTAGCTATAATATAAATATTCATAATATTTACCTCAAACATTGTTCTAGTACACTAGCTATAATATAAATATTCATAATATTTACCTCAAACATTGTTCTAGTACACTAGCTGTGAAATATTCAGCAGCACTGTTCATGTTCTGTCTGCCAGCTGATGGGCCATTCACACTACCTGCGCATTATGATGATTATTGTTCATTTCAAGGGAAATATAGAAAATGGATACGTTGAATAAAGTCAGCAAAAATAACTGTCAGTGGTCAATTCCAAATGGTTCTTGTCCTGATTTTAGATGAGATTGATTTTATTAATCCCACAGCGGGGAAATGTCTTTGTTACAGCCGACCACACAAATGAAGATAAAGATCAAATATAACAATCTAAGAAAAAGACATTTGACAATATACAATATACATTACAATATACTATATCGTTAGCCTCATAGCATATTTGCCTAAGTCATATTTGAACGTTTTTGGAAAAAACAAGAAAAAACACAATTTTTAGTAAGCCCATTGGTATTTTTAATTGATGTAACAGTAAGTTCAAATAGAACAAGTTTGCATAAAAAATTAAACACATCGATTTCATAACAGATAAAAGTGACTAGGGCAGAATATGCCCTGACTGAGGCAATTTTTCTCTTACATATAAATAATGTAGTTTGGTTTGTATGTAGTCACAGAGATGACTGAGGCAGAAAGTGATTCTGGACTGTAACAAGTGTTCTGATAGGGAGAACAGAGGCAATAAGGCAGAAAGATGAGTAAAGTTAGGCAGATATCACAATTTGGCCCAAAAATGACTTATTAGGCAATTATGCTAAGAGGCTAACGATATACAACTTAGTGCAAATTAAGTGAGGAATGTGCAGAGTGCAAATTATATGCAAAAATACTAAAACTAAATGAAGAGTCTTCTCTCATTGGCAGAATCATTGGTCCTTCCCGTGGTGCACTGCTGGGTCTGAGGACGGAGCAGATCTGTGGGAGACCAGCCACCCGGCCCGAGGGCCACCCACCAACAGGACATGCTGGCGGCCATGCTGCGCCAGAGTACTGGCGGAGGATCAGGAGGCGGTGGCGGCGGTGGCGGCGGCGGCAGCGGCGGCGGAGGAGGAGGAGCCAAACTCTCTTTCTCCAGACTCTCCAGCTCCAGCCTGGGCTCAGCCAGCCCCAGCAGCGTGGGGGGCCCCTGGGGGCCCGGCAGGCTCTCCAAGAGCGGCTCGCTGGGCTCGGACGGCCCCGACGCCCCCGCCTCCGACCCCGTCTACATCATGCAGCTGGTCAGCGACGTCCGCAAGTTTGCTGATGTGCTTCTACAACTGAAAGAAGTTTTCAACTCCAAAGGTATGTTGGGAAAGAGGACAAACACGAAGAAAACACTGAACACACTGTGGTAGTTGCTCTTCCTGCACTTATATATCGCTTTTCAAAGCGCTTTGATTGATTGATTGAGAATTTATTTGAACACAAAATAAAAGATGAACATTTAAAAACAAACGAACAACAATAAATACAAGACAACAACACAATGAAACAACAACAAGACTCAACACTTATCTGTGTTCAAAAGGAGTCAAAGCTTATTGAATCCCTTCTCCCTATGTTAATGTACTATATTCAGTTATATAACAATAATATTTATATATATGTATGTATAACACATAGTAATGTAGTTTATTAGTTTATTAGTGTAGTTCTTTACACTACAGACTGACTCATTCACCCTTTCACACACACATTCATCCTGGTGGCAGAGGCTACTGTAAACGCTGCCACCTGCCACCAGCAGGAATTCATTCACACACTGATGAACGCAGCATCAGGAGACTTCGACATGTAGGCTGCGACGGTCAGGGTTGGAACCAGCAACCCTTCGGTTGGGGGCCAACCAACTCTACCAACTGAGCCACAGTGAGAGAGTAAAACACACCTCATTCACACTAAACCAAACTTTGTTGAGGTCCAGATGTCTCACAGCTGACACTAATGGATTTAAATCTTAACTGCTGCTATTTTTTTAAATGTCTGTCGGCAGGCGTTAGTGAGATGTTGCCACAACACTTAAAACAAGCTGTTGTGGATCCATGAATTAACATTAACATTAACATTAACATGTCCTAACATCTCATGTCCCTGTAACTGTGTTGATGGGAACTCTTCAGTGTGGTTAAACAGCCCTTTCTGCTTTGCATATTACATTTCCGCCTCATAAATAAGATGTGTACATCCTTTAAAAATCTAAACTTGTGGCTCTGTGGAGGGGGAAAAGGGATTTATAACGCATCTATAACAGCTGCCAGTCACCTCTTGTGTACACACTGTTGCTTTCACCACAAAGTCCACAGTCCTGGTCTATCTAGCTGCTGTGGCCTTGGCTGTCCGGTCAGTCAACCAGCCTTATCTCTCTCTAGCTGGCTTCTTCTCTCTCCAGTTGGGTTCTTCTCTCTCTACAGTAGAAAACACTAACTACATGAAACAGAAGCAGCTTTCCAGCAGGAACGTTTGACGCCCAAGCTTTTAGACGGAATAAAACACCCTCTAAGCCAGTAATTAATAGGTTTCCCTTCGTGATTGATGAGATAGATAATTATTTCCACACCATAGAGAAGTGAACTCCTGTCTGTGTATATTCATGTGGGCGGTTATTACATTCCTGACTTGTTATGCTCAGTGTTGGCTTTTGGATCAGACCCAGATTTGTTAATCCAGATCTGGTTAGCAAAGAACTATAAGATGATGTGAAGGTGAGGGTTATGCAGGGTTATGTATTATGATACAGGGGCTATAATTCAATATATTGCCATACTGTAGGCCAGCTATTCTCAACCTTGGGGTCGGGACCCCAATTGGGGTCTCGAGATGATTTCTGGGGGTCGCCAAATCATTTTGGAAGTCAGCTCTGTCTCCACTGTGTTAAAGTGTTCATGTGTTAATGTGTTTTAGTCTTTTTGGTTACTTAATGTCTTTTTTTGTGGTCATTTTGTGTCTTTTCTGGTCATGTTGTCTCTTTTTTGGTGATTTTGTGTCTTTTTTTGATCATTTTGTTTTCAATTTGTGTCTTTTTTGGTCATTTTGTTTCTTTTTTGGGTGATCTGAACTGTGTGTGTGAGGTTGTGTTCAGTGAGTGGGGGTCGCGGACAACATGCATGTTAAATTGGGGGGTCGCGACTCAAAAAGGTTGAGAACTACTGCTGTAGGCAAGGTCATATCGTGCAATTTAGAGTTTTTGAGAATCAATATGCATGTGGTGGTTGTAGCCTCTTCCCTCCTTTACCGCTGTGCCATGACACCCAGCCCTGGATAAAGAGGAATCCCAGGCTTTGTTTTCTGTCTGCAGAGGTCAGTAAAGGTGCTTGACCCAGCTGGACATGTCATTATAGACATTATAGAGAGTCTGAGTTGCAGCAGGCACCTTTTTAAGCTTGAGAGACTTGTCAGTGAGCTGTCAGCAGCACGGAGGATCAAAGCACTAAATCATCATGTGCAACAGATCGACGTCTGCAGCTTTCTGGTGCTTGATTTAAAAAGAAAAGGCTCCCTTTAGCTATCATAGCTTCACTACTTCTGTTTCTGAGCCAGTCATGCGCTAACAACCACAGATACAGTTGTAGCTTTGCTCTGTTTTAATAGCAGATTAAATGTCATTAAAATCAAACATGCACACACAGGTTCTTGCTGTGTACCAATGCTGCATAGCTGTCATACTAGACATTTAGCCCTCGCTGCTCGTCATTAACAAACCGGTTTATAATCTTTCTGTTCTCCAAATAACAATTGCATAGCCTGTGAGAGGAACTTCATTCCTAAAATGGGCTTAGAAATAAACTCATGACAAACCTTATTCAGCAGCAGTCTGCTGCTAATGTCACCTCACACAGTTTACAGGTCCAGTAGGCTCAGGCTCCATTATGCAAATGTAGTCAGTGAGATGCCAACACATGATTGCAAAGCAAAGTATTCCCATTAGAGGGCTTATTGTGGCTAAATACAGGAAAGGGCAGATTTGGGAAAATAGGCTGATTAGAGCAGAGACCCCTCTGCTACTGGGGACAGAGAGAGCAAAGAGACCTTTGTGTCTGAAAGTAGTTTCAAACTCCAGCAAAAAATAAAGGAGAATCAGTGATTTTACTGGATTCCAGGCAAGCAGCGACTTCCTGTAAGGGCCCTTGGATTTCATTTAGTATTTTAGTTAAATACCAGGAGGGTTTGTACTTATTAACAATTAATCTGAACTGGGTATCTGGTGTATCCAAATCACAGGAAGCACAGTATTTGTTCAAATTGTGTGTCAAAATACCATTCCAGATGAAGTATCATGTCATATCATCAGAGTTGTATTCTATAGACTTTAAAAATATATATGTTTGGTACAGATCCTCACCATAATCATTTCAATAATAGTTTTAATAAATAGAGAGAATAAAAGAATAATGATGCAAATTTTTTGACGATAATTCCCCCCAATAGTGTTGGCTGATATGACGGTTTATAGTGTGAAGGTAAAAATAAAAAAACATTTCTACCATGTCAGCTATTTTACGTGATCTTGTGGTTCTTGCCAAATGTTGTGATCTCACGTAATCTGGTAATTCTTGCGTGGTTTTGTGATCTTGCAAATCCTGAAGAGAACAAAATATCACCAGTGAAGTATTAAATACAGAGACCTTCAAACCTGTGACCCCTGAAATGATTGTTCTCAGGAACCTTAAAGCTTCTATTTTGTAAGAATTTTAATATGATTGTTTTGAGTGTCACGTGAGGAAGAAAGATCCAAAGAAAATCCTCAAATTTGAAGTATTTTATCCCATTCTTACTTGAATTTACAGAACAACTATTCTATTGTGTTATATGCGTTACATTGATATAAATTTAGAAGATCTTGGACATATCGCTCAACTATACGCCCTAATAATGTGACTCATATCGCAGTTGCAATATAGTCAAAATAAATGCAGTTAGATATATATATTTTTAAAGTCTTTGCAACACTTTGAATGTCATCTTCAAAGAGTCATTGTTGAGCTTTAGACCTCTAGAGCTGCTAGCAGATTGTTGGGAGTCACTGACTTGTGCTGTGATTGGATGTGATTTAATTTATGGCCATATTGTCTCTGCAGCAGTTCACAACAGTTCAAACCTCTCATTAGCCCAACCACTCTCTGAAACCTAAGAAAACCCCCACTTTCTTTCTATTTTTACCAGCCGGGGCCAACAGTGAAGAGCAATATTCAGCTTAGAGCCTCATTCACAGCCAGCGATGTGCGTCTGACACCCATTGTCCCTCTGCAGACTAGCATGCTGCTAGCATGCTGCTGCTAACTGGCAGCTTCAGTAGACTAGCATGCTGCTAGCATGCTGCTGCTAACTGGCAGCTTCTGCAGAAATGATCCTTTCCCAAGTCCAGAATAGCTGAGGGCTGTGGGATTGATCCCAGGGGGGGTTCTTGGGCCAATTCCATCAGGGATGTTTTTTTCTGAAAAACAGTTTATTTTTCTAGCAATAGCACATGAACCTTAAATGGTAATTATGAGGCTGTTGTTGCTCCGCTGTGATTGGAGGCAGTGACGCATGGCTGACTTTAGTTTTTGCGTCGTGTCTGAGAGGAAGTTGTTGATGTGCCTTCATTTCTGTCAGTGTTGAAGTCTCTTCTGCAGCTTCACCACACTGGGACGGATATTTACATTCTTCCTGAAGGTTGCGACCTCGTGCGGTGGACACTTGTCTGTAATTGGAGGGATTATTATTTCAAAGATTGGCCTTAACGGGGTCACAGAGGACATTAGGAGAGCAGATGAGCTGTGGAGGTGGATCCTCTGAAGCTCCATCAGACATCTCATGGTGGCGTGTCCTCATTCAGCCTGCCAGCCTGTTTTCAAGGAGCTCTGCAGAAGATTGTTGTCCTTCTCATCATCGTCTATTTTTGGAGTGCGGGTGTATTGTTGTGGCTGGTACAGGTGTGTCATCTGTGTTTTCATGCTCTGAGGCTGCCAAGCAGAATGATGGTTAGTTTGGTGCGTCAGCTGCTGAAGAATGAAAACAGCAGCAACAAACAGTTCATCTGTAAAGCTGAGGAGGCCAGAGAGTTAGAGGAGATATCTTTTACATTTAGATGCTGCAGTTCCTGTTCAAAGTGCTTCTTTACTATCTGGATCGGTCTTTAGTCATAATAGAACATTGATCATGTGGTAAAACCATTCAGATGTACAGGATTCTTGTTGGGTTTTTGAGTTCATGAAGTTATGCTGTTGTTTTCCAGTAGACTCAGAGCAGCTAACTGGTTCATGTGTCAGGTCTATGAGCTGCCAGACTAGTCCTCTTCCAGAGAGAAGTCCTGAATACTGCCATAAAGATGATCTGTCATTACTCCTGCTCTGCTTTTGTCTACGCTGCCCCAGATTTTAGATTACATGCCTGCATTACGGAAGCAAAAAGAGGCGCAATGTGTAACACAACAGCTTCTAGTGTGTGTGTGTGTGTGTGTGTGTGTGCGCTTCTGTTTGTTGATTACTTTTGCACAGATACATTATCACTACAGTAAATGATGCCTTCTCCAGATAGCATCACAGCTTGTTGTAAGGCCTTGTATTATTATTTTTCCATGCAGCCTGTGCATGTTTTACTAGCCAAAACTGGTTGAAAATGAGTCACCAGCCACCAGCCAAATGCTGGTAGAATATGCTAGAAGTGGCTGCTACATTTGATTCACTCAGCAGCAAAGAGAAACAATGGTAGTCTATTGGGTGTCTCAGCCACAGTGGCAGGTAGACAAAGCCTTTTATTTCCAGTTAATGAGCTCTTACTGCCACCAGAACATCCTGCCAATGAAACTCTGAAATATTGCGCCATCCTGGGCATTCTTTCTAGGAAAGCTGTCTGTGGAATAAGCATGTATGAAAGCAAGGTTTTATCACAGCTCCATCATCATTAGTCACAGCTTTAATTTGTCATGGAGTGTTAATATATGACTGGTTTGGGTATACGAGTCATACCCCTTATGTCAGCTGTGTGTTTTACTCTGAGTCATAAGTGTCCTCGGTTAATCAGTTTGTCTTTTAGAGGCTCTCTCTTCACACTGAAGGCTGGTTCTGGCTGTAATGATTAACCAGCCCCTTTAAAAATGTTCTGCAGGTGTTATGTAATCTTCAATGATACACTGTAATGTACCTGACCACTCATTGATGGACAATTTTGTGGCACATAGCCAAAAATGTTTTTAACAATACTATTTTTTCTTCTTTATCTTTGTCAAGAGAGAAACTGGTCCAATGATTGCTGATTGGTGTTAAACTCAACTTGTTGTATTGTGGCTTCATTGTTGGGCCTTTAGCTGGAATGTGCTGTAAATATGTGGGAAAATAAGAGCTTTTGAAGCCTGTTGAGTATTCTGCCGTGAAGCTTTGTGGGAAAGTGGTTCTGGTCTGGGTCCTCAGAGAAAGCCTAAATGCTATTTTAGCAATTTGTATTCTAAATCACCCCTTGTGAAATACCAGCCTAAAATTAGCCCTACTTGGGCTTTTCTCTAACCATTCCAGACTTCTTAATGGCTGAAACTGTGCTCTGTTTAGACAGTGGATCCCGCTGGGGCTGGGGTCCACTGTAAAGAGTTGCAAGCTTCTTCTTGCCTCCAAAAAGTTCCTTTTATGGTTCTTTTACTGTGGCCATATTTAAAGCCACTGTAAATTATCACAAGCACAAGACAACTAGCTTACTGTCTTTGAAGTCGTCTCTTGAAGATCAAGTTACATTCGAGGTTTGGGAGTCTGCTCCTGATTGAATCACACTGTACACTAAGCTGCCTAACAGGATTTATTACATTACCTTAATTGTTTTGGTTGATCTTTGTTTAAAGCACAGCTATTGTCTGAGCATTAGTTGGTGCAATGCTGGGGTTGAGTCTTTGGATTAAAGCTCAGAGTATTGTGACATATGGTGAATTATCCCCTCTCTGAGATATAGAACAGAGCTCAATCAGCTTAAAATCTATCTTTTGGCAATGCACAATGCGTGCAATTATGTCCCGCAGTATACAGGTGGCAAAACCATGTTGACTTGTCAAGTTTAATAGCTCAACTGCACTTGAAGATTTGTAAGTTGTTTTCAAGTTGTAAGCCGAGGGAGGTCCCTCTGTGTGAGTCTCTCCTTCCTTCCCTCTGCTCAGATTTATAGTTGTGGGCAGCTCTGTTCCTGCTTTGTTCAGGAGGCTGTCGGTGTCTGCCACACACTGAGATAAAGCTTCAGGATTCCCACACTACACCAGAAAGCCAAGGATAGAGGCTGTACTTTAGAGACTCTGTAGTGGAGAAATCTGGAGACACAGTTGAGGCTTTTTTGTACCTGAAACGTAAAGTAATAGGGTCGGGATATTGAATATGGCAGATTTCTTACTCATAACTCAAAACAAAGATGGCAGATTTAACCAACACCCATTTGGTGGTGTGATTAGGAGACCTCCCCTCATCCTTCTTGGATTAAGGCTTTGAAACAAAGACGGCAAATTTATCCTCTGAATAAGCTTAAGTAGCCCTTGAATCTGCAGCCTGAACCCCCACACTGGATTAAAGTTAGCTAGAATTAGGCAAGGTAGCATTCATTTGACATCCTGTGCTTTTAAACATCTGTGGTGCAAATTATTCCTCCACTAATACAGTCATTATATATTATATTATATCATTATATATTATTAGATCTGGGTACATCTACCAGTGGTGATGTAGTTAAAATCTTCTATCCCCAATTTGGATGCTGTGTAAAATGTATATAAGTAAACAGAATATATCGATTTCAGAATGCATATTTACAAAACAAAAGTTTATCAGTTTGAACATTATTCTCTTAAAAACCACTTGCTCAGGTAAGTTTAGGGGAAAGGGAAGGGCTGGGATCAGACCAGAGAACATTTGAGCCAAAGCTTCTAACAGAAGAACTGCAATAGTGCACGAGGCTAGTGCACGAGGCTAGTGCACGAGGCTAGTGCACGAGGCTAGTGCACAAGGCTTCATCTGAAAGGTAACATCTTCTACCTCCTGTAGTTGTGCTTGTTTGGCATGTGGCCAAAACACAACCAAAAATACATTAGTTAACAAAAAAAACCTTTTTGGCGTAACCCTGTTCTAAAGAATTTTTACAACTGGTAAGAACTGTGTCTGGTTATTTCAGTTTCTGCATGTCATCAAGATAATCAATGGTTTTAGCATTTAGCATAGCATTTAGCATAGCATTTAGCATAGCATTTAGCCGTTCTTGTCATATCACAAAACAGTGTGACTGATCACAGCTTCCCTGTTTTTTAAGGGAGATTTGGGTGAATAGGTTTGAATCTTACTCAATCTTACTGTTTTTAAATCAGTTTCTTCATGTTTTTTAATTCCCTCTGTAGCATTTAGCTATACTGAACATAATTGGCTTTGGTTTTGTGCCAGAGTCAACCTGAGGACATGTGGCTGGGTCAGCCCCATGCTGTTACACCTCATAACTAGTTAAAGGCCAATGGAGCTGATGGGGAAGAGAGAACATCATTCAGTAGGTTTAGGAGCTCAGTTGCTGTGCTCAGTGAAAGGAAGAGTGAGCCTGTTTAATGTGGAGGTGAGCGTGAAGCATAGCCAGGACCGATTGGATTCTGTTCTGTCTTCTGAGACTCAAATTAGGTTCCTTTGGTGCACAGAAGGGCAATGGGAGGAAGCTGCAGCTACTGAGGTGTGATTAAACCTGCCAAAGCAAAGATACCATACCTCTCTCTCTTGAATGAATGAATGAATGCTTTATTTCGGTTACAAAAAACAGACAACAAAATAAAATCATGTTTTTACAAAAGAATCCATCAGACAGCAACTGAAAGAGGACCAGGCTGAAGCCACTAAAGGCTTATTTTTGCCTCTCCTGTACCATCTACATGCATATACATTACATGATATACATTACATTAATTGAGTAATTCACATTGTTACAAAACACATGATACCTTAAACTGAAACATCAAATTCAATCAAATTTCATTGTAACCCTTGATAATTTTAGATTTTAAAGTCTTCTTGAAAACTAACATAGAATTACACATCTTTATTTCATCATTTAGTCCATAATTCCATAATTTTACACCCAAAACTGACACACATCTGTACTTGAGATTAGTTCTGACTTTCTGAGTTTCAAACATTAGAATCAACCCCCTTAAGTTATAAATCCATAAAGCCTTAATTTAAACATTTTTTGAATACAAACAGGAATTGACATGTTTACCACTCGAAACATAATTTCTAATGTTTTTGAATATACAATGTCCTGAAATTTCAAGGTCTCAAGGTCATTCAAAGTCTCTTGAATGGGATTCTCCAAATTTATAATGGTGTCCTAGAACAGAAGGGTCATTTCATGTAACCGAGTTGTTTGGAGCTTCATATTTCATAACTAGAAATGATAGGAGATGGAATCCATTTATGCAGGAGGCAGCTTGGCATTAGATGTTTAGTACCTTTAGACAGGACTGGCGGGTGAAGCTCAAGCTGTTAATTGTAACCAAGGTAAGAAAAAAAATAGTGCATTGTGCTCACAGAGGATCCCGTCTGTCTTGAACTCATGCGATGTCCTTTATTTATCATGCAACTGAACCTATTCTTAAAAAGCTAGAAACATTTCATCCCAGTTCCTTTTATTATAAACATTTTACGAAATGAAATGCCTTGACAGTTATGAGAGTAAGTTTTCTAGTACGAGCTTTCAATCACACAAAGACCATTCTCTGAGGATTAGGATGCTGCTAAAGCTAAACAGTGTCCTCTTGTTCTCAATGCTGTGTTTGCCCCCTCACCTCCCAGTTCTGCCCCTTGACAGGTGTACTAAAGGGGCCCATCTTTGTACTTGTTGGACAGCTCTTCCACCTCCCACCTCTCTGGCCTGCTGATCTTCCTTTGCCTACTAACACAGCTTGGGGAGCAACTGTAGTCTCTTCAGCCTAATGCCTGTCCAGCTTGGCTGCCAACTCGAGGTTGCACGGTGGGGGGATTTGCAGTTTCTCTTAAAGAAAGCATAGTTGGAATGCCAACCTTCAGAGCTTTGCATCAACAGTAGGCGGTGGCGGTGGTGGTGGTGGCGGTGGTGGTGGTGGAGATGTGGGGGGATATCCAGAGAGAAAGGTTGCCTGTCTTTCCTCACAGTGACAGACAGCTCCAAAGAGAAATGAAAGAGGGGGAAAACAAATTCTTTACTCCGCACTGGGTTTCTCATTTATATGCGAACAACTAAAAGGAGAAATATCCAACATGTCTGACGATTAGAAATAAAAATCTTGGATCATTTTACCAGTTCACCCTTAACCCTTTGATGCACAACATGGGTCAAAAATGACCCGCATTCATTTCCCATGTTATTTAATGCTGCTGTGTGTTTCTGTGCTCTATCTTTTGATATCAACTTATTTTATGATTGAACATTCTAAATATTCTTTAAATATCTTGTTTTTGATAACAACAGATCATTATTTCCATTTTGCTTCTCATAATTTATAAAGAAAAAAAGTTTTTGTATTATTACATTGCTAACTACTTGGCTAAGTAGCTTGCTAAGCTAACTACTTAGCCAAGAAGTTAGCTAAGAAGTTAGCTTAACAAGCTACTTAGCTAAAAAATGGATATGGCTCATATTTCAACCATGTTGTGTATTAGAAGAGTAGTGACAGAAAAAGGGATTTTATTCAAAAATTAATAAAGGAAAACATAAAAATTAGGATGTATGATGATCAAAAACAAACTAATTGAGCAAAACCTGGAATACTGAACGATGAATTATTGCAAAGATATAGAACATAAAAACTGCCGGGTCACTTTAGACCCATGTTGTGCATCAAAGGGTTAAATTTGTAAATTTGTGATCAGATCTTTATCACTGTTTGCAATGTGCCGTTATACCTTGCTTTCCTCCAGAAGTCAAACTTAATGTCCTTAATTTCCCATCTTAAGCCTGCATTGAGAATAATTTTCCATTCACTTTTGGTTTCCTGAGCTAACAGCTAACAAGCTTGACAAAGGCAGTGGCCTGCAGAGTGGGAACATAAAAGCCCCCCACCTAGGTGGAAGGTGCTGTGTGTCTAGCCCCGGGCTCTTTTTTAAACGCCAGCTCTTTGTGCAGGCAGTCATGGGAAAAAGAGCTTCAAAGGTGAAGCAACAGGGAATGCCTCAGTATGAGCATAGAAGTCTATGCAGGCAAAGTTGCCCTGCCTTTTACCAGCTGCATGTAATCTGCTAATCCGCCGGTGGAGTGGACCACCGGTGGTCTGCCGACAGAGGTGGACCAGGGCCACTGACCACAGGAAGTATGTTGGGGAGGGGGATATCAAGGGATGATGGGCCACCCATTGCAGTGACCCTGCCCAGAAGTTAAAGGTTAAGTGGACCCATTTTGCAAGACCTCCTTGTAGTAAGGGCAAATTGTTCAAATTTCGTTTGAAACGATACGGTCATTTTTAGCATTGCGCATAAATACCCAATAAAGATGCCGCGGTGGTGAGTGGGTAATGTGAAAGAATGTGGCATTTCGACCTCGCCAATTAAAGAAGAATTCAATTGAACAAAACAAAGGTTATTGAGTCACACAGTGATTGATTATTAGACTAGTTGCTTGTGTTTAAAGTCTTAAAGGAGCCCCTTGAAGCCAAGTCTTACCATTGCTTATGATGAATGCACAATTTCTTTGAAACAACTGCCACTGCAGAGCCCTAGTTGGTTATTTAGGGGTGAGTAGCTGGAATGCCCAGCTGTGGTCTGACTCAATAGGACACTTTGAGGGGTTTTGATTGACATTGGTCATGGCGAGCCTGTCCAACATCCTATTTATCCCCCTCGGCCATGAGCTGCTCCCATTTGATCGGACCTCTGCACACTCAGTTGTGACATGTTTAGTGATTTCACACTTGCTTTGTGGCAATAAGCACCCCTCCGTTCCCTCAAATGTTTTGAAGCATAGATAATACATTGCTCCCATGATTTTCAATGCATGACTGAGCATAGCTAGGGCCAGAGCGAAAGGAATGTTGCCAAGTCATATTGTGTCAGGCCCTAGTGGAAGTTTTGTGCTTCAAAGAGTCAAGCCATTGATGCAAAGTCCTCAAACCGAGAGCATTTCCTTATGCTACACATCCAGAAGAAGCATCAGCATGTTTTTTAGCATTGATGGCCTTGGGCAACAGAAACGTCCTATTTCTTATGTGGTAGTATATACATTGTTGGCAAATATTAAGTGTTACAAACCTTTTCACATTGAATACTTGAGTCTGAGATAGTTAGACTCTCCACAGTTATTTTCTTCTTGACTAAATATAATTTCTCAATATCTTTGAGTGCAACCAAATGGACACGTCCATTAAACAAACTAACAGTATAACTAGTTATTGCAAAAACTGAAATATAAATTTAAAACACAGCGGAGCATAGGATTCCAGTTTTTCTCCTCGGTTGACTGCTTTGGCGTAGTGGATGGTTGATGGGTATCGCTTATATTTAAACACTGATACCGCACCTCCATTTATCCAACACCACACCAAATCCCTTTAACAACTGTAACACTTAACATTTCTTTCAATATCAGTCACTTTTTCAAATATTTGGTTATTCAATTCCGAAATCCACATGAACCACATTGGCATAAATCGGATCCACTGCACAGCACTTATTTTGAAAGAAAATATGTTGCTTTTAAAGCTGGTTCAACAGTTCCCAGTCCCATTATTTCCTCCTTCCAGAACAGGTGAAGAATACCAGGAGGAAATGCCAGGAGTTAAGTTTTCATTCAAACAAAATGATGATGGTGTGTAACTGCATCCACAAGGGCGAACTGCCTCCTAAGTTGACTGACACGCAAACATCCACAGATTCAATGAATATAGGGTTTCCCCTACATTCTCACTACAATGGAAATTTGGAATTCAAAAATTGTTTTTGGCTTGGCTGGGGTTCCCAATGGTACAATTATTGGGGAAACACTGCTTCCGTTTGATGAAGTAAGTACATTCCAGGTGTGGCCTATTATAGTATTTGCCTTGCACTGTTTCTGGATACAACATCTTTTGTGTGACACCAACAGATCCAACTGTTGTTTCTGTGTGCTTTAACCCATTGAAGCCTGGAAAGCGGATACGTCGTTTTGTAGTATTTGTATAAGCTCTCAAATACTTTTTGAATTTCATTTCTATCTGCTACAGAGGCTGAAAAATCTATTATTTAGTAGAAGCGTTGACACTTCTGTTGAATTTCCAGAAAAACTTCAGTTTTTAGGGGCTTATTTTAAAATCGCCCAGAGGTTTTACAGGAAGTTTTAGGCGTCATTGGGTTAACAGTGGACAGTTATGCAAATAACCATACTTTGGCAGGGTACCAGATAAATAGTTAAACATTTCAACACTTGGGTGACCTTGGTGTCAGGGTGTTTAGGGAAACCTTAAAAAAAATGAAGATTGTAACAACTGTCCCAGCTAGAGAATAGTGCTATAGCTCCAGGTTGCCTCCACATTTACTGGGAAGAAAAAACAATGTGATATTCTTTTTATACATTTTCCTCAGGATAAAATGTCATTAAATATGAATTCATGAATTTAAATGAGTTTTATGGCCTTGTCTGTATATGTGTAGGTCCATAACATTTAAATGTCAGGCAGTCTGAGTCGGAGAGTGTTTTGGTATTGAGGTGTCATCTCGATGGTGAATGATCCGACAATGTTTTCATTATGGATCCCCCTCCACCCCTCGGTCCTGCAACTCCCGTCCCCACTCCCAAACAAGAGGCTGGAATGTTGGGTTTCCATGACGCTAATGAAGTAAAAACCTGGCAATGTGTTACTGGCAGCCTCAGAGCAGCTCCTGATCCGCGGCCTCCTTCTCATCAGGATCAGAGTCTGATCCCCCTGTAGCCTTCATTCACCAGGGCTTATTATGCCCAGGAATGTCTCTCACTCGCTCCTTCTCTCATAACCCCCGCTGGAGCTGGGATGTGGGGTGCAGGGGTAAATTTGGGACAAATCCCAAGGGAGAGTACTACCCCAAATAACACACAACCTCCCCCTCCATAGCCACCAAAACTCCTCCCCTATCAGTCCTTACAATCCTCCCACCGCTAACATCACACATGGACAAAGACGCATAGACACACACACTCCAATCCCTCTTTCCCGTGAAAAGTGAAAAGCTGCCGTTGTGATTTATTGTTCCATAAATGCTTCATGTGGCAGGCCCATGAGGCGACCAGCCCGCTGTTTGCTAGTGGCCCCAGGGACAATAGTGAGTTTTCAGCACTCAAACAAGTCCTCAAGCAAAACTCAGTGGTCTTCCCAGGGAAAACAGAAAGATCCTCCCAGCAGCTTGTTTGTTAAATGGTTAATATTTGCAAAGAAATTACTTCAGTCATAGCAACTTTTTCCACAAGTTTTCAAACTGTTTCCCCGCCTTTAACATGACAATGTCAATGCTGACACAAAATGAAGTAGTCAGATGTTCCTTTTTCCGGCCTTCCCGGGTGGGAACGCGTCTTCTTCTCATTGTTCTTGCACAGAATGGCAGTTGAGGGGTTAAATAATCAGTCTCTGTACATTACTCTGTGTCCCGCTGGGCTGGTGGACGCAACCATAATGTCTTGCTAATTAGCCTCCATTTAGGATGGTCCAATAGGCCACACAACCGCCATTGAAGATTGAAGCCCATGGAGCTTTGCAAAGGAAGACCCTCTGTCTGGTGGGCATTCATGGTTTAAGCTTGTCCTTAATAAACCTCTAGCTTGCCTCCAGGACTCTGGATTCAGTTACTCGCTGGATGAATGGGGTGTATAGCCTGTGTAGGGATGATTTAGGCCATTGTGTGTACTTTGTCATTGAAAAGATAATGTCCATAAATGGGATCTAAACTGACCAGGACCAATTAAGGGCTTAAAGGTTGAAGCGGCTCATTGTAAACTTTGACCCTTATCAAATTATTAGGGGTCGGGGTCTGTGTATAAGGCTATGAGAGATAAAGTCTTTGGAAAGACTAGGCTCTGTTGACAGGATGAACACTGCAAAAACATTTAGTTCAAGGAAAATGTTTGTTTTATATATTTTTAACAATTTGAATCTGAAAAAAATCTACATTATGTGTGCATTTACTTCTTGTCAAGTAATTTACTTGAAGAATTTGTTTAATTTCAGCCAATTAAAGGTTTGTGACGGGAAAGAGTACATGTCATACCTCACCAAGTCATTCTCCTTCACCCAGGATTGAACAGATATGGCCAATTTTACAAACGTCATAGTAATCAAGGCAACCAACAATGAGAATGACTCTCTCTGTACTCTGTGCATTTATTATATAGAAGTATTGAGTCTCAGTTGGATGTGTGGTGGTGCCAGCACACCGCTGGCCCTTTTCCTGCCTTGTGGAGAGTTGGGCAGCTAAAAGAAAAGGACAAGAGGCTTTCATCATCAAAAACCACTTGTTCCTTGGCACTAGAAGGAGCTATGCATGACATCTGATGAAGATGGATGAAGATGGTTGCTATGGTGAAGGATAGGACTCTCCAGCTCCTGAAGCTTTTGGCAAGCTAGAAGCAACAGGGCATGTTGGCACGGAGCAGTTCATGTGGTCGTGGAACAGTCTGGATTTGTGCTTGTCTTATGTAATCATTTTGGTTTGTCCTGGCTCTTTATTGGCTGCAACCAGAAGCTCTAAAGCTTGCGCTGTAGGTTGGTCGGTTGTTGGTCCACAAAAAAATGTCCCACTCCTTTGGCGGCCGAGGGCCAACAGAGGCTAAAATTTGCTAAAATTTGTTTGTGAAGTTGTGTGTGTGTGTGTGGTTGCAGCCATTGCAAATTTGTGCTTGTTAGGAAGTCTGTTTGCCAAGTAGATTTGTTTGTTTGTGGATGTTTCGCAGGTGCTTGATGTTCACCTGGAATTTCCTCGTGACCTACTTGCAGTGCTGTTTCCCGGAGTAATTGCACCTTACCCAGCCACTGCAGCTCTTTGGGATTATGTTAATTGGCCCATTGTTGATTTGTAGGGTGTGCGGATTGGCTCCATTGAAGTTGCCAGTAAAGCAGCAGCATGTATGGCCATTTGGCCCATTTTGACTGTAGAATCTCATTCATTGCGAGAAAACGGGAGCTGCCAGAGTGCTATAAGAAGGTTTCAACATGCATGCAGGAAACACACGTGGGGTCCTTTTTAGAGCTTTTTGTTGACTGTCAGTGACTGAATGTTGGCCGGTACATGTTGGCGTTTTGTTCAACACTTCATACTGTTTGTTTAAGTGTTATTGTGATGTTATGACCTGTTGGTCCATGTGTCACCTGCTGGTCATTTGGCTGGATTTCCGGGTCAGGACTGAGCTAGCATTGTCATGGCGGCCACACAGACCCAGCATTATTAGCCCCACTGGCGGCACTATTTGTCCCACTCCAAAAAAGAGGGCTAATGAATAAAAGAAAAAATGGGAGACAGCTAAAGTCTTTCTGATCCCCCTTTCCATGAAGGGGTAATCCAGGGGTGATCGTCAGCACAAAATGTGGCTTTGACTGCCTGTATCCATTCTTTGTGTGTGTGGTTGTGTGTGGTTGTGTGTGTGTGTCTTTTTTTAAATTGGACCTTTATTTACCAAGAAGTTACAAGGACATCTGACCTCATATACACGTGTCTATGATAATCTCACTCAAAGCAGGACATGAAAACAACCTGCCACTCAGCCTGATATGTATTTAGTGTGATTACAGCCGAGGCCAGGAACATATTTAGTCTCAATGCCACTAATGTGTGTCTGCATGTGTGTTTTTGTGTGTCTCCATTGTAGCCAGCCCTTCTGGCTGTGTCACAATGCTGTCATACCCTCCTATAGTACTCTATGTTTCCACTAAGTGGTAATAAAAATGCTTTAACCATAGTAAATGTACTCATTCACATTTAGTCATTCATGACCTCATTCCTCCACTATGTCAAGAGCACATTTTCAAGGTTACCTGATGGTAAAATGCATTTTGTTCCTTTTGAAAAAAGTGGTGACTCATTGTCAATAAAGTGACATCTAGTACACAGAACCACATACCTGAGATGGCACGGTTTCTGGGTTAACTGATTAACTAACCGCTAATTACGGAAAGAGCACAGTAGGTCATGTTTAGTTATGCACTTGGTTGTTAAGTTACAACCTTTAAGTCTATGTGGAGGTGTTGCTGCTCTATGGCAGCTATTCTCAACCTTGGGGTCGGGACCCCAATTGGAGTCGTGAGATGATTTCTGGGGGTCGCCAAATCATATTGGAAGTCAGCTCTGTCTCCACTGTGTTAAAGTGTTCATGTGTTTTAGTCTTTTTGGTCATTTCATGACTTTTTTTGGTCATTTCGGTTTGTTTTTTTTGTCATTTTGTGTCTTTTTTTTGTGGTCATTCTGTCTTTTTTAGTCATTTTGGGTCTTTTTTGTAGTCTTTTTGTCTTTTTTTGGTCATTTTGTTTCTTTTCTGTGTCATTTTATGTCTTTTTTTGGTCATCTTGTGTTTTTTTTGGTCATTTTGTGTATTGTTTTGGTCATTTTGTGTCTTTTTTTGGTTATTTTGTTTTCTTTTTTGGTCATTTTGTGTCTTTTTTTGTCATTTTGTGTCTTTTTTTGTAATTTTGTCTTTTTTTGGTCATTTTGTTTCTATTCTGCATCATTTTGTGTCTTTTCTCTGTCATCTTGTGTCTTTTTTGGTCATTTTGTTTCCTTTTTTTGGTCATTTTGTTTCCTTTTTTTGGTCATTTTGTGTCTTTTTAGTCATTTTGTGTCTTTTTGTGGTCATTTTGTTTGTTTTTTGGGTGATCTGAACTGTGCGTGTGAGATTGTGTTCAGTGAGAGGGGGTCGCAGACAACATGCATGTTAAATTGGGGGTCCTGACTCAAAAAGGTTGAGAACTACTGCTTTATGGTGTAGCTGCCTAAACAGACAGCAGTTCCCATTGTCATTCTTCCAACCAACAAACTGGAATGCTATCTAGTAATCCTTTTTCCAATGAGGTTGAACCACTCAACTTCATGTATGGAGATTTTTTGTTCTAGGTCCAGTCTGCTCAGGTTTAACAGCATGTGGTACGTTGCTGAGCCTCAGTGTTGAAACACAGTACAAGTCTCATAATAAAAGCATTTTTTAGAGTGAAACGTCTCTGCTTTGCATGTTTTATTGCACAATAAAACCTGGTTTATTACACAATAACTTGTAGCAGAGGATGACTTCATGACACTCTTCACATCTTATTGGTCAAAGGTTAACCAGGATAATAAATCGTAAAGTGGCTTATAATGAGATATCAGTGCTTGATATGCAGTAGATGTCGGGTTTTCGTGTTTTTTATTGTATTTATTAATTCCATCAAGGTAAATTATTAGTTGATGGGGAGAAAAAAGCGTTCTGAAATCCCCATGACATGAAGTTATAAGAACATTCTTGTTTATCCGAAAGTTGTTTCTTGTATGGTTTTTTCACTACTACACATCAATGTAGCAGGATAGTCCTTGTTTGGTTTAAGAAGCTGAAGTGTAAATCTAATCCATAAGACATATTTTTGCAGTAGTATGCATGCATGCATGGATATAAGTCATATCCATAAGGCTCCACTCAAACTATCTGTGTTTCCATCCAGCTGTTTTATGTGCATTTTTAATTTGTGCGCATAAACAAGTTGAAATGCCTTAAATTTGAAAAAATCTTTAAATACCACAAAAAGAAGAGATTTAGGTATGCACTGGAGCGTGGAGCGTCTCCATCACATTCTTTGTTGTTTTATGTGTAGTGAATTGTATTTTTTCTGCATTTGCGTAAACAAATTAAAAATAAAAATCCACAGTATAATAGAATTTTGACCTAACCGAGAGATTCCTCCACTCCACAATGTAGCCACATTCAGATTATTACAAGACAGATTCAGTGCACTTGAAGATAGATGGACGGACAGACAGACAGACAGACAGACAGACAGACAGACAGACAGACAGACAGACAGACAGACAGACAGACAGACAGACAGACAGACAGACAGACAGACAGACAGACAGACAGACAGACAGACAGACAGACAGACAGACAGACAGACTTTATCCCAAGCTGGGAAATGACAGTGTAGCAGCAGCATTACACACAGAGACAATAACAACACAATTAAATAAAAAGAACAACCTAGGCATACTTCAAGCAATAAAATATAAAAATACAATAAAATACAATAAAAAATAAAGTGTCTAAAGAAGAGTATGTATTAAGGAGTAGAATGGAATTCCAGTGCAGAATAAATATGAATATACAGTATAAAAATGTTGGTGCTGTGAAACAAATAAGGTGCAATGAACAGTGTGCATAAAAAACACATGAACACACAATGAAAATAAAACCATTGTGAATGACAGAAGCAGAGTTAGCATTAACTGTTGTCTTTGTATCTGTGCAGAGCACCAGGACTGCCTCCATCAGGCGGTGCACGAGCGTCTGGGGGAGCTGCTGCGGGTCCTGAAGGCCATCATCAGCAAACACCAGAGCCTCAACTCAGTGGACATCCTCAGTACGGCTGGAACCGTCATCGCCACGGTCAAAGGTCAGCGCTGACCACCAGAGAAACCATCACACACACATAACTCCCAGCGTTCCTGTAAAACATCCCAGCTACTCCTCCACTCTTCCTCTGCTCTGTTTTCTGTCTCTGCTTATCTAATCCCTCTTTCTCTTGACAGTTTCTCTCCTGGACTTTCACTCTCTCTCACTGTCTTCTTCCCGAGTCTTAAAAGGAACTTCCCAGGGAATGTTTCTGAATAGTTTTCTTGCAGCTTCAAAGCCGTGCAGCCCTTCAGAAGTCACTCAAGTGCTGAGAATGCAGCAGCATGTGTTTCCAACCCCATACAGAGAGAAAGAAAATAATATTTTGGAGTCACATACCTGATTGAAGAGGATGTCCTTTGTGCTTTGTGTGCCAGTCCAGAGGGAACTACACTGAGGAATCCTATTCAATCTCTCATTCTCTCAGATTATGATCTGGCATGCAGGTCAATTCTTAACTTGGCCGCCACACAAGAATCCCCTGAGTATACCTCGTCTCAATTTGCATTGCAAAGAGGGGCACAGAGGGGCTGCATAGCTTTCTGAAAAGCTTTCTCTTATTAAGGAATGGCGACATGTTGAAGTGAACGCAGCCTGAAGAGGCTCGGTGCATGAATGTGGCTCACCTTCACTCAAATATTTGGAATAAGTCCACACACACATGGGTGTGTGCAGGCGTGTGTGCCATGAACAATTATTAATTGCATGCAAGGCTCTTCTTTCGTGCACTAACTTGACTATTTGTTGGCAGTCAAACATGTTATCACATAAAGTAAAGACCTTTTCAATAAGGCAGCCTTAGATCTGACAGCTTCATAATGCTTCTATAGAGCCTCTTAATGATATGGAATTAATGAGTGGAAGGATTCTTAAGAATTTAGATGTTCAGTATTAATAGGAAGTAGCTTAAGGACACCAGTGTTAGTGTTCTATCTTTTTTTATTTTTTTTATTAAAGTATTTATTTAATTTTTAATTTTTCAACATATAATACAAACACTTACAAACAGCCAAGACAGACGCCAAAAACAGACAGGAAAAAAATAAATAAATAAAATAAATAAATAAATAAAATAAAATAAAATAAAATAAAATGAAATAAAATAAAATAAAATAAAATAAAATAAAATAAAATAAAATAAAATAAAATAAAAATAAAATAAAATAAAATAAAATAAAATAAAATATAAAATAAAATAAAATAAAATTAATTAATTAAATTAAATTAAAGAAAAGGTTAGTGTTCTATCTTTTTTTTTTATTAAAGTATTTATTTAATTTTTAATTTTTCAACATATAATACAAACACTTACAAACAGCCAAGACAGACACCAAAAACAGACAGGAAAAAAAAAAAAAAATAAAAAAAAAATAATAATAAATAAATAAATAAATAAAATAAAATAAAATAAATAAATTAAATAAATAAATTAAATAAATAAATTAAATAAATAAATTAAATAAAATTAAAAATTAAAAAATAAATTAAATAAATAAATAAATAAATTATAAAATAAAATAAAATAAATAACATAAATTAAATAAATTGAATTAAATTAAATTTAAAAAAAAAAAAAAAAAAAAAAGGTTAGTGTTCTATCTGAACATGTGCCTGTGATGAGTAACTAATATTAGGTGCTGTGGCGTGTTCTCTGCCACTAGGTGGCCAGAACTGCTCACATGTTGACCATCACACAGTGACGAGGTGATTTTCATCTGCACACACCAATATGTTTCACTACCTAATGTCAAAGCTGCTGATGCTACACAACATGAAGATTTAAAATGTGTTTCTGCTACTATTTATGGAGCTACAGTACAGGCCAGAAGTTTGGACACACCTTCTCATTCAATGCGTTTCCTTTATTTTCATGACTATTTACATTGTAGATTCATCAAAACTATTAATGAACACATGTGGAATTATGTACTTAACAAAAAAGTGTGAAATAACTGAAAACATGTCTTATATTCTAGTAAGCAAAGGGTGGTTACTTTGAGGAATCTAGAATACAAGACATGTTTTCAGTTATTTCACACTTTTTTGTTAAGAACATAATTCCATATGTGTTCATTCATAGTTTTGATGAATCTACAATGTAAATAGTGTAAATGAAAATAAAGAAAAACGCATTGAATGAGAAGGTGTGTGTACTGTATGTTGTCATGGTAGCAGGAGGTTGTGTTGAGTTCTCACATGATTTGAATATTATGAAAACAAAATTAAATGTCTACCATTTGATAGAACAGATAAAAGATTTAGTTTCTACATTCCTCCTTCATCACACTCTTTCTCAACACGAGATCAAAAGCAGAGTTTTGTCACTTCCTGCATCCTGTGACACAACCCAGTTTCTACACGTCCCTGTTATTTTTTTATTGGAGGACAGTTCCTCCGAGACCTGGTTTCTGCGTAGGACTCAGCAGCTGACGAGTGTTGGAGAGTGTTGTGCTTTTCCACTGAAACAATACCATTTTTCCCCAATGATGTAACTTCCACGTTTGGACCAGTGGTTGGGGCCTGAGCGAGTACTGGCATTGTGTTCCAGCAAGCCTCAGGATGTCCTGTTGGGGGTCGGGCTGGACACAGAGCAGGAGATGAACGCCACTAGAGAGTCTGTGGTCTGAATGGTGGTCTGTGGTTGGATCAGGCTCCCAGGGCCCTGTGGTCACTGGATCCTTTTGGGGAACTGTATTTCACCCTTACCACTAAATCTGAACACTTCCTCTGAGTCGGAGAGAAGTGTTTTTACGCTGGATGTATTTCTGTTTTTGCTGGGTAGACGGACATCGTTTGGATAGAAAAGTTATCTGAGAACTCTGGCGACTCTTAGGATCAAGGCGGCTTATTTCTGTTCAAAAGGAGACGAGCTGAAGAACGTTTTGAGGTGTGTAAATGGTGTTTTTGCCATTTGTAACCCAGTATAGTTTCCAAAGGACCTGGATGAAATTGTAAAAGCTACAGAGGAAACATCTTAGCATTGGTAGACATTGGTTAACTTTCAAAGACTGGGCTGAAGAGTAAGGATTGTAAGCGTCTTCCTGAAGGATTTAAGGAACTATTGAAGGTAAGTTGAAGGTGGACTCTTCTCAGCTGGAGTTTCCTCCATGAATTCCTTTTACTGACTGTTAAAATGACAAGATTCACCACCGAAACGTTCCAAACAAATCCAAGCTTAATGAAAAGAAGACAGCTAAAGACAGCAGGTTAAAATCTCTCCTGTGTGAGTCTTTGAACTCTAGAAATCTCTATTGTTCTGATGGAAGGAAATCATGGAGCAGCGCTCAGTGACATCACTGATTTATTGCTTTCTGTTTGTTTGACTCAGTTTTTGAGCATCTCTCTTTGAGTTTATTTTCTCTCTGCTCCGTCAGGACAGGAAGTTTATTGTGAAGGCTGATTACAGCGTATGTACTCTGTGTTTCTCCCCCATTCTCTCCTCACTCATCACTGTGTTTGGACTCTCAGCAGGAAACTACTGCTTCTCCAGATTACAGCCAAACATATACACTAGCAGTCTTTGCTTATCTTTCTCTGATTTAAGGTACAAAGTTGTTTTTGGATCTCTCTGAGGGACTTTTAAAATGTCTGCTTATTTAAAGTTCCTGAGCTGTGAGTGTGATCTGAAGAGCGTAGCATGACTCAGAAGAGATTTTCTTGACGCCATGTTTGATGTCACTCACAGGATGATGAATCATATCATGAGATTCATATCTTAAACAGCGTTATCTCCAGAGTGCAGGGTTTAGCTCTGCTACTGACTCAATCCTCCTTATTTCCATGTTGACAGGAGTGAACTTTAAGGAGGTGAACGAGGAGAACAAGCAGACGCTGTTCGGAGAGATCTACTCTGCTATCGACACATTGGCGTTCACCTTTGGCAATGTGTGAGTATCATGTCATCACTGTGATTGGCTCATTTCACTCTGTGGCTTTTCTTACGCCATCAACCTGCCCACAAGTTGCTATATTACTCTTCATCAAGGGTGAGCGGTTTGTTCCCTGTCAGTTCTGAGATTGCTTAATAAATGCAGGTCAGTTAGTATTAACCCATTGAAGCCTGACAAGCGTTTACGTCGTTTTGTAGTATTTGAATAAGCTCTCAAATACTTTTTGAATTTCATTTCTATCTGCTACAGAGGCTGAAAAATCTATTATTTAGTAGAAGCGTTGACACTTCTGTTGAATTTCCAGAAAAACTTCAGGTTTTAGGGGCTGATTTTAAAATCGCCCAGAGGTTTTACAGGCGTTTTAGGCCTCGATGGGTTAATATTGTGTAATTTCAACAATTCAGTGAAAGACAAAAAAAACCAGAAAGATCGAACAACAAAAGCAGTCGTGCCAAAAGAACAAACTGAGCCTTCAAAATAAAAGAAAGGAGTTTACATCAAATACTAGATAATAAATGAAGCCCGACAAATGATATGGTCAAAATAAAGGTAATTTTATATTTCCATAATGATGTATATCACAGTATAGCAGGTTTTCTGTTAATCAAATAAATAAATAAATAGTGTATATGAAATAACCACATGGTAACGGCTAGTTACCGTGCACAAGGGTCACAACGCAGACTCGTCCAAATAATGTAAATAATGTAAATATAATATATATAAATATAGTCCGTCTGCTGCTCCTTCAACATTGCAATGGAAGCAATATGGGAAAATATAAACAATAGACATTTTTATTTGTCTAGACATGTATATCTGCATAAATATGTCTGTGTAAATAACTACAAATAAATATGTTATTTCAACAATAAAGGGGCACTACACTGATTTGGAAAAAATTACCCTGTTGTCATTTCAGAATGGGCTTTAAACTTTACGTTTCTGAATAGAAATTAAAAAAATAGGGCAACTAGAAGGCAGGAATGTGAAATGAAAGACACTATTGAGTTGCATTATGGTGACTAAACTAGAAAATAAAAACATTCCTGGATATGTCTTCTCTTATCAATTTCATGCTTTCTTTTTTTTTTGAGTTTTTTTCCATTTAAATGCAATAATACACAAAAAACAACAACAGCAACAACAACAGATCCATTAGCAGCTTATTGGTCCTTCCATTCAGTCACAATGCAACAATCTGTCCTGTTCAGTTATCATTACTATAATATATATAATATAATATACAATATAATAAATAATATACCACTATAATATAATTACTAGTCACCCTTTCTGTAATAATTCCATTTCTGCTTCTTAAACTCAACGTGTTGTTTGTGTTTGTGTTTTCCTCAGAGTGTCTGACTTCCTTATGGGAGATGTAGAGAACGGATCAGTGTTGGGGCTCCCCCTGACCAAGAGGAGCAGGGTAAGAAATCTACTATATTAATTAATATTGTTATTAATATACGTTGTGTAGTTCAGTCCATCACCCCAAAACAAATTTGGTTTGGTCTTTTTTTTTTTTTTTTTTTTTGGTCATTCTGTGTCTTTTTTTGTCATTTTGTGTCTTTTTTATATCATTTTGGGTCTTTTTTTGTCATTTTGTCTTTTTTTGGTCATTTTGTGTCTTTTTTTTAGTAATTTTGTCTTTTTTTAGTCATTTTGTTTCTTTTCTGCGTCATTTTGTGTCTTTTCTCTGTCATCTTGTGTCTTTTTGGTCATTTTGTGTCTTTTTTGGTCATTTTGTTTGTTTTTTGGGTGATCTGAACTGTGTGTGTGAGATTGTGTTCAATTGTATATTTATTTTTATTTTATTTAGTATATTTTTACTTTTTTCTGTCATAAACTGGAAGAAACACTCAGTTTTGCTGAAAAATATAACATTTTCATGCAAAATTTATGGAGAAATACCATGATGTGTGAATGAATGACACAATTACAGTAAAAATAAGGGAAATATTCGGTCTAAATTACAGTTTTTACTGATATTTACATTTAAATTTAGAGTAGAAAACCCACTCACTGTAATTTTTACGGTGAAGTTCTACCGTAAATGAAACAGATTATTTTTATAGTGCATATACACTTCTAGTTATGTCATTGACTGTCCATGGAGGATGTAGCTACTGCTCCTGAACTGTTAAGCAGAAGATTTGGGGATTTAGCCAGCAGAGGTCAGAGGTCAGGGGTTAAATGAGCGCTCGCTGGTTGACGTATGTTCCTGAAACGGTCTGTGCAGAAGATGAATTGTTGGTATGTATTGTTGTTTTCCTGTTGTAGATTTCATAACAGCCCTGAGCAGGAAGTCAGGTTCTGATAAGCTTGTTTAAAGTCTGTTAGCTTTGAGGAGGAAACTCATCCGCCCCATTGTAGTTACGTTTTTTTCTCATCTGTCTGTTTTCAGTCTTTTGAGAACCTCTCTGTGGAATCTGGAGGATCCGGTCCCGAGAAAGATGATCCGCCAGGTAAGAGATCTCTGGAACACACAGCTACTTGACTGTGCTGCTGCTGAAGGTTGTAATCCTGGGAGATTTTATAGAAAAAAGCTGATTTAAAAATCAGAGATTCAATTGGCTTTATTGGCATGACGTAACAATGTATATATTGCCAAAGCAAGCATGAGAAAAAAAGATAACAAGATAAGGAAAGCAATATTTACAATACATTATTATAATTCTGTTATTCATTTTAAAAGAAAAGAAAGACTAATAACAATAGAAGAAAGCAATATTTACAATCATTGAATTACAATCAACATATAATTTATACAATCTAACTGTCCCAGCAAAAAGAAGGAGAAAAAATAAAATAAAAATAAAAACAAAACAACCAACAGCTGTGTGTCTCTGTGTGTGACAGGCAGAAACATATTAGTCAGGCGGCTTAATTTTTGGTAGGAGCCACTTCATCAAGATTGCCGATCTGAGATGGCACCCATATAAAGTCTATGAGAACCAATACATCTTCCAAGCCACTCAGAAGGTCAATCTTGGTGTCAAAATCTACATTTTCTGGGTCTAGGAATCATTTAAAGCTGTTGAGAATATCACTAGATGATTATTTGATCAAATAGAAATCTTCATTTTCACCCAGACTGGTAGGCAACTCGCTTCAAGTGCTGCAGCAGAGAATCCTGAGCTGAAAATGTTTGGAATCTAATAATTATGTAAATACATGGCCAAAATGAACATATCTATTTGATCATCTAGTGATATTCTCAGTAGCTTTAAATGATTCTTTGACCCAGAAAATGTAGATTTTGACACTAAGATTGACCTTCTAAGTGGCTTGGAAGATATATTGGTTCTCATAGACTTTATATGGCTGCCATCTCCGATCTGCAATCTTGATGAAGTGGCTCCTACCAAAAATTGAAACCTATAGTGATAGAGAGCATGTGGAAAAAATGTGGTGCTTTTGTCCGACGTGTCCCCTTTCTTCCCAAATCTGGTCCTAAGCCGCCGGACTAAGAGACTGCTGCTGATCTAATCTACAGCTCTGTGACTCTTCAGGAGGAGCGGCAGTTTTTCCTCATCTGACCATTTAAAAAAAAACTTTTTTGACGGATTCAATTTTTTGGAAATATGTTTCTCTAATTAGTTAATATTTTTTACATTTGGTGAGGAAGCGTATCTCCTCCTACTGCTTCATGTTGTGGAGTTATCTGGGCTTAGAGCACAACCAGCTACCAAGTCCTGCTAACCAGCCACCTGAAGCTCTTATTATAGATTATTAATAGATTATTAATAGATCCATAGTGAGCCTCCTGTCAGCATTAATTATCCTCAGACGCTCTGAGCTCATATCAACCTGAGGTCACTGAGGCTTTCCTCTGACTCAGCCCCAGATGTTGCAGCTAATCTCTCATTAGAACATCCAGCCGTGGTGAAGGCGTGCTGCTCAGGGCTGGTGTCATGTTTAAGCCCAGGTTCTGTAGTAACCCTTGTGGGGTCCCGGTTGTGTTCCCAGGACCGTCCCCGCCGATGCGGGCCGAGGAGGTGGACCGCTCGCTGCAGCGGCAGGACGGCGGCGTGGAGTCAGCGCTGCTCTACGCCAAGGCCTGGTCCAAGTACACCAAGGAGCTGCTGGCCTGGGTGGACAAGCGCCTCAGCATGGGTGAGTCAGGGTTCTCAACCTGGGGGGCGGGACCCCTGCTGGGGTCAAGAGATGATTTCTGGGAGTCAGCTCTGTCTCCACTGTGTTAAAGTGTTCATGTGTTAATGTGTTTTAGTCTTTTTGGTCACTTAATGTCTTTTTTTTTGTCATTTTGTGTCTTTTTTTTGTCATTTTGGGTCTTTTTTTAGTAATTTTGGGTCTTTTTTAGTCATTTTGTCTTTTTTTTTGGTCATTTTGTTTCTTTTCTGTGTCATTTTATGTCTTTTTTTGGTCATTTTATGTCTTTTTTTGTCATTTTGTTTCTTTTTTGGTCATTTTGTATCTTTTTTGGTTATTTTGTTTCCTTTTTTTGGTCATTTTGTTTCTTTTCTGCGTCATTTTGTGTCTTTTCTCTGTCATCTTGTGTCTTTTTTGGTCATTTTGTGTCTTTTTTTGGTTATTTTGTTTCCTTTTTTGTCATTTTGTGTCTTTTTTTGTCATTTTGTGTCTTTTTTGGTCATTTTGTGTAATTTTTTTGGTCATTTTGTGTCTTTTTTAGTCATTTTGTGTCTTTTTTTAGTCATTTTGTCTTTTTTTGGTAATTTTGTTTCTTTTCTGCGTCATTTTGTGTCTTTTCTCTGTCATCTTGTATCTTTTTTGGTCATTTTGTGTATTTTTTTGGTCATTTTGTGTCTTTTTAGTCATTTTGTGGTCATTTTGTTTGTTTTTTTGGTGATCTGAACTGTGTGTGTGAGATTGTGTTCAGTGAGCGGGGGTCGCGACTCAAAAAGGTTGAGAACTAGTGAGTCAGGGCAGCTGAGGGAAGGCAGCAGCAGCTCAGCAGCAGCTAGTACACTAACGTACAGTCAGCTGTCATGTGTCAGTGTACGGAGCGTGTACTTAACTTTAATACGTGTGTCTGGTAGTTATGTCACAGAGTCTTTGAGATGTTTTCATCTATAGCTCATTCACATTCATGATCTGAGGAATGCAACAACATCTTAACTCTCCAGTCATAGTGTTGAGGAGTTCCTCATTCTGGTGACTTCAGAAAATTATCATATTGAGATGCTTTTCATGGTTCTCAGACATATAAAAGTACTCTGCTTTGTTCTACCAAGCAGAAGCTGCTGCTCTGCTAAATTGCCTCTATAAAATATATATTTTGAGAGAGGGCAGACCTCTCTTCAGCTGATATCTCCAACTCACACCAAAACAATCTAGATTAATAAATAGTGCTAGAGGTGTGTTTAAGATGAACTGTCCCTTTTAGTTAGTCTGGAGCCCGTACTGTGAGGACTGATTGGAGGCTGGTTTCTGAACTGGACTTATAAACAATGAGGTGTTATTATCCAGGCTGAAGGTTGAATGTGCAGCGTGAGAGATTATGTTTGGCTCTAGTGTTAATGAATGGTTTCACCACAGGGACACAAAGCCCTCAGTCAGTCAGGCTGTACAGTACAGGTCTTATCAGGTAAACATACCTGCTGTGTGTTTAACACATCCACTCTGGCTAATGCTTTATTTACTGAGTCATTATAAGGATTTGTCTTCTGACTCAAGGACATTGTGTGTGATTCAATCAGAAAACATTGCTTTGGTTCTTGTTTTAAGGAAGATTCTAACTGAATGGTGCTTCAGCACAGAGCAAATATTTGCATGCACATAAATGACATTATGTTTTTTATATGTTGTTATTTTAACTAACCATTAGTTTGGTCTGTTTGCAGATATTTTGGTCATCTTGTGTCTTTTTTGGTCATTTTGTTTCCTTTTTTTGTCATTTTGTGACTTTTTTTTAGTCATTTTGTGTCTTTTTTTGGTCATTTTGTGTCTTTTTTTGGTCATTTTGTTTCTTTTCTGCATCATTTTGTGTCTTTTCTCTGTCATCTTGTGTCTTTTTTGGTCATTTTGTTTCCTTTTTTTGGTCATTTTGTGTCTTTTTTGGTCATTTTGTTTCCTTTTTTTGGTCATTTTGTGTCTTTTTTTAGTCATTTTGTGTCTTTTTTTGGTCATTTTGTTTGTTTTTGGGGTTTACCATTAGTTTGGTCTGTTTGCAGATATTGAGTGTGCAAAGAGTTACGCCAAAATGGCCGAATCTGCCAAGACACTCGCCAGTCAGCAGGTGAGTTGATGTTGATGTGTAACTTTACATATCGCTGTTGTCTTTTAGCTGTTGGGACTAAACTTTAAGACTTTCTCCTTCACATTTAAGGAGTTCATGCCTTTCCGTGAGATCTACATGACGGCTTTCAAACATGACTTAGAATACAGCCAGCTGGTGCTTCACACCGCCGCCGTGCTGCAGAGCAACAAGTTCATGCAGGTAATCCAACAGGGCACATGATGCTTTTCTTTCTGAACTGGGACTCTGGTTGAATAATGGGAACACGAGGCGGTGCTGACTGGTGGGGTTGTGTGTTTGTTTCCAGCCGCTCCTGGCCAGAAAGAACGAGCTGGACAAACTACGGAAAGAGGTGAAGGAGCAGTGGCAGAGAGAGCAGAAGAAGATGGTGAGTTGGTTGTTAGAAAGGCTGAATTCACACACAGAATGTAAAGATGTTGCTGAGGATGCTCTTGACATTCCTCCGCCTAATATATGCATGAAACAAACGCTTTGTTTGGCATGTAGACAATCAAACTCCACAATCGTACATGATTAGTCATTTGGAACTAAATTGCTATTTAACATCTAATTAGTTGACAAAGTCAAGTAGCAATAGTTGACCTCCCATACTTCTCATTAAAAAATAAAACAATCCTTGAACTTTAACTATATATGGAATAGTGTCTTAATTACATTGTTCCATTTTTTAAATGTATAATGCTTGAGTAGCACAGGAATAATTTTGATTGGATATAAACTAAAAAGCCATTTTTTTGTGTTGGTTTTGGTTAGCATTGTTGGATTACTTAGTTAGTTAGTTATTTAGTTAGTTTTTTAAAAAAAATATTGCCATATCTTGACCATAAACTGTAAGAAAAGGAATCATCGTCAGATTTTCAAAGAAAAAACACTAAGCTTTGGCAAAAAATCAGCTAAACTTTAAGGAAACTACAGGTCGGTTTCCTCAGAGCTGAGACGAGACGGGAAGAGTCTTTTGGTGGAATTCTGATGTGATATGTTATTGTTTTTTCTATTTTCGGTCAAGTAAATTATGACAGAAATTCAACTTGCATTTTTTTCCTTTCTTTTTTTTTTTAGGTTTTATTTATTTGCACAGTTAGAATTACATAAAATGACAAAGATAACATATAATGTAAAGTGCAGTAGAGGCAGAAAACCCAGATGGGCTGATTTATTTAAAGCCTCCACCTAAAATGTCATAGTTATTAGAAAGTAATAAACTGATAATAGAAAAAACACATGTATAACATCAACAAGTTATAATGACAATAACAAAAACAAAAACAAAAATGAACCTGTTAAAAAAGTGTATTTGTGTGTGAATTAGAATTTTAAAACAGCAGTTAAATGAGCTTTCAGACATCTTTTGAAGCATTTTACAGAGATGGAGTCCTTTGCCAGATGGGAAAAGGTTTTTATCCATAATTTATTCCCTAAATTGAATAATAAATTGACGTCTGCATGTCAGAAATCTTGGAGGATGAAGATCTAAAGATTGACGTGTTGAATAAGAGTGAATCTGAGAATTAAATTTAAAATAAGTCTTAAAGTGCTTTGGAAAGTTTTCATGATCTGAATATACCTTAAAAATAAAAACACATATTTGAGAAATATTGATGTGATGAACAGAAAGTATGTGGAGTTTCTGAAAGAGGAACAGATGATCATGTGACTCAGATCTGGTTCATCCTAACAAAACCTTTCTGAACAACCAAAACTCTATGGAGTGTAGTAGGAAAGGTGCCCAAACTATATTACAATATGAAAGATATTGATAAACTAAACTATAATAAAGTGTATTCTTTGCACATACTGTATGTGCAGCATGTATGGTATTATATTTGTCTGTATGAACTTGATGTGTGTGTGTGCAGAACGAGGCGGACTCTGCTCTGAGGAAGGCTCGGCTGCTGCAGGCCCAGCGGCACGAGGAGCACGAGAAGGCCAAGGTGTCCACCAGCCGGCTGGAGGAGGAGCAGACCGGAGGAGGAGGAGGAGCAGCGGGGGCCAAACAGCTGGAGAAGAGACGCCGGCTGGAGGACGAGGCCCTGCAGAAGGTGAAGCTCCTCTAGTCTAGAGGGAACGGTCCAAAGAGTGAAAGTGAGGAGCATTTATGGGTACAAGTCAGGAACCGGCCTACCTTACATATCTCAAGGGTGCTGAGTCCAAAAAAAATGGTTCCCAAGCGAAATTTAGAGTTTTTGACCTTCTAATTTGTATCAAATGGCCACCAAATTGCCCATCTTGCACAGTCATTGGACCATTTCCCCTTAGTTTTTTTGTAAGTAGGCAATCAAAGATGAGGAAATTAAGTTTCTGGATCTATAGTCTAGGGTCAGAGCAAGGATATAGTGGAGGCTCAGTGGCTTTTTATGTATATATATATGTATGCAAAATACCAACTGGAATTTTTAAAAGTGATATTGATTGAATATTTATGTCGGCCTTAAAAAATGACACAAATAATGCTTAATCTCACCTTAAAAGTTTGTATTTTTCATATATATATATGTATATATACATAAAAAAGACACTGAGCCTCCACTATATCCTTGCTCTGACTCTAGACTATAGATCCAGAAACTTAATTTTCTCATCTTTGATTGCCTACTTACAAAAAAACTAAGGGGAAATGGTCCAACGACCAACGGCCGCCATTTTGATATGCAAATTAGAAGGTCAAAAACTCAAAATTTCGCTTGGGAACCATTTTTTTTGGATTCAGCACCCTTGAAATAAATGCTCCTCACTTCTTATAGGAGGCCTTTATTCTGAAATCCATCTGGACTACTCCTCCTTTTGCTCTTTTTAATGTGCTACATTGTAGAGCAACATGGGCCCTGAACTCATCTTAAAGGCTTTTTTTATATTTTGTTTCGGATTTATCAATTTTTTGTTGATGATTTGATTCCATCTACTTTTTTTACTTAGTTTTTTTTCACTCTTTATCATTGTGAATGGACTAATGTGTTATCTTCCTCCTGTTGCTAGGCGGAGGAGGCCCGGGAGCACTGCAAGGCCTGCCAGGTGGACGTGGGGGTGAAGAGAGTCGACCTGGCCAACACCAAGAGTGAGATCATCGCTCAGATCAGAGAGATGGTCTCCCAGTGTGACCTCACCTTCAAGGCTGTACGTTCAAATAACATAATGAGGGAGTCACAAAACTGTATTATAATGATGCTCAGGTCAGGTATCAATCATATCTGTGGAAACATTGGTATGGGTGCCTTTTAAAACTCTCATGAATAGGAGTATGTTTGAATGTGTTTATGTATCTGTTGTTTTTTGTATGTTGTATGTCTTGCTATTGGGTCTAGAGCCTGTAATGAAGTTTATATATATAAATATTGTACTAGATCTTGTGCAGACTGAGGAGGTGGAACTCCAGGCTTGATGTGCGTGTTAATGCCACTAACTCTTCTTATTTAGCCCCATAAACTAAACCATTATTTAAACAATTGCAACTACTTACAATTTATGAGGTCAATAAGTATCAAACAGGCGTTCTTATGTATAAAGTAATTTGCCTTCCTGCATCTTTACCTAACTTTTTTCATAGTTACTTTGAGTTTAATTCTCATTATCATGCACATCTTACAAGAAGAAAGAATGATTGACATATTCCTTTCTGTAGGAACTCTGTTGCCAGATTCTCATTAGTTTATCAAGGTGTTAGACATAAAACATCTAACAGAATCATGTTCCTCTTTAAATACTTTGAAGACCAAGCTCAGAAAATCCCTATAGATGTTCTACACCTTTGTATTTGTTTTGTTTACATTTTGTTTGTATTTTTTTATTTTCATCTAGCTATGTAATTTAAGTAAAGTATAGTTACTGATAGGTTTAAGAGGGAGGGTCACATATATATAAGCCCTTTGGGCTTTTTGATCTTTCCTGCATTTTCTTTTACTGTTTCTTGTTCTGTTATTTCCTAACGATTGTATGTTTTTTAAGTGCAAACAACAATAAATCAATAAAGATAAATAAATGTGTCTTGTGTCTTGTTCCAGGTGACGGTGAACTGGTTCCAGCTGCAGCAGGCGCAGGTTGTTTCTCTTCCTGTCAATCATCAGAGTCTGTGTGAAAACGCCAAACTGTACGAGCCGGGCCAGAGATACATCGACTTCGTCAGGAGTTTACCCACCGACGCTCCTCGCCTCGAGTCCCACTCCTTTGATTCAACCGCCACACAAAACACAGGGTGAGACTTCACATTCTGCTGCTAGAACCAATATTGTGTTATTATTGTGGTTTAGGCAGAGCTGAAAGATAAAGAGACAGTTAAACTCCACATAGAAACCATTTCTGCCAATGTGACGGGGAAAATAAAAGCTCAGAATAATGACTTAGTATCTTAACATTGTTACTTAGTCATTATTTTGAGATAATAAGTCTAGCAAAATGATGCCTTAAATTCTAAAACATAAAGGCTTAGTATTGTAAAATAATGGGAAACCTTGTCAATATACTAGTTTCTTTTGAGAAAGTTTCTTATTATTCTGAGATGTCTATTATCTATATTAAAAAAAGGTTTCTTTTTTTTAAGTTCTTTTTAAAAAAAATCTCATTATTCTGCAACACTTAGTCATTATTTTCAGACAGCAAGTTGTTATTGATTATACATGATCTTGTTGTTTGATATTTGAAGGCAGCTTCTGTTTGAATGTTACTGTAATATTAATAATTAATAATTAATACCTTTTAATGAAACTAAAAGCTGCTTCCTCTTGAGGGATTGTGACTAAATATAACCAGGTCAGCCTCTACGTTATCACAGCTTGTTTACTTTCTCTGATTTTATCAAGGAAATGACTGATGATTCTGATAATGAATTATTTCTGTCACAGCTAACTTAAAGGTCATTTAGTTAGAAATTTCCAATGACTTTAAAAGTTTCAGTCTCTCCACATCTAGCCTTGTTTAGCCTTGAGATATTGTTTCATTAAAAGGGCGTAAAGCGTAAAGCTTGCATCACAGGTCTCTGAGGGAGCATTGGGTGTGTGTTTATGGTAAATAAGTGGCTGTAAACACAGTGTAACTGTGTGAGTGTAACAGTTTGTGGTGCTGAGTGGTGAGAGGTGGAGCGACTGAGGGAGAAAGCTTGTTTTGGAAAGAGAGAAACAATCGGGTTGGTCAGGACTTCCTGCGGAAATGACTGAGTGGTCACGGGAGAGAGGAGCTGGGCCGGGGGCTTTTCACTAGCTTTTCAGGCTACTGTACACACACACACATACACACACACACACACACACACACACACACACACACACTGTTTACTGTTTACTGTTTCTGACTCACATGAAAAACATGGTGGTCATTTTACACTGGGGTCATTTTTAGAAACCATTTCTTTTGAAGGCTTTGATCAAATATAGTTTCCTTTGGAGAGAGTTTTGTTGACACAGGTTTGCTGTCACACACACACACACACACACACACACACACACACATTCTTGTACCTCTATCTTTGTGAGGACCCTCATTGGAACAGTGAATTCCATTGCAAGGTTATAATGGTTTTGGATTTTTCATCAGTTTTAGTTTTCATTTTGTTGTAATTTTTTTTTTCAAATTCAGTTAGTTTTAATGAGTTTTTAGAGTGAGTTTGCTAGTTTTAGTTTAGTTTTTATTAGTTGTAGTGTTTTGTAATGGGGTATTTGTTGGGTGGGAGATTAAAAGAGGTCACAGTAAATTTTGCCTTTATTTCCTTTGTCTGATCCATCTTCATCATGTATGAAAAAAGTGGACAAAGACGAAAACGAAGGACATTTTCACTATAATTGTAGTTAGTTTTGTAACCACACAATACAGTTTCAGTTAATTATCATTATCATGTAACCTTTAACCCTTAAAACAAAATCTGAAATCACAAAAAAGCCTTTAAAGAAGTGAGGACCGGCCGAAATGACCTCACTTGCAAAAATGTCCTCACTCTGTTGGTTAAAAAGGTGTTCCGGTCCTCACAATGTAGGAAGTACAAGAACACACACACACACACACACACACAGATGTAAATAAGAGAGGTCTTTGTTCTTCCTTAGCTTTCCCCTCAACTCTGATCAAAGAATCCAGTTCTGGAGAGGAAATGAAACATACACAGCGTTGCTGTTCAAAGGGTTAAATATAGCTGCTGACCTACATTCTGTATGTTGTGAGATACTTTAGGATACTTTTGTTAACAATAGCTAGCATGGATCGCACATCTGACATTTACAAAGCCATCAGTTAATCATTGTTAGGTTAATTAATGCTGTGTGTGATGGAGGGGCGGGGCTGAGACTGTTCACGCCGCTGATGGAATTAAAGGAAAAATACTACTGCGGTATAGAATTACAGATACGGATCTTTTTCATAACAAGGCTAAGTTTTCATCATATTTTTAGCTTTTACTGGTGAGAATAGGCTTCCATTTAAATGTGAACATTGTGATTTTTAAAAAATATAGTTTTCATCGTTTAATATCGCCAGAAAAAAGTAAAGTGATATTTCCCTTGAACATGAAGATATATGTTCATATATTTTCTCTGTATCTTTTTCCTCCCTAGGTTGCCTTTCAACAAGCGCTCGCTGACCGGCAGCCACTCGTCCCACAGTAACCTGTCGCAGGCCTCGGTGACCTCTGACCTTCTGGGTGCAGATGAGGTGGAGAGTCCAACCACAGCGCAGCACGCCAAGATAGCAGAACGACGCTCCAACAGCAGCACTGACATCCAAGGTACCAGGTTTACATTTAGCCTGTTATATATACATATTTATATATATATTATATAGTGTCTGATCATCATACTTGATACACATATACACTACTGGTCAAAAGTTTTAGAACACACCAACTTTTCCAGAATTTAATTGAAAATGATGCAGTTTAATGTCTCAGTGTACTCTGAAATTAATGCACATTTGCAACATTTAAAATTCTTTATTGAGCATGATAGTGTTTTGAAAGTAAAAAAAAGATTCAAAATCACATTTTATGTTGGACTAAAGGACTAAAAAAAGACACAAAATGACCAAAAAAAGACACAAAATGACTAAAAATGACCAAAAAAAGACACAAAATGACCAAAAAAAGACACAAAATGACCAAAAAAAGACACAAAATGACTTACAAAGACATGAAAAGAATTCAAAAATGGACAAAATAGCCCAAGACTCCATAGAGTTAAGTTGTTAACCCATTTCTTGTTCCCTGAAAAAGGCCTACTTGTATAATTCTGAAATGTACATTATTTTCCAGTTTTGGTTAAGCTTACCTTTTTTTATTTACCTCTGGCAGTTCACCACTTACCTTTGGACCCTTTCAAGCTGTTCATTTGACTTGAACTGCTTGAATTTCAATAAAAAACTGGAAAAATTGGGCTGTTCTAAAACTTTTGACCGGTAGTGTACTTGTTTAAGACCCGTTGGTGGACCAACATGTAGAAGATAAGTGGGTTTGTGTGAAGGTAACAAGAGCTCTAACCTGTGGCCAGTTTAATTTGTTGTTATCTCCTTTTGTTGTTGATGTGTCATCCATGTTGGCTCCGCCCAGATCACTGGGCTGAAAGCTGCATCACTGGTTAATGGGCTCATGACTTTAAGGCTCATTGAGTTGAAAAGACAGTAGTTAGCTACTGCTGATTGGCCTTTACACTCCACCAGATGATCAGATTATTAAGAAAACGGACATGTGCATAAACTCACCCACTGACTGAGATCAACTTCAAGGGTTATTAAGTTATCTATGGTTTAAATTGGAAATCAAGATATCAATATTATTTCTGCTTTTATGTCAAGAGTGTAATGCACATGAGTTGGTAGTAATATTGCACCTTTTGGTGTTGTAATATTTTTTTCTACCGTCGTCTGGGACAGGTCTACTTACAGTCCCCAGAGTTATATTATATTATATATATATATATATATATATATATATATTAGGACTAAACAAGGAGAAGCAGCATTTAGTTTTTATGCACCAAATCTGTGGAACAAACTCCCAGAGAACTTGAGGTCTGCTGCAACTCTCAGCTCTTTTAAATCAAGTCTGAAGACTTTTCTGTTTCCATTTTAACCTGTCATTTTTATTCATTCGCTTTTAAATGTTTTATTCAGTCACTTTTTTATATATTTAAATTAGCTTTTAGATGTCTTCTAATGTGTTTTATGTATTTTAATCTTGCCCCTGTAAAGCACTTTGAATGTCCCTGTGTCCGAATTGTGCTATATGAATAAACTTGCCTTGCCTTCTCCCCAGCTCTTCGGATCCAGGCCCCGTTCCGTCCCTGGGCCTCCAGCAGCCAGGGCGGAGGGATGTGCAGCGACTCAGAGAGTGCTGGAGGCAGCAGCGAGTCCCGCTCCATGGACTCACCTACTGCCAGCCCAGGTAAGAGTTCATCACACAGTCAGTTTGGTTTCATTCAAGGCTATTTATTTTTTATTTAAACCTGGGCAAAATGAGCAGGTTGCTTATTATTTTATTAAAAGCCATCCAAATTTCTACCAAAGATTATTGGTTTACACCAGCGATTCCCAAACTTTTTTAGCCGTGCACCTCCTTCTATGTCCCAACCGGGTTGACCACCCCCAATCCCCCACACCTTCAAAAAAAACAAAATGCAATAAGAGTTTTTATAGCCATATAAAGGTGGAGGATGATGACAGGCTCAGGATCAGAGGCAGAAAGCAGATCAGTTGGAAAAATGTTATATAATATTTGCGATGAGCTGCGTTGAACAAAACTTGCAGCAAATTTAAATGAGCGTGGAGCTAAACAACCCGTCATCATAACACAGGCTGGAAAAATGATACAAGAACAAGAAGATAACTTCTTCTACGCTTCATTATAAGATCAAAAACAACCAAAAATAGATGCAAAAATGACCAAAGATGACACAAAATTATCAAAATAGACACAAATTGACCAGAAATACATGCAAAAATGACCAAACAACCAAAAAATAGATGCAAAAATGAACAAAAAATGACACAAAATTGAATAGCCTGTATTTATTAATTAATTAATAACACGTCTTTATTGTGTGTGGGGAAAAATGTAATTGTGTCATTACCAGACCGCCATTACATTTATCATCTCGCGCACCCCCAGGGGTCCACGCACCACGCTTTGGGAATCCCTGGTTTACACCATCTTTGTGAATACTATGTTGTGGTATGTGTTTGTGTTTCTTAATACCTTATTAAAAGCATAACTGTCTAACAACTTTAATCTTCTGCATAAATGTTTACATGCAGGTGCATTTCAGATGTCAGATAACATAAAAACACATTTACTTCCTGTCGAGCTCTCATGTTTACCACAGAAAGCTCCATGGATTGGCTCACCTGGTTGTTTCCCAACACCTGGCTCTAATTCTCAGGTGTATCAGTCTGATGTCACTGAGCAGGAGATTCCTCACAGATGACTGTGTGACTGTGTGACTGTGTGACTGTGTGACTGTGTGACTGTGTGACTGTGTGAAGGCCTGGGGCTGCTAACATGTTTCCCTCTATGAACTTGATGTTCAGCAGCTTGTTGGTGTGTTATCTCTCAGTCAGGTGTCTTAGCAACGCTGACACTGGGCCTCTTTGTTCAACATTGTGCAACTCTATTAGTCCACAAAGAAAAACAAACACATAAAAAGGTAGTTTTGGTGAGTTTCTTCACTGTTTCCTGTGTTGCTGTGCAACAGTAAGTCTGTGTCACGGCGTGGTTGGTGACCCGTAGAGCTGCTTCTCTTCTTAAACATCAGGATGTGACAGGTCGTCCAGCTGTTTACAGAGCAGATCTCCATTCACATTCATTCACTTCAAGTGGACTGTGTTCCCTTATCACATGCTTTTCTATCAACTTTCACTAATTAAAACTTGACAAAGGTTCTGTTGCAGCCTTGAAAATATAATGCAAATACTATTGCATATTTACTTGTTTCATTGCAATTTTAAGTTTTGAATTTAAGAAGTAATACTAGAATAGCATTTAGAGCAGAGGTGTCAAACTCTGGCCCGTGGGCCAAATTTGGCTCGCAGTATAATTATATTTGGCCCGCAAGGCAATACCAAATTATTATTATACAGCGCAAATAATACTACAAATCCCAGAATGCTCTGCTGGTGTTCTGGCTTGAACACAGTAGATCAGTGTGGAGCAAACTGAGCAACAATTAAAGTTGTCTTTATGCACTTTTTCTTGCTAGTCCAAGGCTTGAATGGCTGCACATTCATTGAAGGATATTATTATTAGTCATTTGGTTTATTATTGTTATTTTATTCTCACATTTATTTTTAGCCTGTGGAAAAAGATTACTGTTAAATTTAAATTTAAAGAAGGCTGCATATAAAATAAAGGGACATACGATTTTTATTTAAATTTTATTTAAGAAATGAATGCCATTGATGTGTTTGTTTGTTTTATTTGATATTCGATTTTGCATGTTTGCAATATTAAGTTATATCAAGCTTTGCTTGTTCCATTCCGTTTGAACTTGTTTAGGTCCATTTTTTCAATAAATATCAATGTTGGCCCGCGACTTTGTCCAGGTTTTAAATTTTGGCCCACTGTGTATTTGAGTTTGACACCCCTGGATTAGAGAGTGCAGTTCTTTTTCAAGGTAGGAAATCATTCTTCTGACGTCTGTGTGTTCATGATCTTTAAATCATAATGTGGAAACAACATGGAGGAGATATTTGCATGACAACGAAGAGTAAAGGAAATGGATCAGGGCAGCCATGAAATATGACCAACACATAAATCTTTTCTCTCAGTGTTGTGTTACGCTCAGTCTAGGGAGCCGAATCCAACATAATTAACCCAAACACGGTGCAAGTTTAGAAAATAATACAGGTTTATTTACAACAGCAAAAATGTGCAATTATATACAGTGAATTGGTGCGGTATGTATAAGTGATGAAGCGTGGCTTCAGGGTGAGCCCAGGCCTAAAATAACAAACTAAACACCGATCTAAACTCAAGGGTCCTAAACTTCCTCATCCCTACTGAAAAGAAAAGAAACAAAAATACCAGTACTGAGCCTAACTCCCTAACCTAAGGCAAAAACAGGAGAAAACAGTATTAAAGGAAAAGGCAGCTCACCCCTACTGCTTCCTTAAACACAGACAAAAATAAAATAAGTCCTATTATTTTCAAGTATCTGCCCCTCCCCCAGAGTGTGAACGGTGTAGGTTCATCCCTGATGATTCTCCTTATTGAGCCCTTTAGATAATCAACAGCATTATTAAAACAGGGTCTTCTGGAGGTATCTGAGCAGTGAATGGAGGTGTGAATCACCAACAATCCTCTTCTGATTAACACCAACATGGAGCTGACCGCGCCTCTTCACCTGCTGCTTTAAATGTCCACAAGTCGTCTCAGTCCAGAGCTCATGACTCTTTAGCCTTAGTCCAGAGCTGACTACTGTAACATAGATCCCAGCAGACAGAACTGCTCAGTACTGACTCCATGTTACTGTGGAGATGTGGACTTACCTGTGTGTCCTTCCTTACTGCTCAGGAGACTTCAAGAGGAGATTACCCAGAACCCCCTCCACCGGCACCATGTCGTCAGCTGATGACCTGGACGAGAGAGAGCCGCCTTCACCTTCTGATAACGGTGAGTCAACCTGGACACTCAGTACATCTGCAACACTTTGGTGAACATTTTGTCTAATTTTCTCTATGTTTTTGTCTATTTGTATGTTTTTATTTGTTCAGGCTTTTGATTAATTGTTCGGGACTGCTATGGTTGTTTAAATTGCTGTTGTTTTGGTCTTTTAAGACTTGTATTTACATTTTTATGTGAAGCACTTTGTGACTTCTGTCTGTGAAAGGTGCTATATAAATAAAGTTTACTTACTTACTTACTCTTGTCCTCTCTCCTCTGATCTGTGTAAAGTCTTCAGTTCAGTCCAAGTTTCACTGGTTTTTTGTCATGTGACTGTTGGTCTCAGTAGAGTCATTCATGAACCATTGAATATATACAATATGTTATGATAGATTTTTATTTTACTGTGTCTGGCTATGATAAAAGGAGACATTTTGTCAACTTGTTAAAAAAAGAAATAAGCCTTTTACCTGCCAGAAGGTTGTGGAGGACAGATTTGAATATGTGTAATCAGTTTTTGTTTCTGCATGAGAGTGGTAATATTGTTCAGTGAAATTCAGATTTGTCTCTACAGTTTATACAAGAAGAAAATAACTAGTCTTCTAATGAGTCTGTCCTTCATGTCTTCTTTCTGTCTGCAGGTCTGAGTGAGATGATCATAGAAACCGCCAGCTCTCCGGGTCCCTTCAGGAACACTCAGATGTCCAAAGCTGCTCAGACCCACAAGCTGAGGAAACTCAGAGCGCCGTCCAAGTGTCGCGAGTGCGACAGCCTGGTGGTGTTCCACGGAGCAGAGTGTGAGGAGGTAACCTTGGTTTCTTTTCTTCTGCTTTTCTTTTTACACTAATGGAACAAAACGTAAGAGCATGGCTCTCTATTGGGACCTTCATTAAGTGTATAGAGTCCACAACATTCACAGTGTTACAAGTTCAAGATGAACACTGCCAAAGTTTCACAATGAAGTCTTTATCACTCATGGGGAGCAAGAAATCTAACAAAAACACAAGAGAAAGACCTCTCTACTCATCAGAACCTCTGACTAAAGGGAGAAGTTGAAACTGGTCTCAGAATCCTCAGAGACCAGAACACCAACTGGTCCCAGTGGGACGCCAGTGGAAACTGGAGACCTTTTGTTCGTCTTCCGAGGAGTCGCCTGTTTATTTTAGATCCAGTTTCTTTCCATATTTATTAGATAAACTGATGATACACAAGAAAATAACACAACGCTTACTGGAAAAGTTTTTAAGATTATTAAAGGTTATGTAATGGTGCTAGACACATTTACAAGACGTATGAAAGAAGTTGGAATCATTCCATGGCTTTGGTTCAAGCATTCCTCTTTGCTCTTCATTCTAAGGAGAAACTCACAACCAAATCAAATTAAATAAAACTACTTTATTCATCTCGAGGGGAAATTCAGTAACCAAAACTGCTTCTATCTTTTATCTTCTATCTTGCCCAAACTGTCAGCTGGAATGTATTTTCTTGCGAAAGACATAGAAACAGGCTGTTTGTTTGTCCTTGTTTATTTGGGGATGTATATTTTTTCATTTTTTCATTACTTACATACATTTACAGTGCATATTTTAAATTATTATTATTATTTTTTTAAATAAATAAATATTATTTTATGTGACAAATAAAAAACAAAACAAGAATGCACAGTAATACACAGTAAACATATATCAAACTGTCAATAAACACATTTTAATAAATCATAAATAAATATTACATGTTCAAAAAGGAGAAGCATACACTAATATGGTCTGGACCCTTTTTCATAACTCACCAGTCTGACTCAGTATTTAGATAGACAGAGTCAGTAATTGTGTGTTTGTAGTGTTGTTTTTATTGGTTGTGTGTTTTCCTATTTTAATCTCTGTCTTCAGCAGTGTGTTAACCCATTGAAGCCTGGAAAGCAGATACGTCGTTTTGTAGTTTTTGTATAAGCTCTCAGATACTTTTTGAATTTCATTTCTATCTGCTACAGAGGCTGAAAAATCTATTATTTAGTAGAAGCGTTGACACTTCTGGTGAATTTCCAGAAAAACTTCAGGTTTTAGGGGCTGATTTTAAAATCGCCCAGAGGTTTTACAGGAAGTTTTTCCAGACGTTTTAGGCCTAAATGGGTTAATAATGTTCTCCATGTTCCAGTGTTCGTTAGCGTGCCATAAGAAGTGTCTGGAGACTCTGGCCATCCAGTGTGGCCATAAGAAGCTGCAGGGGAAGCTGCATCTGTTCGGCATCGACTTCACTCAGGCAGCCAGGAACAGCCAGGACGGGATTCCCTTCATCATCAGGAAGTGCACGTCAGAGATCGAGAACAGAGCGCTCAACATTAAGGTACTTTAATCAGATATTATAGTATGATAAGAGTTCCTGATGATGTTCCTCACAGTTAAGATCCTGTTGTTAGGATTTATGGCTTCTTTACGTCTTTAGAGGCTTTCTGACATACACTACTGGTCAAAAGTTTTAGAACACACCAACTTTCCCAGAATTTAATTGAAAATGATGCAGTTTAATGTCTCAGTCTACTCTGAAATTAATGCACATTTGCAACATTTAAAATTCTTTATTGAGCATGATAGTGTTTTGAAAGTAAAAAAAAGATTCAAAATCACATTTTATGTTGGACTAAAGAACTAAAAAAAGACACAAAATGACAAAAAAAGACACCAAAAGACACAAAATGACCAAAAAAAGACACAAAATGACAAAAAAAGACACAAAATGACAAAAAAAGACACAAAATGACAAAAAAAGACACAAAATGATCAAAAAAAGACCCAAAATGACTTACAAAGGCATGAAAAGAATTCAAAAATGGACAAAATAGCCCAAGACTCCATAGAGTTAAGTTGTTAACCCATTTCTTGTTCCCTGAAAAAGGCCTACTTGTATAATTCTGAAATGTACATTATTTTCCAGTTTTGGTTAAGCTTACCTTTTTTTATTTACCTCTGGCAGTTCACCACTTACCTTTGGACCCTTTCAAGCTGTTCATTTGACTTGAACTGCTTGAATTTCAATAAAAAACTGGAAAAATTGGGGTGTTCTAAAACTTTTGACCGGTAGTGTACAGTATGATATTTATGTTTCTTTTTCTCTGCAGCTGTGAATAGCCAGATTCACCACAGTGATGGTGATAATGTCTGATCTGATGTTCCTGTTTGTGCTGAATGCATTTTGTTTCTGTGCTGTGAAGGGAATCTACCGTGTGAACGGTGCCAAGTCTCGGGTGGAGAAGCTCTGCCAGGCGTTTGAGAACGGCAAAGACCTGGTGGAGCTGTCGGAGCTTTATCCCCACGACATCAGCAACGTGCTCAAACTCTACCTGAGACAGGTGAGCTGCTTTATCATCACATCCATTACATAATATTAGTCAGGCGGCTTAGCTAAATAAAGGGGACACGCCGGACAAAAGCACCAAATTTTTTCCACATACTCTCTATCAATATAGGTTTCAATTTTTGGTAGGAGCCTCTTCATCAAGATTGCGGATCGGAGATGGCAGCCATATAAAGTCTATGAGAAACAATACATCTTCCAAGCCACTTAGAAGGTCAATCTTGGTGTCAAAATCTACATTTTCTGGGTCAAGAAATCATTTATAGCTATTGAGAATATCACTACATGATTATTTGATCAAATAGAAATGTTCATTTTCACCCAGACTGGTAGGTCTTCAAGTGCTGCAGCAGGGAATCCTGAGATGAAAATGTTTGGACTCTATGTTCCATTAGCATAGCATTAGCATTAGCTGCCATGTACACTGCTCAAACAAATCAAGGTAAAGCTTTCATCTCATGTCAGATCTTGATCAACACATTATTTACAGTGAGTCATCTAGTGATATTCTCAGTAGCTTTAAATGATTCTTTGACCCAGAAAATGGAGATTTTGACACTCAGATTGAACTTCTAAGTGGCTTGGAAGATTTATTGGTTCTCATAGACTTTATATGGCTGCCATCTCCGATCTGCAATCTTGATGAAGTGGCTCCTACCAAAAATTGAAACCTATGGTGATAGATGTGGAAAAATGTTGGTGCTTTTGTCCGGCGTGTCCCCTTTATTCTCAAATCTGGTCCTAACACGCCGGACTAATAATATGTATTGGGGTATTGTACATTATCTAACAACTGCAATGAGGGTCCAGATCCAGATGAGCAATGAGATGGTTAAAGTGCTCTGTAGAACAACTGCAGTGTATTTATTAGTCTTTGTTTATTTTCTCTCATCCTCCAGCTGCTTATATCATTTCTAATTTTGTCCCATTTGTCTATTTACATACATATTTCAGTTGTCTGTGTTTATTATTATCTTCTTTGTTTCATTTGTTTTTCTGTTTCTCTTTACTTTCCCCTGCAGCTCCCAGAGCCGCTCATCCTGTTCCGCTACTATAATGACTTCATCGGTCTGGCCAAGGAGAGCCAGAGCATCATGGTGGAGGAGCTGGAGGCGCTGCGGCTCAGTCCCACGCCGGCGGCGCCGGCCGGGGTCAGCGTGGACCTGAACCGGGCCCTCTTCAAGATCAAGGACCTGCTGAGGCAGCTGCCAGCAGCTCACTACAAGACGCTGCAGTTCCTCATCGAGCATCTGCACCGGTAACACAGCCTCACTCAATAATATATACTTAATACTAAAAGACAGCTCAATATACACTACTGGTCAAAAGCTTTAGAACACACCAAGTTTAATGTCTCAGTGTACTCTGAAATTAATGCACATTTGCAACATTTAAAATTCTTGATTGAGCATGATAGTGTTTTGAAAGTAAAAAAAAGATTCAAAATCACATTTTATGTTGGACTAAAGGACAAAAAATGACAAAAAAAGACACCAAAACACACAAAAAGACACAAAATGACCAAAAAAAGACACAAAATGACTAAAAAAAGACAAAATGACAAAAAAAGACACAAAATGACCAAAAAAGACACAAAATGACTAAAAAAAGACACAAAAAGACCAAAAAAAACCACAAAATGACAAAAAAGACACCAAAAGACACAAAATGACCAAAAAAAAGACAAAATGACAAAAAAAGACACAAAATGACAAAAAAAAGACACAAAATGACAAAAAAAGACACAAAATGACTAAAAAAAGACACAAAAAGACCAAAAAAAGACACAAAATGACTAAAAAAAGAAACAAAATGACCCAAAAAAGACACAAAAAGACACAAAATGACTAAAAAGACACAAAATGACCCAAAAAAGACACAAAATGACCAAAAAAAGACACAAAATGACTTACAAAGACATGAAAAGAATTCAAAAATGGACAAAATAGCCCAAGACTCCATAGAGTTAAGTTGTTAACCCATTTCTTGTTCCCTGAAAAAGGCCTACTTGTATAATTCTGAAATGTACATTATTTTCCAGTTTTGGTTAAGCTTACCTTTTTTTATTTACCTCTGGCAGTTCACCACTTACCTTTGGACCCTTTCAAGCTGTTCATTTGACTTGAACTGCTTGAATTTCAATAAAAAACTGGAAAAATTGGGCTGTTCTAAAACTTTTGACCGGTAGTGTATAAAAAACGATGAATTCACCAGTGAAAAGAGGGCTGTGAACAGTTTTTATAAATGATGTAGTTAGTTAAACATGAATAAATTATGTATTTTCCATTCTAAATGGCCTATAAACAGTTTATAAATGATGATTAAACATTAATAAACTATCTGTTTACCATTTATAAATGATGGTTATTGTAATGTACTTAATTACAGTCCACCTCTGGCTGTGAAACATATTTTTAATAATTATCTCGTCTGTGTGCAGGGTGACGGAGCAGTGTGAGGAGAACAAGATGACAGCCAGTAATCTGGGTATTATCTTCGGTCCAACGCTGATCAAACCCCGGCAGGCGGACGCTGAGGTTTCCCTCTCGTCCCTGGTGGACTACCCGTACCAGGCCCTGATCGTGGAGCTGCTGATCCGACACTATGAGATGATCTTTGACGCGCCCCTCAGCCCCCTGAGTGGCTCCTCCCCCATAGACCTGGACGGCCACGCCCGCCTCTCCCACCAGGAGAAGGAGCAGCTGAGCCGGCACTCCAAGTCGCTGGGAGACATCAAGGAGGTAACTAGGAGTTATAGGCCATATAGTAAGATTAACCCTCTATGGCAGGGGTCTCAAACTCGCGGCCCACGGGCCAATTGTGGCCCTCGTGACGATATTTTGTGGCCCCCACCTTGATATGGAAGTTTAATGTGAGTTTTATATGAATGACACTTTACTGTGTTGTGTGTGGAAGGTCCCTTTAATTACTGTTTTGGGGTAATTTTGTCTTTTTTGGTAATTGTGTGTCTTTTTTAATAATTTTGTGTCTTTTTTGGTAATTGTGTGTCTTTTTTAAGTAATTTAGTTTTTTTCTGTCATTTTGTGTCTTTTTGGTCACTTTGTGTATTTTTTGGGTCATTTTGGGTCTTTTTAACGTAATTTTTTAACGTAATGTAGTGTTTTTTAAGTCATTTTGTCTTTTTTTGTAATTTTGTGTCTTTTTTTGGTCATTTTGATACTGCCTCCAGCGGCCCCCAGGTAATTTGAGTTTGAGACCCCTGCTCTATGGCATGCATTATGATGCCAGTTAGGAAAACGTTTTATTGTCTTAAAATAGACTAAATAAACATAATCTTATAATAATTTTATAATTCTTTTTTTCTTTTGGAAGTCTTTGGGGTTTGTTGCCCGTAGGCAACATTGTACCACAAGTAATATTAACATAATTTACCTAATAAACATGTGTAAAAGATTCAGTAGCTTCAACAGGGTACAATACATAACATTTTGAATTTAAAAACATTATAAAAGGAACTTTTTTAACCAGTTTCCTGTCTGAATGTTGCCTGTAGGCAACATTGTACCATTGAACCAACAACCCATTGGAATGAATGTCTTTAATAGTCTAAGTGTATGTATAAGTGTATGTATCAGTAGGAATATATTTTTTCCAGATGGAAAAGGGCCAGGAAATTACGTTTTGAGCAATTTTTTGTCGCGCAAAATGGCAAAGCTGTTTCCTTTGGAAAAGTCTGCAAAAAAAGGTTTCAATATGGCCGCCTGGAGGTCATGTGACAAAGTAAAGCATTGCTATTGGTTCCCTATACTCTTCCCTCTTTTTTAAAGTATCGCATCACTCAAAAACATGCAAAAATTGATATGTTGCCTGAGGGCAACACCGTACCATGGAGGGTTAACATCAATATCATGTACAGCAGTTTGTTTTTGTCTTTTAACATGAAATGGTTGATTGACGTTTCTCTCCGTGTTCCTGTCTGTCTTATTATTCCGGCAGAGCTCTAAGGTTTACAAGAGGCATTCCTCCATTATTCCTTCTTCCCACCTGCTGGCTGAGGTCCAGGAGAAGACGCCAAGCTTCGATGGGAGTGACTTTGACCCTGGTCAGTATTAATAGAAACCATTACTATCTGAAACTGTGTATTTTTTTTTCCTTTTTTCCTTTTATTAATTCTTCTTTTCGAACCGAAAAAATAAATAAATAAACAACATAAACTACAACAGCGTAGGCTAGATGCATACTAAAAAATAATGTACATTTCAGAATTATACAAGTAGGCCTTTTTCAGGGAACAAGAAATGGGTTAACAACTTAACTCTATGGAGTCTTGGGCTATTTTGTCCATTTTTGAATTCTTTTCATGTCTTTGTAAGTCATTTTGTGTCTTTTTTTGGTGTCTTTTTTTGTCATTTCGTGTCTTTTTTTAGTCCTTTAGTCCAACATAAAATGTGATTTTGAATCTTTTTTTTAACTTTCAAAACACTATCATGCTCAATAAAGAATTTTAAATGTTGCAAATGTGCATTAATTTCAGAGTACACTGAGACATTAAACTGCATCATTTTTAATTCAATTCTGAAAAAGTTGGTGTGTTCTAAAACTTTTAAACGAGTAGTGTATGTTAATGTATAACCTCTTCTTAATGTCTCTGTTTCAACTCTAAACAGTTGATGAAGTGGACTCGGAGGGCTTCAACGGCGTGTCGTCTCCAGGCGTTGGTGAGAAAGCCGTGGAGCGAGTCCTCAGCCGTTCTCAGCAGAACGTGGTCACCAGAGTCCAGCTCCGACATCATCGCACCAAACTGTCCTCGCGGCCGGTGAGCCTGCCGGCTGAACGCGTCCTGACCCGAGGACACGTGGACGAGAACAACAGCCGGAACAGCGCCGAGCAGGACGAGCGGAGAGGAGGGAGCATCGACCAGTCGATAGAAGAGCTGGACGAGACGGAGAACAGCAAGCAGAGAGCGAGCTCTCACTACCGCAGCACCTTCATCGACACGCAGACGCTACGCAGGACGTGGGACAAACAGTACAAACACGAAGCTGCAGCCAGGACGGTCAGGACGGTGGCCAGTCTGCCCTCAGAGACAACAGCAGGGGACGGAGGCAGCTTGGCCTCTTCTGTACCTTCATCCTCATCATCATCTTTCTCTCTGGGACTACTGGGAACTACTGGGAGCTCCAGCAGCTCCTTCTTCCCTAACAGACCGTACACGGTCGCAGTGCGACCCAGCAGGACTTTAAGACGGGAGGACAACGTGACCAAGTTCAGTCCCGTAGCTACAGCCTTCAGGGCCCCCAGGACTCTGCAGCCTCCTCCAGGGACCTTCTACAAGCCCCCCTCAGGGAGCAAAGCTAAAGAGCTGCAGAACTGTGCAGCAGCTAACAGCGCAGAGGAGGAAGATGATGAGGAGGAGGAGGAGGAGGAGGAGGAGGAGGAGGAGGATGATGAGGAGGAGGAGTTGGGGATTGAGTTGGAGGTTTCTGTAGATGAGCCTCTGGAGGACAATGAGGCCGAGCAGGCAGCCATGATGTCTCCCAGCTCCAGTCCAGAGGAACTGGGCCCAAACCAGAACAAACCAGTGTACCAGAGACTCCGGCCCAGACGCCTCCAGGAGGTGGAGCACCGAGAGGCTCACTTTGTTTGATCGCCTGAGAGTCCAATGTGAACAATGTGTGACAGACATCTGCAGGACTCTGCAGAAGCTATGCTAACAAGCTAAGCTAGCAGATGTTTGTGGCACCATGTGGACGATGAAATGTACCTTTGGTCCTCAAAAGACAAACAGGATGCACTTAAAATGCTGTATATTTTTAAATTCACCAATATTTCATTTTTCCAATCACTTGCTCAGTACACTCTGGCACCTGCTCAGAATATTTATAATTCTTTTTTTAAACTGTGCAATTACATTTTTATTTGAATCTTTTGTACCAGACTCACTTTGTATGTTTATATACCAAAAAAAAAACCTATGTTTGAATCGTTACAATAGTGCACGTAGCCACAACACTGAAAAAACCTGTTTGGTGCACTTATCAATACTTTGACACAGTCGTATTTTGACCTACTGTGAGTCAGAATGTTTTAAACTGTTACATTTAGGTTATAATTAATCATCTTGCTAATAACTTGTATAAAGCAATATAACAACATGTGTTCCATGCTGTACTGGGTATCTGCATCGGCATTTGGTCATGTTATGAAGCACTCGTTGCAAAGGGTCATCCACTTGTTTTTATACTGTTCAACTTGTATGAGTCAGCTTCCACTGATCTGATCTGAAAAGCTTTTAGAAATGCCTCTGGATTGTTTAATGGCATTACCTTTCTTATTTTGATATAACAATTACATTTCTACATAGCCAAAGCTGTTTTTCTTTTTACAACTGAATTAGTGTTCTCAATAACCTAAACCTTACAGGTTCAGTAACAGGAAGTGCATCAATTATTTAAATGGTATCTGTTTTTCATGGTAATGTACAAGGTTGACAGAATGTTAAAAAGTTCAGTGTAAAAAAACAAAACAGGTACATATAAAAACAAACACCCTTTTGTAACTTATTAAAATATATCTGACAACTTCCAGCTTCCATGTTGATCTGTTTTTTATTTCAGTGCCTTTATTTCACAATTATTTCCATGATAACTAGAAGTTATGCTTTGTGTCTGTTATGTCAGTAGTTCTCAACCTTTTTGAGTCGCGACCCCCAATTTCACATGCATGTTGTCCGCGACCCCCGCTCACTGAACACAATCTCACACGCACAGTTCAGATCACCCAAAGAGAGACACAAAATGATCAAAAAAGACACAAAATGACCAAAAAAAGACAGAAAATGACCAAAAAAAGACACACAATGACCAAAAAAGACACAAAATTACCAAAAAAACCCCACAAAATGACAAGAAAAGACACAAAATTACCAAAAAAGGAAACAAAATGACCAGAAAAGACACAAAATGACAAGAAAAGACACAAAATTACCAAAAAAACCCCACAAAATGACAAGAAAAGACACAAAATGACAAGAAAAGACACAAAATGACCAAAAAAAGAAACAAAATGACCAAAAAAAGACACACAATGACCAAAAAAAAAACACAAAATGACCAAAAAAGACAAAATGACAAGAAAAGACACAAAATGACCAAAAAATGAAACAAAATGACCAAAAATAGACACAAAATGACAAACAAAAACCCCACAAAATGACCAAAAACACATTAACACATGAACACTTTAACACAGTGGAGACAGAGCTGACTTCCAAAATGATTTGGCGACCCCCAGAAATCATCTCGCGACCCCAATTGGGGTCCCGACCCCCAGGTTGAGAATAGCTGTGTTATGCAATCAAAAGAAGAGGTTTGAGATCAAATCATTCCACGCTGCAATAAAAAAAAGTGTAAGTAAAATACATTTTCAATTGCGTATTACTATGGATAAAAGGTTTTGTGCAAATAAAGATGTTTTGAGCTGAATTTGGTGGGCGGGGCCATCTATTGGCCAGTATTGATCGGAGTGATTGGGTTGGTAACTCTGTTGGTAAACAGGAAGAGTTTACAGAGAAGAAGAGTGGGAGGAATGTTTCCAAGCTGTCAGTCTAAACAAGACTGTAAGTCCCGCCTACAAGATGGAGCTCAGCAGCAATCAAAACTTTTGGATTGTTTTTTTTTTTATTTTTTTTTTTTTATGAATTCACATTATGTTTTACTTGCAACCAAAAAAATTTTTTGACTGCAGAAGTTTTGCTCTCAAACCTATTATAGTCTAGACGGAATTGTCCAAAAAGTGAAAGTGAGGAGCATTTATGGGTACAAGTCAGGAACCGGCCTACTTTACTTATTTCAAGGGTGCTGAATCCAAAAAAAAAGGTTCCCAAGCGAAATTTTTAGTTTTTGACCTTCTCATTTGCATATCAATATGGCGGCCGTTGGTCGTTGGACCATTTCCCCTTAGTTTTATTGTAAGTAGGCAATCAAAGATGAGGAAATTAAGTTTCTGGATCTATAGTCTAGGGTCAGAGCAAGAATATAGTGGAGGCTCAGTGTCTTTTTTTTTGTATATATATATATATATATATATATATATATATATATTAAAAAAAAAAAGCCTTTTGAGTACATATATATATATATATATATGCAAAATACCAACTTTTAAGGTGAAATTAAGCATTTTTTGTGTCATTTTTTAAGGCCAACATAAATATTCAATCAATATCACTTTTAAATGTTCCAGTTGGTATTTTGCATATATATATATATATATATATATATATATATATATATATACATAAAAAAGACACTGAGCCTCCACTATATCCTTGCTCTGTTCTCTAAGGGGAAATGGTCCAATGACGCAATGATGCAAGATGGGCATTTGGTGGCCATGAGAAGGTCAAAAACTAAAAATTTAGCTTGGGAACCATTTTTTTTGGACTCAGCACCCTTGAGATATGTAAGGTAGGCCGGTTCCTGACTTGTACCCATAAATGCTCCTCACTTCTTATAGGAGGCCTTTATTCTGAAATCCGTCTAGACTGTTATTTCATTATATAATAAAGACCCAAATATAACTTTACATGGCAACCTTTGAATGCATAGTGATGCTTATATTAGTTAAACTGTGATAAACATTTGCATATTTATTATTTTCCAGTTGTAGGATTATTACTGAGGTATGATTACCTACACTAGGCTGGCGGTTAGTGGTTAGTTAGGTCATGTTGGCCTCTACTAACGGCTGAGAGCGTCCGCTGTCTCCACCGCTGAGAAGGAGATTAAATCAATCTGCTTAACTATTCACAAGGTCTGGATTGGAGCTGTGTTTGCAGCCCCGAGGAGCACACGGTTCAATATGTGGTGCTATGCTTCATGTTCTGGGTTTCACCTTACAGAGCAGGAGTTCTTCTGAGGTAAGTGATGAGTTATTTACCTGCTTTAGCCAGTTTATGTATAATTAGTGATTTGGTAAAATGTAACAATAGATCTAACAGACCAAGATTAAAATAGATGTTGGTCCATGCACTGGGAATGTGTGACATTCAGTGTTTTTGTGTTGTGGCTTTAACCATGAATGGCACCAAGGGAATGTTTAAAGGTCTATGGTTGCTATGGCGACCATGTGAAGTGTCTTGAGCTCATTAACCTCATTACGGAGCTATTGCTAGCTTCACAGTGTGAATGGATGGACATCTCTATGATGCACATTTACAAAATGTTTCTTTCCAAATGAAACTTCTTCAACTTTTAAAGTCATAATTGGTTTTGTAAAAAAACGAAGTAGCCTTTTTAAGCTCATAAGATGTAAAATCCAGATTTCCTGGCTGGGGCCAGCTCCTGCAGGGGTGAAGAGGAGGCGCCATGGGGGCTGGGACTCAGGTCAGACTCCTGCTGTGGAAGAACTGGACCATCCGCAGGAGGCAGAGGGTAAAAACCTCTCATCAATCAGTTACACACCACATTTATCCACGTTAGCTAAAAGGTCTTCAGCTGTCATTGTTTGCAGATGATGCAAACTAATTTACTCAAAAGGCTTTTTTTGTCCGAAACATGCAATATGTTAAGTTATGGAATGTTAAAGCATTATAATGAACATTTTAAAGTCAGTCATACAGAAATTTCCTAAAAAGTCATTTTAAAGCTTTTGTCCATGACTTGTCCTCATACTATCTCATAAAGCATATTTTAATGAACCTGGTCTCACAGGAATCCGTGAAATAGCCACAGATTCGCTTAACTCAAAATCCGTGGAATAGCCACGGAATCACTCAAATTTCCGTGAAATTGACACGGATTTCGCTACAATGCAAGTTAATATTTGTTCCTATTGGTTTGTTCCAAGTCATGTGACTTTCAAGGTCCCGTCAGAACAAAAAACATGGCGGACAGTTCTCTCATTTTTAGTGAAAAAATCTATATTTTGACTTAGTTTCTGCATAAAAATGGATTTTGATCACATTTCTAGTGAGAAATATATGTTTTATTTTCTAAATATTCACTCAGTGAATGTACATAATCACTTTGTATGTTGGAATAGCCACGGGATATGACTGGCATTAACTTGCATTGTAGCGAAATCCGTGTCAGTTTCACGGAAATTTAAGTGATTCTGTGGCTATTCCACGGATTTTGAGTTAAGCGAATCCGTGGCTATTTCACGGATTTCTGTGAGACCAGGTTGATTTTAATTGTAACTAGTCTACTGTGAGTTTATCATATTTTTCTCTGATAACATACAGTACATAAGGGAGATGTATTATTGATGGAGAACATAGTGCTTTATTGACCCAGTTTACCAATCATACAGGCCTATATGTATATGCACTGTCCATTTTTTGCATCTTTGTGTTAAACAAAAAGGTTAAAATTTGAGTCTGAACGGCTCACTCACAACCTGCAAACTACATTTATAATAAAAGTCATATTCATAATGTTTCTGTTGTCCTCTTCAACCAGATCCGGTTCTTCATGGAGATCATGTGGCCTGTCATGGTGTTCATGGCTCTAGTGTGGCTCAGACGGATAAATCCACTGTACCGGCAACATGAATGTAAGCAAACAAACAGGACTTAGTTCAACAACATCATTGTAATCCACAGAGAGAAAGAGCAATATGTTGCCTTCTTCTTAAATATTCATAAAGGTTTCTCTTCTCCCTCAGGCCATTTCCCCAACAAGGCCATGCCCTCCTCAGGGGTCCTCCCATGGATCCAGGGGATCTTCTGTAATGCCAACAACCCTTGTTTCCAGCAGCCCACCCCTGGTGAAGCTCCTGGTCTGGTGTCCAACTACAACAGCTCCATGTAAGCACCACCCTGGGCTGGTGGATTCCAATGAAACATTTGATGTGAGATAAAAGAGCAGAATTATGTAATGGAATCAAAGAGAATCTGTTTAAATGTGTCTGGGTCGTGTTATATATTAGCATATGTGAATGTATCTGCTGTTAATCTGTTAATTAAGACTAAATTATGTGATTTGTGGCAGACTGGCTCGGTTCTACTCAGACGCCCAGGAGATTCTTTTTAGTGACCCAGAGTTTCAGCAGCTGGATCGCCTCTGGAGGGAACTGAACGCTATGAGTAACTTCATGGACACGCTGCGGACGCACCCTGAACGCCTCTCAGGTCAGAACTCTGTCTGTCATCAACATATTACAACTATAGTCCTCAGGCTACGGTCAGACTGCAGTCTGAATGACCCAAATCAGACTTTTTCGCCCCTATGCGTCCTGCATCTGATCTTTTAATGACAGTCTGAACGACACAGATCAGATTTTTTCAAATGTGATCCAGGCCACTTGGATATGTGTTCCTAAAACCGATACATATCTGATCTTTTGACATGCGACTCCAGTCTGAACGGCCAGGTCGCATCCATCATACATAGGCTTCCTGCTGGCGGCCATGTTTACCTCTACTACGGTAAACACTGAGCACGCTCGCTGCGTGTGACCTCGTCGTGTCCTCCAAAATGACCAAAAAAAGACACAAATTGACCACAAAATGATCAAAAAAGACACAAAATTACCAAAAGAGACACAGAATGACCAGAAGACACAAAATGACAAAAAAAACCCACAAAATGACCCAAAAAAGAAACAAAATTGCCAAAAAGACACAAAATGATCAAAAAAGACACAAATTGACCACAAAATGACAAAAAAAAGACACAAAATGACCAAAAAAAGGAAACAAAATTACCAAAAAAGACACAAAATGACCAAAAAAGACACAAATTGACCACAAAATGACAAAAAAAAGACACAAAATGACCAAAAAAAGGAAACAAAATTACCAAAAAAGACACAAAATGACCAAAAAAGACACAAATTGACCACAAAATGACTAAAAAAAGACACAAAATTACCAAAAAAAGGAAACAAAATTACCAAAAAAGACACAAAATGACCAAAAAAGACACAAATTGACCACAAAATGACTAAAAAAAGACACAAAATTACCAAAAAAAGGAAACAAAATTACAAAAAAAGACACAAAATTACCAAAAAGACACAAAATTACCAAAAAAGACACAAATTGACCACAAAATGATCAAAAAAAGACACAAAATGACCAAATAACACACAAAATGACCAAAAAAAAAGACATTAATTGACCAAAAAGACTAAAACACATGAACACATGAACACTTTAACACAGTGGAGACAGAGCTGACTTCCAAAATGATTTGGCGACCCCCAGAAATCATCTCGCGACCCCAATTGGGGTCCCGACCCCAAGGTTGAGAACAGCTGCCTTAGAGCAGTAGAACCAGAGAGGTTGTCATGGTCAGTTTTCTAGTTTTCTCTCACTATTTCATATATACTGTTGTATTTTTGATCGATGTTTTTAAACTTATAAGTGTTTAACTTGGTCATGTTGAGGGACATGGACAGTCAGATCCAGATTCTCCATCTGGTCAGAAACCACATCAGCCAACATCATATTCCACACATCAGAGTATCTGATCCTAACAGGATTACATCACACGGGGTTAAGAAAGGCCCGTAATGTAAGCTGCTTACTTTCACCACCACAGTCTTGTTTATTTTGCAGGAAAGCAAATCATGCTGCCTCCATCAGCTCTCCTCTCCACCAGGGAAGATAAAAACACTGATCAACCTCAAGGGACAAAGTACAAACTGTTCTCTGTTCACTCAACATACACATGTACACATATACTGTGTTTACATTTAGTTTCCCAGCAAAGAAAACTCTCTATGATGTGGAATGATGCATTCCAGCCTGTCTGGATGCTCTCTATGCTGCCACTCTCATGATAAATATGTAGATGGTTTATTAGAGCTAACAGAGATATGATCCACATTCCACACGAGTTCCCCCGAGGCCCGAAAGCAGTCTGAATCATGTTGAGAACCGAGTTATGTAACGCTGGAAAATAATTCAAATTAAGGCCCCGTTTACACGAGGACACTTGCGGGTAAAAACGACAAAATATTTTATGGGAAGTGCCTTTCGTTTAGACGGTGACGGCGTTTTTGGGGCTTAAAGACGCAAAAATCTGAAACCACCCTCCAAAGTGTAAAAGTGTAATCCTCTCCTCCGTAGCGTGTCGTCTACACTGACAAGACACAAAACTCTGATCTGATCTGCTCACGTCACGTATGTGTTTACGTCACATACATGCTCCAGGACAGGAAATAAAGAAACGTGGGATTATTTCCATGGTGGGACCTTCAAGCTGCTCTGGCAGCTCTAATAAACTTACAGGAGTCTTTCCACCAAATGTCCAGGATATGTACAGATAGTATTAGTGAACAGAGAAGGATCTGGAATTACCTCCATCACATTCTGGATGCAGCGATTGGTGGGAGGAGCCAGACGGCTGTGAACGAGACCTGGGAGATCTAGTGATGGAGGAGAACTTTGTGGAAGGAGTAGCTGATGAAAATGTGTGGCGTGAAAACTTCTGCATGCCCAAAGATGCTCTTATGGCTTTAAGTGATGCCGCCTGGCTGCATACAATCACATTCACACACTTTAGATCACCGTATCAGCAGATTTCCTCCTGAAAACGCTCGTCTAAACCAGGAATAAAAAGTGGAGACGCGACGCCACTTTAGTCTTCTGTTCAGACCGTCACCATGGAAACGTAGCCTTAGTAGAAAATTGACGTTTGCATTTCATGTGCAAGGCTCTTGATTGTGATCAAGTGTGTGTGTTTATTTGGGTGCAAATATCAAATATCTTTCCTACATATGAGCAAGACACAGATTTAGTTTAGTTTTGTGTATCTTTGTCTCTTTGTGTGTGATTTGTTTGTCTTTGTCATCATTTTGTGTCTTTGTGATTGATGTGTGTCTCCTCGTGGTTGTTTTGTTTTTCTTTGTGATGTTTTTTTCTCTTTTGTGGTAATTTGGTGTCTCTTTATTGTTGTTGTTCTGTGTCATTGTGGGTGTTTGCCCCTTTGATTGTATAGGATAGGCAAAAATAAGCCATGTTATCAGTAAAAATTTTGTGAAATTTGTTTTTGAAGATGTATATTATATGGCCAAAAATAAAAGTTAATCTATTCATTCATTTGAAAAAGCTAGCCAGGCCAAATGTTGACCTCCTAAAGGCCAGGGGGGGTTTAGTCATTTCTCATTTGGGCTAACTGGTTTGTAAGATGTGACACATTTTTCTCACCAAATCATGGAAATAAACGGGACTTTAAAAAAAAAAAATTCCATTTGTAGCTATTGGTTCCATTGTGGTTTTCTCATGTGTTCCGGTGGATGTGAGATTCATTACAGGTTGTAGCTGGAGGCAGAACAAGCTTCATTCAAGCACAGACAGGCCACTGAAATAATGAGTCAATGAAGTGGAGTCTTCATCCTATGTTCCAACGTTTAATGCAACAGATGTGTCACAACTTGTCCAAAATATGTGCAATAGTTTTGGTTCTCTTTCCGGTGATTGGTGCCTCCTGGTGTTGTTTGCCCAACCTGGTCTCACAGGAATCCGTGGAATAGCCACGGAATCACTCAAATTTCCGTGAAACTGACACGGATTTGGCTACAATGCAAGTTAATGCCAGTCATATCCCGTGGCTATTCCAACATACAAAGTGATTATGTACATTCACTGAGTGAAGATTTAGAAAATAAAACATATATTTCTCGCTAGAAATGTGATCAAAATCCATTTTTATGCAGAAACTAAGTCAAAATATTGATTTTTTTTCACTAAAAATGGACACAAACCAATAGGAGGTTCCAAAAAAGTGCTGGATCCTTCATTCCCATAATTCAACGTGCAGCATATTTCCTTAAGTCCCCCCCCCCCCCCCCCCCCAAAAGACACAAAAAGACCAAAAAAAGACACAAAATGACTTAAAAAAGACACAAAATGACCAGAAAAGACACAAAAATACAAAAAAAAGACACAAAATTACCAAAAAAGACACAAAATGACGTAAAAAAAGACACAGAATGACCAGAAGACACAAAATTGACACGGACACGGATTTGGCTACAATGCAAGTTAATGCCAGTCATATCCCGTGGCTATTCCAACATACAAAGTGATTATGTACATTCACTGAGTGGATATTTAGAAAATAAAACATATATTTCTCGCTAGAAATGTGATCAAAATCCATTTTTATGCAGAAACTAAGTCAAAATATTGATTTTTTTCACTAAAAATGAGAGAACTGTCCGCCATGTTTTTTGTTCTGACCGCCGGGACCTTGAAAGTCACGTGACTTGGAACAAACCAATAGGAACAAATATTAACTTGCATTGTAGCCAAATCCGTGTCAGTTTCACGGAAATTTGAGTGAATCCGTGGCTATTCCACGGATTCCTGTGAGACCAGGTTCTGTTTGCCTCCGTCCCTCTGCAGGCCGAGGAGTAAAGGTGGAGACGATCCTGAAGGACGATGAGGTGGTGACATCATACCTGCTGAGAGACGTTCCCCTGTCCCAGTCTGTGGTTCATCAGCTAGTCAGTGCCCAGATCAGGCCTGAACAGGTACATTTATCCTTCACACCTCTTTAAGGCCTAGAGAGTATCGTACTAGAATTGTACAAGTGGAGACTTGCTCCCTGTAACAACTATCTGATTCAATGTTATCAGTAATAATTCTGGCTGAGAAACAGCTGGAAGAAATGTGCCTTTGGCAGTTTACACACACGTACACATCCAGCACGCCACTTAATCCAGAAACATGTGGCCAGCTGACAGGTTTCGCCTGAGATGCCCCTCCTTCCTCTGTGGTTTCTACTATTCACTGAATCATTTCAGGTGAAGTACAAATGAGTCATCACCTATGAATAAAGCCTTCTAACATCATACAATAAGTGTTGCACACTTTACAAGTAATGCAACTTCACTGTGGCTTCATTTCATCCATTCATCAGTCCCTTATAGTTTCTTTTCATGCTCGGGGGCTCCCATCCCAGCATGCATTGCACAACAGGGTCCAAGCTGGACAGCTAAACATATTCACAAGCAAACACATCTACATATACACTACTGGTCAAAAGTTTTAGAACACACCAACTTTTCCAGAATTTAATTGAAAATGATGCAGTTTAATGTCTCAGTGTACTCTGAAATTAATGCACATTTGCAACATTTAATATTCTTTATTGAGCATGATAGTGTTTTGAAAGTAAAAAAAAGATTCAAAATCACATTTTATGTTGGACTAAAGGACTAAAAAAGGACACAAAATGACCAAAAAAAGACACAAAATGACTAAAAAAGACACAAAATGACTTACAAAGACATGAAAAGAATTCAAAAATGGACAAAATAGCCCAAGACTCCATAGAGTTAAGTTGTTAACCCATTTCTTGTTCCCTGAAAAAGGCCTACTTGTATAATTCTGAAATGTACATTATTTTCCAGTTTTGGTTAAGCTTACCTTTTTTTATTTACCTCTGGCAGTTCACCACTTACCTTTGGACCCTTTCAAGCTGTTCATTTGACTTGAACTGCTTGAATTTCAATAAAAAACTGGAAAAACTAAAACTTAATCTAAAACTTTTGACCGGTAGTGTATATAATGGGCTATTCAGAGTTTTTACTAAGGACATGTCAGCCAGATGATAGAATACAGGCACAATATGTATTGGGACATTATAGAGTAGGTATTTAGTATATAAATCCTTCCAAACTGCCTCCATGTGTCCTCTCCTTTCTTCCAGTTTGCTCTTGGGGTTCCAGCGTTGCATTTAAAGGACATAGCGTGCAGCCTGACCCTGCTGGATCGGTTCCTGGTCTTCCCGAGCCGTAGAGGACTCTACGCCGTCCGCAGCGCCTTGTGCATCCTCACGCCACAGCGGCTGCAGATCATTGAGGACAAATTCTACGCCAACGTCGACTTCTTCAAGCTCTTCAGGCTGGTCAGTGTCGGCTGGGATGTTGGGAATATATAAAGCAACGGTAACACTTTACAATAACCATCATTAATAGATGGTAAATAGACCATTTATAAATGGTAAACAGTTTAATCATCATTTCTAAACCATATAAAGGCCATTTGGAATGGTAAATAGAAAATGTATTAATGTTGAACTATATATATATTATATATATCCTTTATAAATGCCAAATAGATGGAAAATAATAATATATATAGTTACTTTACCATTAACAAACAATTACATTATAATTATTAGTTTAATAATAGTTTTGCACTCATTATAACATTTTTAACACCAATGTTAAGTATGTAAATGGTTAAAACTTGGTTTATAAACCATCTATAAACATCACGTTGATGGTTATTGTAAAGTGTTACCAAAGCAACTATTGTAGATAAATAATACCTCAGTAGGTTGTGGATATGTGCCAGAGTTCATTCTTAAAAGCTATTTTTCAATGGTTATACATTTTTTTCTGCCTTAACCTATAAAAATATCTGTAAAATCAAAGTTTCATTCTGCTGTCATCAAATTGGGAACCCTTTCTCCCGTTGTGGTCAGACTGCAGGAAGCTTATAGAAACATCATTTAAGATGAATGAAATGCAAACATTTGACGTCATTTGGCAGAGTTCTCCTTCTGCTTTATGAATAGGAGAGTCCAGTATAGAGCTGTGGTTGGATCAGTCCCATGTTGCCATGTTTATTAGCTCATTTACAGAAACCTTCAGTGTGCGAGCCAGCTGCTGGCTGAGGGGCTGGAGGTTCATCTGGCATCAGGACATATTATATTATTATGATATAATATCTGGCAGGATATGACACTTTAACATTTCCAACATTTGAACCACAGCACGTCTTTGATTCATTTGATCTTTAATTTATCTTGTTGACAAGTTAATTTATTAAGAGCTTTTGTTTTTACAGACATATAGTACTAAATCATATTTGATCAGTGGTGGAAGAAGTATTCAGATCCCATACTTAAGTAAAAGTACTAATACAACACTATGAAATTACTCCACTACAAGTAAAAGTCCTGCATTCAAAACTTACTGAAGTAAAAGTACAAAAGTATCAGCATCAAAATGTACTTAAAGTATCAAAAGTAAAAGTACTTGTTGTGCAGAATGGACCCACTCAGATTGTTATACATGTTCTAAATATTTTATTACATTATTTGTATTGATGATTTTATGTAAGCAGGGTTTTAATTTTGTAACAATATGGCTCATTTAAGTACTTAATATACTGTTATAAGATTTAATAAAATAAAAAAAGTCTAATCACCTTAAATTGATCATATGTTTTATGTTGAATCTTGACCTGGAAAGTAACTAAAGCTGCCAGCTAAATGTAGTGGAGTAGAAGTATACATTTACAGAAAATAGAAACACTCAAGTAAAGTACAAGTACCTCAAAATTGTACTTAAGTACAGTACTTGAGTAAATGTACTTATGTATTTGATTATGCTACATGTATATTAGGTTTTTAGATGTCAGCATCATATTTCAAGGTCTGCATTTAACAACCATCTTTATTACACTCTGACTGGATAAAATGGAAAACATAATGTATATTTTGTCCTTCAACTCTGGAATATCTCCCTCATATTATATATATATTATATATATTTTGTACATTCAGTATTAGCTGGGAGTTGCAGCTCGTGTCTGACATCACATCAGCAGTTATAAAGTCTGGATCAAAACTCCACAAGTCCTCACAGGCCTATTTTACAACATTTGAGGTCAGGAGCCGCAGCAGATAAACAGCTGCTGGTATTTTTATAAGCGCTCTGACTCACAGGGTGGGACAAATATTTCCCAGGGAAATGCATCTCTGTGTCTAAAGTAAATAAAGTCCAAGAGACACAACAACACCAGGAACTCTGCATCATAATTTAATATATTTTAAAGGCTGGAACATTTAAAATATCAATACAACCTAAACCCTATTGGCATAGAAAGACAATGTACAAAGAACATAAAGTCATGGAAAAAATATTAGTCCACCCTTGTTTTCTCCGTGCTTTCTTGTTTATTATTATTTATTTTTATTTATTGCCTGGTACAACTAAAGGTTTTCCATGGTTTTCTTGATAATCACTAAAATCATTATAGAGAAAAAACACGGAAAATATCAAGATATCAGCTCTTAAATTAAACTCTTATGAGATATTTTTGTTGTTATCATTATATTTGTCCAAACAAATGAACCTTTAGTTGAACCAGATATTAAAATCAACAAGAAATTGAAGAAAACAATGATCTAATATTTTTTCCATGACTGTATATATCTAATGTAAACAGATTTTTATTTTGTTTTTGTAAATATACACTCTGAATTGAGAATTTGATAAATTGTGTTTCTTTATGTAAAGTTGTTATAACAACAACAACAACAACAACAACAACAACAACAACAACAACAACAACAACAACAACAAAATAATAATAATAATAATAATGATAATAAAGTTTATTTGTATAACCTCTTTAATAGAAAAAATGCTTTACAATAAAGAAGAATAAATTACAGGACATAAATAGACGCCATAATTAATGGAAAAAAGATGGAAAATAAAACACACTTCATAATAGTAAAAAAAAAAAATAGAATAAGATAAGATAACGGATAATAAAATCTTATCTGGCTGCTATAAATAAAACAATAATAGTTATCAGTAGAAACTAAAGATATGGACAAGGCTGCAGGTAGCGATAACAGGTGAGTCATTTCATTATTGTCTTAACAAGCAAACAAACTCAAGATACCATTTCAATCTGCAAACTTTATTTACAATATTATCTCCAAAAATGAATCCAATCCAATCCACTTTATTTATGTAGCACAATTTTATCAAACACAAGGTTTCCAAAGTGCTGCACAAACAATAAATACATAACACAATACAAAGAGATGTAGTAAACAATAGAACAGTAAGATGCAATAAGATAAAATAAATTAAAAATGGGATAAAAATAAATAAAATAAAATGTAAAATGTACTGCCCACACAAAATAAAATATGCATGAATACAATAAAGACAAAAAATCATAAAATCAACATAAAATCAACATAAGGAGGAGCAATACCATTTAAAGCTTTAAAGGCAAATAAAATAATTGTAAAATGAATCCTAAAATGAACGTGCAGCCAGTGCAGTGAAGCTGAAACAGGTGAAATGTGCTCATACTGTCTTGTGCCAGTTAAAAGACGTGCAGCAGTTGATTATGAGTAAATTGCAGCGTAGAGCTGATTAGATTTAAGCAGGCGGACTTATCTGCCACAGACTTAATTAAGACTGTGCAGCTCTGCCAACAGGCTGCAAATAATATATAAATAGGTCCGGGCATGAGGCTCGCTGAGCATGCAGACGTGGCCTCTGCCAGTAATTAGCTTAGTGAGGTCTCTTTAGTAATCACAGGGCACTCAGAGTAAACATAGGTCACACAGAGACACACAGCAACAATGGCTGACCTCGCCTCGTCTCCATCCAGCAGCATTACTGGGACTCACTGGGACAAGTAAACTGTTTATTCTCTGTCTGTTTCTGTCTTCTGCTATAGCAGGATATAAATCAGGCTTTTTGCCTTGATTTCATGCCATTTTCTCCCAGATAGATTTGTAGATTAATACTGAAGACATCAAAACTATGAAAGAACCAACATGGTCTCACAGAATTCTGTGAAATAGTTGTTACTTTTAATCTTTTAAAAAAAGTCCTTTGCTATCAGTCTAAAGGTCCATTCTGACCTCCTGAGTGTGTAACAGTCAGCTTCAAGCCAGAGACTCCTTGGAAAGTAACAACTTGATACTTTGGGATTTGTCAGAAAAGACACAAAATTACCCAAAAAAGAATCAAATTGACCACAAAGTGTCACAAAATGATCAAAAATTGACCAAAAAGACACAAAATGACCAAAAAAAGACACAAAATGGCCCGAAAAAGAAACCTGACCAAAAAAAAGACACAAAATGACCAAAAAAGGAAACAAAATGACCTAAAAAGACACAAAATGACCAGAAAAGAAACAAAACGACCAAAAAAGACACAAAATGATCAAAAAAGGAAACAAAATGACCTAAAAAGACACAAAATGACCCGAAAAGAAACAAAACGACCAAAAAATACACAAAATGACCAAAATGAGCTGACTTCCAAAATGATTTGGCGACCCCCAGAAATCATCTCGCGACCCCAATTGGGGTCGGGACCCCAAGGTTGAGAATAGCTGCTCTCGGGGATTGTTGAAGTCTTTTCCTCACTATTTCAGAATAGTGCATGATCCTTTATTTACATTCACATAATGCATTTATTTATTTATTTTCAAGATTCTTAGTGTAAATATCAGTTTTATGTTGGCTGTTCTCATCTTTAGAACTCATTTAGTTCGGCCGATATCCAGCAGAGCCCAAAGAAGTTTCAGCATATTGATAATGTGAGTGTGACTGCAGCTTATAAATAATTGGATATAAAATGTTTTGTGATTGTACAAAATCACAGTGAGCACAACAATAACAACAACAACAACAGCAGCATGTCGTCTACGTGCTCATGTGACTAAAATGGTTGATAAAAGATCTTTTAAAGACAGAATGCTTTGAAGGACGTGCCAGTGTTTAAGGTTTGTTTGTTTTCTTGCTGGATTGTAAACAGTTGAACAGCAAACTGTTGAGGAAGTGGTGTGTGTGTGTGTGTGTGTGTGTGTGTGTGTGTGTGTGTGTGTGTGTGTATGTGTGTGGGCTGCTCTCTGATAGGCTGCATCTATATCTGTAGTGGGAAGGATGTCTCCTCTGGCCTCGTGCTGCTTCCTGGAACCTTTCAGCCTATTGTGTTGTGATCTCGGAGCAAAGCAGCAGATCCTCCAGAGAAAGCACTGCTCAGCAGATATAATATATATATATATATATATATATATATAACATAGATACATGACTGATGAAAACAACTTTCAGGTGTTTCTTGCTGGTCCATGAAAAACATGTTGCCTATTCCATCACCTCATTCCCTCTAAAGTAAAGCATCACTTTGATATTGTTCAATATGGATCCTATTTTCACAAGTTTTTGTATCTAAATCACTAATTGGGATAGCAATTGACCTATGGCTAAGCCACACCCCCAAACGCGATGAGCCAATCACAGTGCGCATAGCTAACTCAATACACTCGGACATTCTCTGCGTCCACATCCATTGAAATGCATTGGAGTTAGTCCGTTTTCAGTCGTTTTTATGTGTTTTTTCTTTTGATTTTAAGTTTAAAATGGTCAAACGGTGTGCATGGGGTACATGCAACTCTGACACAAGGTATAGCCCACTAATATGGGAGCAGTAACCCGGTTCCCTATGGCAGTGATTCCCAACCGCTGTTCTGCGGCACACAAGTGTGCCGTAAGAAATCAATATCTGTCAATATCAAATCCAGCGACTCCGTCTTAGCGAGCGCTAACGAGGTCGGCCGGCTCGTTAACAAGAGGCTCTTGTTAAGGAGCCGGCCGACCTCGTTAGCAGCAGTTAGCTACAGTTAGCTCTGTAGCAGTACAGTGTGTATGTGCTAACAGGCTAACAGTTAGCTCTGTAGCAGTACAGTGTGTATGTGCTGCTGCTGCAGGAGGTGTTAGCTTAGCGATCTCTGTTTGTTTACAACAAGCAGCAGAATGAGCGGTGTCAGTGGGGTGAAAAGACGAGTGAAACCTCTAACCTGTTAATGAAGGCCCTTTTGGTGACTTCCAGATGATATTTCATTTTTCTGTCTCCAAAATTGATTAATTGCCTCCTGTGAAATTTCTCTGACTGTCACAGCTGCCATAGCGCCCGTCACCGAATGTTGACAGTTTGTCCGAGTGAGTGGAGGGGGCGGGGCTTAGCCAGAGGTGAATTGTTGAAATTGGTCCTGTATTGAGCACAAATTCAGATTGTATTGGACTCAGTATGTGAGTGTCTGACAGCATTTTGGAAAGGACCTGGCAGAGGAATAAAAGGTTTCTTTCTAGGATTTTGACACATCCGGGGCTCAGCCCAGAAGAGTCAAGCAGAAGTTTTTAGACATAGAGACATTCTCCACATAGCCTAAGAACACAATTCACTCTACACTTGCATTCAGAGACGAATGCTTGGTTAAGTACAGGGGTGCACTGCAAACCTGTCATATCACCGCTGAAAAAGGTGAAAACGATGCAATCCCATAACCACAGATCATCAAATGAATGACCCATATTGTATTTAGTTTGCACCCATGTACTGACATTAGCTAGCTAGCTAACAACACATTGTTTTTCCGCTGGACCAGTTACACTAATTGTCCCCATTAGTCACTTTGACACAAAAAATGAAAAAAATAGGGTCCAAGTTGAAAAAACAAACAAACAAAGTTATCCTTTAAATGAATCATGTGTTTTAAAAATTCTAAATATGTTAATGAAAAAAAAATGTGTGGGTGGCTACTGTACGGATAAGATTTGAGGAGAAGAAAATAATGAGAGGAGGAGAAAAAATGACAAGAATAAGCAAAATTTTGAGAATAAAGTTGAGCTTTTTGAGACTGCAAACTATAACCTCCTTTTCCTTCATACTTCTAATATATATCTAAAAGATTCACATAAATTACATAAAAGCCGATTCCTCCTCTCATTATTTTTGATCCTTCCTGGCCCTAATCTTCTTATGTAATATTGGCTAGAATCAGTTTTAATTACTTAACAGCACAAAGACAAGAATGTTTTCTATCTCATTAGACAAAAATATGAGACAGAATATCATTTTGAACACACTATCCCTTATCATCTTGCATGCATTGTGGTCATTTTGTGTCTTTTTTGGTCATTTTGTTGTTGTTTTTTGTCATTTTGTGTCTTTTTTGGTAATTTTGTGTCTTTTTTGTGGTAATTTTGTGTCTTTTTTGATCATTTTGTGTCTTTTTTGATCATTTTGTGGTCAATGTGTGTCTTTTTTGGTCATTTTGTTTCCTTTTTTGGTCCTTTTGTGTCTTTTTTTGGTCATGTTTCTCTTTTGGGCCATATTGTGTCTTTTTTTGGTCATTTTGTGTCTTTTTGGTCAATTTTTGATCATTTTGTGACACTTTGTGGTCATGCATTGTGATCATCCAAACACAACCTGCAGGGAGGTAACTGGTAACATCCTCTGTGTCTTTGAGTAATGTGGCAGTTTGGAGTGATGTATTCATATTATAATAATGCGTTTGTGTTTCTTTGCAGCTTCCTCTTCTGCTGGACAATCACTCTGGAGGAATAGAGATCCAGCTCTGGGTCCGGGTGGTCTCTGCTGTCTCAGACAGACTCCGAGAGGTGAGGCTGGCTTGGCTCGGTCCAGATCCATTCAGAAGTTCACCGCTGCTATTATTAGCTGTCAGGAAACAGTTGCTTCCTCTCGCCTGAGTCTTTACGCAAACACAGACAGTGGGGGGATATCATTGAGTGCGTATGAGGAAGGCTAAATACAGAACAGTCCTCAAAAACACATACATCATCATTAAGGGACCATCTCAGTGGAAACACTGAGGCTGCAAGAACAGGTGAACCTCCAGACATGCAAAGGTTAAACACCAGAGATCTGTCCATGCACATTCTTTTTTTTAAATTTAAAAAAAAAATGTTTTAAATATATTTTTATCGATTCACAGTTGCAGTAAACAGTACAATCAAAGAGACATATTTTCATTTTCTTATATAACTCAACACCCATTCCACTCCCCCCAGAGACCCTTACATCGTTGTACTAATAGGTTAATACACCAGATCAGTTAAAACAGTGTGTAGAAAAAAATTTTTAATAATAAAAATAAATATATATATATATATACACACACCCATACATAAAATATATATAAAATAAAATAATTAAAAAATAAATAAAAAATAAATAAATAAATAAAACATACATATATATACACATACACACATACATATACAAAAATATATATATATAAGAAAATACATATCGACATATATACACACACCCATACATAAAATATATATAAAATAAAATAATTAAAAAAAATAAAAATAAATAAATAAATAAAACATACATATATACACACATACATATACAAAAATATATATATATATATATATATATATATAAGAAAATACATATCGACATATATACACACACCCATACATAAAATATATATAAAATAAAATAATTAAAAAAAATAAAAAAATAAAAAAATAAAACATACATATATATACACATACACACATACAAAAATATATATATAAGAAAATACATATCGACATATATACACACACCCTTACACACAAATATAACCATGCACATTCTTTATCTTGGATCATAGGTGGAACCATGTTTTACTTTGTTTAGTGTCTACGGCGTTTCTTTGATATATAGTCTATATTTGTGTGTAATTTGTGGTGTACCTGTCTGTCAAACATTCAGCGTGTGGGCGTGTGGATCTATGTTTGTTGTGTTTGTTTCTATGGGCTGTTCATGGAGCTGACAGTCTGACTTCCTGTTGGCACGACGCTCGTCTTTGTCTCGTCTTTGTCTCGACCAGAGACAGTCTGAAGTCGAGACTGACAACCTTGAAAACAACTGTGACCAAACAAGCTAAAAAAGGAATAGAAATCAAATTGTTGCTATTAAAACAAAATTATATTTTAACCCTATAAAGCCTGAACCACTAAATAATTGCCAGAATTTTTTTGTTTTTTAAACTGGAGTGTTTATTGAACCTGCTGACAGATAACTTAAAAAAAATCCAAAAACAATAGGGATATATGATTCTAATTTGCATCATATTTGATACATCAGTTCTTTTTGTGCAATTTGTTGCTCACAGTTTGTTTTTCTTGAACTAACAAAAACATATAAAACCCAACATTTTTAACCTTTTAAGGCTTTACTTTCTTTTAACATTTTCCTCAAACATGCAAAATATTTTTTCCATATAACACAACATCATACATCTGCTGATATGAAGTTTTCACGCAGCAATGACTGATCCACCACTGGAACCTGCATATAATTTTTGCTATATCTTGTATTTTTGTGCAATTTGTTGCTCAGTTGTTTTTTTTTTTCAACACATGTATACATCAGGTTTTTCAGGAAAAAAATATCACACTGATGATGTTTAGGTCTCAAAAACTTGTGTATCAGATATGATACACTTGGCTTTATAGGGTTAAGGTTGCACGATTGAGAACGCAACAGCCCCATTTTCAGCTTTGTGACAATTGTGGCTTTTTGCAGAAAAGGGGGGCGTTAAATTAAGACTTTTCTCTATTTCAAAAGGAATAATAATGCTAATATATCTGAAAAATCCAATCTCCAAATGTGGAGATACATAGCTACAATAAGCAGAGAGGAAAGGGTTTGTTGACTGGAGTTAAGGAGCATTTTTACCTTAACATTGGAACATTGCTCTGCATAAACAGGCAGTCATGCAAATATGAAATACCAGTTAGTTCAGTGGTCAGCCAGAGATGCTAATCAGCTGTAGCTCTTACCCAACATGGATTATTATTATCAGAGTCTGAAGAGAGTAACAAAACATTGCACTGTACACTCAAAACAATAATTAAGCCAAAAACATTTTCCATGTAATTTTGTCACATAAGTTGAATGTAAAAGGTCAAATTAAATGCAATGTTTTTCTTTCATTTAAAAGTAATATAGATAAATTAAATAACGTTAATGCAAATTACATAAACTTAATGTGTAAATTTACTTAAAGTTTATGTATACTTTTACATAAACCTTATGAGTTTATTCAAGCATTTCATACGCAAGCAGTTATGAAAAAGTTTCTTTATTAACATTAAGCACCAAATTGGGGCAACAGATTACTGTTTACACAACAGATAACTGTTTACACATATTCAACATTAATTAGTTGCTTATTAGCATGCAAATAAGTAACATATTGTCTCTTAATGAGTCATTATTCAGTAGTTATTAATGCCTTATTATACAACCAGTAAGACATTGTTTTCCCTCAATAACCTCAGAATTATTGATTATTAGTAGTAAGTAAGGATGGTTTTTATATGAGTTATGATCTTAATATGCTTTACTTCGTATGGACTTTATGTCTCTTTAACTTTATATGTAATATTGAATGAACTCATAAGGTTTATGTAAAAGTATACATAAACTTTAAGTAAATTTACACATTAAGTTTATGTAGAAATTTGCATTAAAGTTATTTAATTTATCTATATTACTTTTAAATGAAAGAAAAACATTGCATTTAATTTGACCTTTTACATTCAACGTATGTGACAAAATTACATGGAAAATGTACATGTAATTAAATTACATAAAGTCCACGTTTTTGGCTTAATTCTTTTTTTTTGAGTGTAGTCAGTGAATGTAAAAAATACAGTTTTATGAGAAAATTAATAGGACTTAAAAAAAAAACCCGGACACCATAAAATAAGGCTTTTATTGACTCATGTTAGAGCTTAATTTATCTTTAACATTGACGAGCTGTAATGTACATTTCAAAGATAGCTCTACTCTGTGTTCCTGTCTCATCTCTCCACAGTTGTCCCAGAGGAGCAGCTCCAGGGAGCTCCTCCAGGTCATCACTCCTCTCTTCCAGGACCAGCTGTCCTTCAGGCAGCTGCTGGCTGCTGCCTCCAGCCTCATGTGTGGCTACGCTGAAGGAGCTTTCTCCAGAGTCGCCTCCTTTAACTGGTACGAGGACAATAACTACAAAGCCTTCCTGGGAATCAGCAGCGGCGGAGCACGGCGCCCCTACACCTACGACAACAGCACCAGTGAGTATTAGAGGCCTTATAGTCCAGACAGATTTCAGAATAAAGGCCTCCTATAAGAAGTGAGGAGCATTTATGGGTACAAGTCAGGAACCGGCCTAGCTTACATATCTCAAAGGTGCTGAGTCCAAAAAAAATGGTTCCCAAGCGGAATTTTGAGTTTTTGACCTTCTAATTTGTATCAAATGGCCACCAAATTGCCCATCTTGCTCAGTCATTGGACCATTTCCCCTTAGTTTTTTTGTAAGTAGGCAATCAAAGATGAGGAAATTAAGTTTCTGGATCTATAGTCTAGAGTCAGAGCAAGGATATAGTGGAGGCTCAGTGTCTTTTTTATGTATATATATGTATGCAAAATACCAACTGGAACATTTAAAAGTGATATTGATTGAATATTTATGTCGGCCTTAAAAAAATGACACAAATAATGCTTAATTTCACCTTAAAAGTTGGTATTATATATATATAAGACACAGCATTACCAAAAAAGACGCAAAATGACCAAAAAAAGAGACAAAATTACCAAAAAAAGGAAACAAAATGACCAAAAAAGAGACAAAATGATCAAAGAAAGACACAAAATGACAGAAAAAAAAAATTATGTAAAAAACAAGACACAAAATTACTAATAAAAGACACAAAATTACTTTTTAAAAATAATTTAGTGTTTTTTCAGTAATTTTGTGTCTTTTTTGGTTGTGCAAATTCCTAAGTGGAGATTTAGATTTATTCACTTCTTCCTACAGGCCTTTAAATATACGTTATAATTAAAAAACTGGTTCTTGACATGTCTTTTTTTTGGAGTAAGACTTTTTTAATTGGTGTTAAATATTACTGGATCTCCAGGTTTATGACAGACGCACGGTACACTATCACTTTCATTCCCTTTGCTAAGGAGGTGTGATTTCACTTATGCTTTTGTGTTAGCTTGCCAAATATCTCAAAACCTAAATATTTGATTGAAATGTGCTGATAGTTAGGCCATGTTCTAAACAAACTATTCTCCTTTTCAACCACACATTTTCTAAATCATCACCTCACCAGTATTGTTCGGATTTTAAAAATTCAGCCCTCCGAAAAGCCTTGACAGGAAGCACACTGAAGCAATAACTCGTGTTTTATCCTTGGTCTTCTTTTATTTGTTACAAAATGACCACAGGTGACCACAAATCACCTGAAATGATTAATCCAAAAACAACAAGTTACATACAATAATATTAATGAAATTGTAGCTTTAAATAGCTATTTTTACTTTTTACATTAAACAAGCATTTACTATTTTTAAATATAATCAAATGTCTTCTTATGAATTAAAGTAATGAATTGCAGTAACATAGTAACCCAAAAACGTAAACACAGTGTCTTAGCTAAACATTAGCAGTTAACTGCTAGCAACACCTAACTAAGTGCTAGCCTGAAAGCTAATGAAGTTAGCCCTATGCTAACGGGAGTTAGCGACAATGCTAACGCTAACCGCGAGCGCTAAATAACACTCTCAAGCCTGCCTAACAGTGCAGTAAACATCAACAATACATTATATTTATAAGACACACATTATTAGCAGTCTATTTCTTAGCTAGCTGCAGCATTGGAATGTGCAAAAAACTGTTCCATCCATTTCCCAAATTCTCTTTCAATAGAATGTTCCATGTGTTTAATGCATCACTTTCCCTGCAGCTCCTCACTGCAACGATCTGATGAAGGAGCTGGAGTCTAACCCGGTCACCAGGATGGTGTGGAGCTCCATCAAGCCCATGCTGATGGGACAGATCCTCTACGCCCCCGACTCACCAGCTGTCAGAAAGATCATACGAAACGTAAGCAGCACTTGGTGGATGCGTTTATCCAAAGCATGGTGCAGAACCATAGTTTAATACAGTAGTTCTCAACCTTTCTGAGTCGCGACCCCCAATTTAACATGCATGTTGTCCGCGACCCCCGCTCACTGAACACAATCTCACACACACAGTTCAGATCACCCAAAAAAAGAAACAAAATGACCACAAAAAGGAAACAAAATGACCAAAAAAGGAAACAAAATGACCAAAAAAGACACAAAATGACCAAAAAAGGAAACAAAATGACAAAAAAGACACAAAATGACTTAAAAAAAGACACAAAATGACCAAAAAGGAAACAAAATGACAAAAAAGACACAAAATGACAAAAACAAGACACAAAATGACTAAAAAAAACACAAAATGACCAAAAATGTTGTGTTCAAAATGATTTGGCGACCCCCAGAAATCATCTCGCGACCCCAATTGGGGTCCCGACCCCAAGGTTGTGAACAGCTGGTTTAATACACTTCAGATAGTGGACATCCATCCTGTAACCTTGTTATAATATTAACATTCTAGTGATTTTTTTCGTCACATTCTGCATATACACTGAAAGGCTATCAACAAGAAAGACAAAAACAGCTAGAAACGGACACAAAACAAGAACAAATAGAGGCCAAAGGGCCCAAAGTCTCATAATCCTCTCATGCTTATTTCAAGTTTCTAATAGACATGATGCATTTTATTTTTTGGGGTTATTGAGAGATAATAAAATATGTATACAAATAGATAAGGATTTTCCAGATCACCAGCGATAGATATCTGTTACTTTGTGACATCACTATGTTTAATTCTCTTCTTCTGCAGTGAACAAAGCGTTTCCCCTCTATAGGGGATCATCTTTCCTCGTGTCATGTCCAGCTCTTTGATTCTAGATGTAGATAGTGTTGGTGGAAGCCCTCCGGGGGGGGCAGCAGTCATGGATGGCTTGGTTCAATGGAAGATTCAATGGAAGAACAGGCTGAGGCTGTGGTGACTAGCACTCAGTCGCCTGGCGCCATGGCGTTCTCTCTGTTATGTAAGCAGCAAGAGTCTGTCCTTAAAGACGTGTGATCACACACAAAGAGACGCACACACTCGCATTTCCTCCTTCCTGACCTTTAATACCCTCTTTGTTTGCCTCCTTCCTCAGATTGGGATCTTAATTGCACTCAGAAAGTAATGACTAAGGGGTTAATCCATTACTTTAGCAGACCAACAACATGAACCTCTTTGTTCTTTTCCTTTAACTCTGTCATGCATCACTTTGTTTCAGAAGAAACTTAAAGTGATGCACCATGCACTGAAACATGTTTTCAGCCTTTATGTGACTCCTCTGGTGGCTGGTCTGCATCCTGCCATCACTTCTCCTTTATTAGTTACTTTAAACACATCGAGTTTGATATTCTTACACAGTTTAGTCCATTCACTGAACAATTTTTGATTTAAACTCAAGTAAATAATGAGGTACATACTTTACAGTTCACACTGCAAAAAAAGAAAAGTTGGGTGAACTCAAAATTTCAAGGCAACAAACTTCGGTAAAATTTTAAGTTGGACAATTAAACTAAATATTTTAAGTCTTGTTTTTGAGTTTGCTCAACTCTGAATTCAGATTTTTGTCAACTCAACTGTTAATTGTACTAACTTATAATTTTACATTGTAATAACTTTTAATCCTTACTTCTGCTAACTTCTGCAATGTGCTGAATTGGCACGATTGTAACGCCGCTATGAAATGTCAGCTAATGTTGCGACCACAATTTAGAGTTAGCATTGATACGCTAATGGCTACTCTTGTAGCTGTAACAAGCAGCGCCGCTAGCATCAGTTAGCCGCTAGCATCAGTTAGCCGCTAGCTTTCGCTAATGACCGAATTTCACCACTTTCCCGCATTTCCCAACAAAGAAATAAGAGTTATCAGAACTATTGTCCCTTGTTGTGAACCCCAACTTAAAGATATAAGTAACAACAACTCACCAACTTGTTTTTGAGCAGACAACTGGCTTCCTTTGTTGTGCTAACTTACATTATTGCCCTAAATGTCAATCATTTATATTTCCAAGTTTTACCAACTTAAATCACTGTTTTAGGCCAAAAAATACAAGTTGGCTTTTTTGCAGTGCATACATGTTTGAGATGGTGTTGGAACTTCAGCAATATGATATGATATGATATGTACATTACCCTTTTGCATGTAAATGATGCATCTCATAATGGGAACCACAAGTGTTTCATTAAGTCTGAACTTGTGTAAATGAACTTGCTACTTTGTAGGTGTATGCTAAGTTAAGCGCAAACATCTTGGCCCAAATTCCTCCACTCCCCCCTGAAGAAATCACCTCCAGGACCCCCTGTCTGTCCTCCCCGAGCTATTTTAAACTGCCTCAGGGAATGAGGAAGCATCACTTGTGGGAACCTGACTGGGATTCACTGGGCCGGCTGAATGCATTCGGCCAGTTGTCACCAACAGCCTCCATTGTCACCCCGGCTCCATTGTCCCCATTGTCACCCAAAATCAGACACACACAAGAGGAAGGCGTTTAATTGGGTGTACTCTTGAGCGCTTTCATCCCCCACTGCACATGAGTGAATACTGAAACAGCCAGCCTTTGGTATTTGCCTCACAAAGCACTGTACCCACACACATCCAGGGTTTTAACGATAAGCGTGCAGTAAATATTTGACGATTTGGCACAGAGTGCATTTGTTGCACAGTTGCTGGTTATCTGAACAGGCCCGCGGGAATTCTTTGTGTGAGAATGTGTGTGTTGTCTTTGCAAAGCCTGTTTTCACAGAGAGTTTGATGTGGGAATGGTATGCAGCAGGAGATTAGGAAAACTGTGACAATGTGTGCCTTAGACTTGGTGAATGTCATGTACACATACACACGCGTACATTCAAGTTTTCCCAACATGTTGGTTTCTTATACATGTGTGAACAATGTATGTATTTGCATGTGTTTCCATATTTCTGGATGGTGTGCACCAAGACATGGGCATTGGTGAGAATAGTTTTTGCTGAAGTTTATTTTTGATAACAATTTCCTGTCCTTCTAATGTTGACACACCAGTCACGCACACACACATTTCTTTCTCTTTTGCAGGCAAACACTACATTTGAGGAGCTGGAGAGGCTGAGGGTGATGGGGAAGGCCTGGGAGGAAGTGGCTCCTCAGATCTGGGCTTTTTTCCAAGATGGAGTCCAAGTCAAGATGATCCGGGTAGGAAAACAATAAAGTGTGACTGAATAACTAGGTTACAGTAGTACACCAGTGCACTAAATGTAATAAAAACACTCATTTAAGTTTCTCAAATCACGTTTGTTGTTAATATACAACCAAGTGTTAACAAAAACTGCATGCAAGATCACTGCATTTAACCTCCTGTGGCCCTGCGTCCTCATATGTGGACATTTCATTTTAGGTTTTCTGGACCTTATACTTAATTATAACAAGTTGTCCTCAGTAGTACACACTCTTGAAAAAGCACAATACATCAATCAGTGTAAAAATCAGATGGCAGCATCTTGGTAAAGTCAATCAGCAGCTTATCCCCAGACAAAAGTGGACCAGGTACAAAATCTGATCTCATTTTATGGTTAAAACTTGTTTATTTGTGCTTAATAATGTTTGTAGTTTGACTACTTTTTAGCAATAGCAACAAGCTACGACACTGCTAATCAGGAAGTACTCATTTGAGAATGAATAGACTTTAACTATCGTTCTTCCAAAGAGTGTGTAAACGTAAGGAAATAAAACGTTCTATAGACTGGTGAATTAATTGTTATACAGTAAAATTAACCCATTATTTTTTTTCAAAAACTACTTCCTGTTCAAAGACAATGCTTAGTTTTTGTACTTATCAGGTCCTACAAATCTAAAATATCTAGGAGAAACTAACAATACATACCAAACAAAAGCTCGGGTCTCAGGAGGATAAATGAACTAACAGCTGACTGAGAGGGATTCTAACCGTCTCAACCAAAGTGAATGTAAACATGCTTTATCCAACTGGTATGGTGCCTCGCTATAGTTGTGTTTTTAACAGTATCTGCTATTTTTATAGCTTTTTCCCAAAAGGTAACACCCATTACAGCCCTGCATCTTGTATTCTTCACTAGAAGGAACCCTATAGGGCACTTCTTTTCATTATATCCACCATACAGGCATCCAAAAGGGCACTTTTCCTTTATGCTGCCAACATGGGGGGATCAAGGGGAGTGGTGGCCTGTTGCTTCTGCTTTCTAACAATTTTAATGCTTTGATTGTGTTGATTTTTGTTTATGTACACTACTGGTAAAAAGTTTTAGAACACACCAACTTTTCCAGAATTTAATTGAAAATGATGCAGTTTAATGTCTCAGTGTACTCTGAAATTAATGCACATTTGCAACATTTACAATTCTTTATTGAGCATGATAGTGTTTTGAAAGTAAAAAAAAGATTCAAAATCACATTTTATGTTGGACTAAAGGACTAAAAAAAGACACAAAATGACTAAAAAGACATCAAAAGACACAAAATGACTAAAAAAAAGACACAAAATGACTTACAAAGACATGAAAAGAATTAAAAAATGGACAAAATAGCCCAAGACTCCATAGAGTTAAGTTGTTAACCCATTTCTTGTTCCCTGAAAAAGGCCTACTTGTATAATTCTGAAATGTACATTATTTTCCAGTTTTGGTTAAGCTTACCTTTTTTTATTTACCTCTGGCAGTTCACCACTTACCTTTGGACCCTTTCAAGCTGTTCATTTGACTTGAACTGCTTGAAGTTCAATAAAAAACTGGAAAAGTTGGGGTGTTCTAAAACTTTTGACCGGTAGTGTATATACTGTATGTTGCATTTTCTTTCCCTTTTTCTTTGGCTTTGTTGTGAAAACTGTATTGTGTTCCTGCTGGTGTCTCAGCTATATCTATATATATATAATATCTTCCTTTTGTTTCAGGACACAATCTGTAATCCATCAGTGATGGATTTCATCGACAGGAATCTGGAGGAGGCGCCGTTCTCCTCCAAACACATCCTCAACTTCCTGTCCAACGGCCCACCGGAGGACCGGCCAGACGACGTTCCTCAATTTGACTGGCGAGACATCTTCAACCTCACTGACCGGGTGATTCGGATGCTCAACCAGTATGGGGATGTGAGTAAATCTTTGGTTGGAGCATTTCCTTCATCTTGCAGTCTTGCCTCTGAAACAGCCCTGCCTGAGGAATGTGTATAGGCATGTAGAATTATATTGACTAGACAAAGGGGGCTCCACATTTCAAGATGAAAATAAGGTGTCAGGATTGTTTTTTTGCTGTCTCTCACTGGTCTGACAGCAGGAATGTGGCCTGTTTTTCCACATTTCATTCCACCTGAGATGTCAAGTTCTAGGAAAGGCTATTCATGAAATAATCCAATTAAGCACAGGTCTTGTTGTTGATTTCAATACACTGGTTAGCTCAATACCTCTCTTGACGTGACGTGAGCGTTTAGATAAGCTGTCTTTGGACTCTGCAATTTGTCCGCCCATCCAGAGACATGGAGCTCTACCCAGGTGGGCGAGAGCCAGAGCAACAAACTTGCTGTCGAGTCTCTTTTGTTTACTGCTGATGGAGTGGAGGATAAAACCAGAACAACATCACAAACCTTCTCTTGTGAGGGCCCTCCACATTTAGTTTACCAATGCATTGAAACAAAGTTAAAATCAGCCCGTTCCATGCGGAGGCTAATGGGGATGAGAGGCCTATCGCTCTGGGGGGTGACACGGGGGCACCTCAGGGCAATGCTGGGTGCATGGTTGCTGCTCTTTGTTTTTGTCCAAGTTGAAGCTTACAGCACTTGAGTGTGACAGGGAGAGTGGGAACGATTGAGGCCGATTAGATACAGCTGTCACTCCGTCCACCGTCCTTTATAGAGCGCCAACAATGACCGTGGGCTTGACGGCTGGTTGGCTGCACGTTGGTGGTATGATGCGTATCACTGTTAGAATGAGAACGCTTGAGTGAATCAAGGGACGGTCTTTGAGATTTAAATAATTTGTTGGGTGGGTTTAGTGTACATTGTGTCTGTAAATGCATATATGCATGCATTTTGGATGTATGCCTGTGTTTGCATGGCAAATAATTGTGTGTCTGTGTGTTTTGGGCTCTGTGAATGGGATCTCTGGGGTAAATTGTTGTTTTGGAGTGTTTCCCTTTGGATCACGGCCCTCCCTATTTGCATTAGCCTACAGTGAATGGCTATGTCAGATACGCTTTGCAGGGAAAAGACAACCACTGCTAAGTTTCTCTCCAAATGTGGCTGTAGAGTGAGGATCAGAGGGACTGGAGCCAACACTGGCATCTCTGGGTTTTTACCCTTTCAGCCACACTGGCGGTCCGGCTCTAGGGATGGCTGGTTAGTCCACTGCTTTGGTCCAGACTGAAATATCTCACTTACAATGGAAGTGATTGCCATTAAAGTTTGCACAAATATTCATGATCCTCAAAGTATAAATAAATATTGACTTTAGTGAGCATTTACTGCCATTAGAGTGTCAAAATGTCCACTCATCCAGTGAAATATATCATTGGATGAACAGTTTTGTACTTATAATCATATTTAGCCTATTGACTTTGGTGATCCTCTGACTTGTTTCTCTAGTTCGACCATAACCAGGTTTCCAACTTCCACTCTCTTGAGGCAGTTTTTGCCTTAGTCCAAAAAAAGTTAAGGCGTTAAATGGCATACTGATGAGCACGTACTTAATGCTGTAGCTTAGTTTTTTCACTCATAACCCATTGTAAGTGCAGCCTCAAAGAGCTGCTACTGATCATGTAGCTACTGTATAAATAACTGAGCCATGGGTTAGCTAAACTCTACAACCAAAGAATTGACCATTGGCATTTTGAGGTCTTTTTCTGAGTATTTTATGTATAAGAAAATCTTGGTTTGTGTTTTTTAAAGTGCTTTTTCTTGCTGCATTATGTACCTCTCTGGATGTGCCATAGTGTGTGTAAAACTGAGGTAAACAAGGACGTGATTTTGTGGTTATCTTTAAGTGTAATCCAAAATTATGCTTAACACAAATCACTTAAACTGCTGTTTGGCTGCTGCTCTACTCACCCTTTTATTATTATTATTATTATTTTAACACCTGTCCATTTATCTGTCTGTCTGTCCCTCTCTCAGTGTTTACTGCTTGATAAGTTTGTGGCTGTGGCTGACGAAGACACTGTCACTTATCGAGCCTTGGATCTGTTGGAGGACAGCAAGTTCTGGGCGGGCCTTGTCTTTGTGAATATGCACCATTGGACCACGGAGGTCCCGCATCATGTTAAGTTCAAGATCCGGATGGATATTGATGCAGTGGAGCGCACCAACAAGGTCAAAGACAGGTTAGAGACAAGTCCAGTGGGAAGGAAAGGGTACACTGTTAAAAATATCTGTAGATTTTACGGTGAAAAACTGTTAAACCATGACAGTAAAAGACCGTAAAATGATAAATGGGTTAATTCAGTTTCAGTAACAATGAAACACCCTAAATGTATATATCAGCCAAAACACTATTTTTTACTTTTTGGGGGGAAAAATACATTACTTCACTGTAAAATACACTGGCACAGTGAATATAAAATATATGCTAACATATTTACAAGCCATCACTGTAATTTTTAGCATTTATTTTTTGTGAAAATACATTTTCACACTGTTAAATGTACTAAACACCATATCTCTAACAGAAATATACTGTAATATTTAATGGTAAAATCTTTAATCTATGCAGCATTTATAAAATATTTTATTGTCAATCATATCTGCCATATGACAAACAGCGTTTCTTTTGATGGAAAAACGTTTTATTTTTTACGGTAAAATATGGAATAAAATGGCAATCTTAAATGTGAAATCAACAGTGCTAATATCATTTTACCGTAATATTAGAAAAAGTTGCACCGTATTTATTACGGTAAATTTCTGGCAACCACAGCTGCTGGTATTTTACCGTAAAAACAACAGTTTTTTTTACAGTGTAGGTATAACGGTGATGAACTGGGAGAGACTAAATGTATGTATTGATCAGGTATTGGGATCCCGGCCCCAGAGCTGATCCGATGGATGACTTCCGGTATGTTTGGGGCGGCTTCGCTTACCTCCAGGACATCGTGGAGCACGGCATCATCAAGACCCAGACGGGGAAGGAGTGGCCCCTGGGGGTCTACCTCCAGCAGATGCCCTACCCCTGTTATGTGGATGATCTGTGAGTGGAAAACATAGAATAATCTAGTAACTTTCAACAACTTTCACAGCAGAATTCATTGAACATGATAGAATGAAATGATGATGGTGAGAACCACATAATAGTCTAGACCAGGGGTCTCAAACTCAAATTACCTGGGGGCCGCTGGAGGCAGTATCAAAATGACCAAAAAAAGTTACTACCAAAATTACTAAAAATAAATAAATTTAAAAAAAGACAAAATTACCAAAAAAGCCCACAAAATGACAAAAAAGACACAAAATGACTGAAAAACACACAAAATTACTTACAAAAGACACAAAATGACAAAAAATACACATAATTAGCAAAAAAGACACACAATTATTTTTTAAAAAGACACAAAATGACCAAAAGAGACACAAAATGACAGAAAAATAACTAAATTACTTAAAAAAGAAACAAACTGACCAAAAAAGGACACAAAATTATTTTAAAAATGAGACAAAAAGAGACACAAAATGACCAAAAGACACAAAATTACTAAAAAAACCCCACAAAATTACCCAAAAAAACGTAACCAAAGGGACCTTTCACACACAACACGGTAAAGGGCCATTCATATAAAACTCACATTAAACTTTCATATCAAGGTGAGGGCCACAAAAAATCGTTACGAGGGCCGCAATTGCCCCGTGGGCCGCGAGTTTGAGACCCATGGTCTAGACGGATTTCAGAATAAAGGCCTCCTATAAGAAGTGAGGAGCATTTATGGGTACAAGTCAGGAACCGGCCTACCTTACATATCTCAAGGGTGCTGAGTCCAAAAAAAATGGTTCCCAAGCGAAATTTTGAGTTTTTGACCTTCTAATTTGTATCAAATGTCCATCAAATTGCCCATCTTGCTCAGTCGTTGGACCATTTCCCCTTAGTTTTTTTGTAAGTAGGCAATCAAAGATGAGGAAATTAAGTTTCTGGATCTATAGTCTAGAGTCAGAGCAAGGATATAGTGGAGGCTCAGTGTCTTTTTATGTATATATATATGCAAAATACCAACTGGAACATTAAAAGTGATATTGATTGAATAATTATGTCGGCCTTAAAAAACACACAAATAATGCTTAATTTCACCTTAAAAGTTGGTATTATATATATATATATATAAGACACAGCATTACCAAATAAGACACAAAATGACCAAAAAAGACACAAAATGACCAAAAAAAGGAAACAAAATGACCAAAAAAGAGACAAAATGATCAAAGAAAGACACAAAATGACAGAAAAAACACACAAATAATGCTTAATTTCACCTTAAAAGTTGGTATTTTGCATATATATATATATATATATACATAAAAAGACACTGAGCCTCCACTATATCCTTGCTCTGACTCTAGACTATAGATCCAGAAACTTAATTTCCTCATCTTTGATTGCCTACTTACAAAAAAACTAAGGGAAATGGTCCAACGACTGAGCAAGATGGGCAATTTGGCCGCCATGTTGATATGCAAATGAGAAGGTCAAAAACTCAAAATTTCGCTTGGGAACCATTTTTTTGGATTCAGCACCCTTGAAATAAGTAAAGTAGGCCGGTTCCTGACTTGTACCCATAAATGCTCCTCACTTTCACTTTTTGGACACTTCCATCTAGACTATAACTTTAATAAACTGTGTTCTTCTTCTTCTTCTTCTTCTTCTTCTTTGTTCTTCTTCCACATCCAGCTTCATGCTGACGTTGAATCGCTGTTTCCCCGTCTTCATGGTCCTGGCCTGGGTCTACTCTGTGTCCATGATAGTGAAGAGTATAGTCCTGGAGAAGGAGCTCCGGCTGAAGGAGACCCTGAAGGGAATGGGGGTCACCAATGGTGTCATCTGGTCCACCTGGTTCATCGACAGCTTCCTCATGATGGGCACCAGCACCGCTCTGCTCACCGCCATCACCATGGTAACGAAGAATTACCAATAATTAATAACTTCTAAAGATCCTCATTAGACCTGATGTCACAATGGATGTATACTACCGGTCAAAAGTTTTAGAACAGCCCAATTTTTCCAGTTTTTTATTGAAATTCAAGCAGTTCAAGTCAAATGAACAGCTTGAAAGGGTCCAAAGGTAAGTGGTGAACTGCCAGAGGTAAATAAAAAAAGGTAAGCTTAACCAAAACTGGAAAATAATGTACATTTCAGAATTATACAAGTAGGCCTTTTTCAGGGAACAAGAAATGGGTTAACAACTTAACTCTATGGAGTCTTGGGCTATTTTGTCCATTTTTGAATTCTTTTCATGTCTTTGTAAGTCATTTTGTGTCTTTTTTTGGTCATTTTGTGTCTTTTGGTGTCTTTTTTTAGTCATTTTGTGTCTTTTTTTTGGTAATTTTGTCTATTTTTGGTCGTTTTGTGTCTTTTTTTAGTCATTTTGTGTCTTTTTTGGTCATTTTGTGTCTTTTTTTAGTCCTTTAGTCCAACATAAAATGTGATTTTGAATCTTTTTTTTACTCTCAAAACACTATCATGCTCAATAATGAATTTTAAATGTTGCAAATGTGCATTAATTTCAGAGTACACTGAGACATTAAACTGCATCATTTTCAATTAAATTCTGGAAAAGTTGGTGTGTTCTAAAACTTTTGACCAGTAGTGTTTACTTTGCACAAATAATGCAAAGTAAACAAAATACTAATGTTTCTGCTCATGTTAACTTCCAGATATCAGCCAGTTGTGAATCATTAGCAGATTTTTCCCCTTGAAATATTTAACCAATAAGAGTGACTCACTGATTACATACATATAAATCATTAATGAAAGAACTGTGAAAACCATGACATCATGGGAATTATGTCAGTGGCTCTGAAGGAATGTGCTGCTGGTCATTGATTAACTAACGCTATGTTGTAAAGTCATCTCATAGTCAGAGCTGATACTACAGTAAGATGGGCTGCTGGGACCTCTAGTGGATGTTATGTGTAAAACAATATTTTATACCGAGATTACCCAAATAGTATCTATATTTCATGTTACTAATGTGGTATTTATTATCCCTTATCTCACATGGCATGTTGAATAAAAATACTATAAAATTATGTTTCTATATACTTAAAATGCTACGTTTGATTCAAATGATTATACAAAAGTTAAACCTTAGGATTATTCTGAATTTATTGTAAAAACACAGCATCCTAGATCATTTAAGCACTATATCAACCCAGATATCAAATTTAACGCATATGTTACATTGTCATAGTGTAAAACATATAAAAAAGTTTAAAGTTATTAAATGTCCTAAGTCCCTATTTCCTTATTTCCTTATGCCCTTCTCCTCCATCCACATATACACTACTGGTCAAAAGTTTTAGAACACACCAACTTTTCCAGAATTTAATTGAAAATGATGCAGTTTAATATCTCAGTGTACTCTGAAATTAATGCACATTTGCAACATTTAAAATTCTTTATTGAGCATGATAGTGTTTTGAAAGTAAAAAAAAGATTCAAAATCACATTTTATGTTGGACTAAAGGACTAAAAAAAGACACAAAATGACCAAAAAAATACACCAAAAGTCACAAAATGACCAAAAAAGACACAAAATGACCAAAAAAATACACCAAAAGTCATAAAATGACCAAAAAAGACACAAAATGACTAAAAAAGACACAAAATGACCATAAAAAGACACAAAATGACCAAAAAAGGACCCAGAATGACTAAAAAAAGACACAAAATGACTTACAAAGACATGAAAAGAATTCAAAAATGGACAAAATAGCCCAAGACTCCATAGAGTTAAGTTGTTAACCCATTTCTTGTTCCCTGAAAAAGGCCTACTTGTATAATTCTGAAATGTACATTATTTTCCAGTTTTGGTTAAGCTTACCTTTTTTTATTTACCTCTGGCAGTTCACCACTTACCTTTGGACCCTTTCAAGCTGTTCATTTGACTTGAACTGCTTGAATTTCAATAAAAAATGGAAAAATTGGGGTGTTCTAAAACTTTTGACCGGTAGTGTATACATTTAGTTTCCCTGGGCATGCATTGCAATTAAAGTCATCTCTCTCTCTCTCTCTCTCTCTCTCTCTCTCTCTTTCCCTCTCTCTCTCTTTCTGTCTCTCTCTCTCTCTCTCTCTCTCTCTCTCTCTCTCTCTCTCTCAGGGAGGAAGGGTGCTGAACTACAGCAACGGCTTCATCCTCTTCCTCTTTCTGCTGACCTTCACTACAGCGACCATCATGCAGTGCTTCCTCCTCAGCGTGTTCTTCAACCACGCCAACCTGGCAGCAGCGTGCTGCGGCATCGTTTACTTCGCTCTTTACCTGCCGCACATCTTCTGCTTCGCCTGGCAGGACCACATCACCAAGGACATGAAGATCCTGGTGGTGGGTTCACATCTCAGCACCTACAGCTGAAACCAGAAGTTTACATACACTATATAAAAAGACACATATGCTTTTTTTCTCACTGTCTGACATGAAATCAGAGAATCACTTTTCCTGTTTTAGGTCCGTTCGGATTACCAAAATTATTTCTATTTGCTAAATTCCAGAATAATGAGAGAAGGATTTTTTAGACATTTTTTATGACTTTCTTCAAAGTCAGAAGTTTACATACACTAACATTATTATGCCTTGAAACTATCTGGGAAAGCCCAGATGATGATGTCATGTCTTTGGAAGCTTCTGATTGGTTTATTGACAACATTAGAGTTAATTAGAGAAATAATTTTGGTATTGCTAACGGACCTAAAACAAGAAAAAGTGATTGTCTGATTTCATGTCAGACAGTGAGAAAAAAAGCATATGTGTCTTTTTATATAGTGTATGTAAACTTCTGGTTTCAACTGTACATCTGTCTTTAAATGAAAAAGCAACCTCAGATACACTAATTATTACATTTTAGCTACAGCACAGGATTAACCTGCTCACAATCTTTCATCTTGACAGTTCCTATGTATTTATTTTTTTCAAACCATTTTTTTTAACACAAAACTAGTTGTTCTTCCTGAGTTATATCACAGACCTGTTAGCATTATAACCACGGCGAGCTAATCTCAAGACTAGAAGTGATTCTCAATGCTAATAGTTTTAGTTAAACACTGCCTTACACTAATCTCCCCTCAGAGTCTGCTGTCCCAGGTGGCGTTCGGCTTTGGGACGGAGTACCTGTCCCGGTACGAGGAGCAGGGTCTGGGTCTGCAGTGGGACAACATCAGGACCAGTCCTCTGGAGGGGGACGAGTTCTCCTTCCTCACCTCCATCTGCATGATGGGCCTGGACACCGTGCTGTACGCCCTGCTGGCCTGGTACCTGGACAACGTCTTCCCTGGTCAGTGGAGTACAGAGACATTAAGGCAACGTTTGCTGTAAAAACTTTATTTAACCCTTTGATGCACAACATAATGACCCCCTTCTAATGCACAAGATGGATCAAATATGATCCACATTCATTCCCTTCATGTTATTTATTGCTGCTGTGTGTTTCTGTGCTCTAACTTTTGATATCAACTTATTTTATGATTGAATATTCCAAGTATTCTTTAAATATCTTGTTTTTGATAACAACAGATCATTATTTCATTATTATTTAGATTTTGTATTATTACATAGCTTGCTACTTGGCTAAGTAGCTTGCTAAGCTAACTACTTAGCCAAAAAGTTAGCTAAGTAGTTAGCTTAACAAGCTAAAAAAGGATATGGGTCATTTTTGACCCATGTTGTGCATTAGAAGAGTAGTGACACTAAAAGGGATTTATTTCAAAAATTAATAAAGGAAAACATAAAAATGAGGATGTATGATGATCAAAAACAAACGAATTGAGGAAAACCTGGAATACTGAATGATGAAAATAATTTATTGCAAAGATATAGAACATAAAAACTCTGTCGGGTCACTTTAGACCATGTTGTGCATCAAAGGGTTAACATACATTTATTTACATACTTACTGTAGCCCTTTAAAAAATATATTTTTCTGTTTTTATTACAGGCCAGTATGGAATTGGTCGACCATTTTACTTCCCCTTCCTGCCCTGTTATTGGCTCAACAGTGTTGCTCCAGCTTCAGGTGAGCTTACTTACTAATTTATATACCATACTCACTAAAGACCTTTAGTCTGTTTTAAAAATCCTTTCCTTTGTATCCAAAGGCAACAACAATCTGGAGTTGGATAAAAAAGGCTTTGATAACCTGGCAAACAAAACGCAAGGAGAGCAGCAGAAAAGGCAGAAGGAGGAGAACCAAGAGAAGGAGAAGACTCCGGAGGAGGAGGAGGAGGAGGAGGCCTCCTGTGAACACCAGCGGGAGAGACTGGAGAAGGAGAACCAGGCTGAGGAGAACCAGGACAGAGACGGTACTAGACTTCTATTTTGGTTCTGTGTGCAAAGCTACAAAGGACAAAATTACAAAGAAATGTGTTAAATCATAACCAAAGCATTTTTACATTGTACACTGTAAAAAAAACCCTCTTGTTTTTACGGTAAAAAACTGGCAGCTGTGGTTGCCAGAACTTTACCGTAATAAATACGGTGCAACTTTTAAAAAATATTACGGTAAAATGATATTAGCACTGTTGATTTCACATTTAAGCTTGCCATTTCATTCCATATTTTACCGTAAAAGATAAAAAGTTTTTCCATCAAAAGAAAGGCTGTTCTGCCATATGATTGACAAGAAAATATTTTATAAATGCTGCATGAATTAAAGATTTTACCATTAAATATTACAGTTTATTTCTGTTAGAGATATGGTGTTTAGTACATTTAACAGTTAGAAAAAGTATTTTTACAAAAAATAAATGCAAAAATGATGGCTTGTATATATATTACAGTATATTTTTGCTACAAACACGGTGCCAGTGTATTTTACAGTGGAGTAATGTATTTATTTTTTTTAAAGTAAAAAATATTGTTTTGGCTGATATAAACATTTACAGTATTTCATTGTTACTGAAACAGAATTAACTCATTTATCATTTTACGGTCTTTTACTGTCATGGTTTAACAGTTTTTCACTTTAAAATCTACAGACATTTTTTACAGTGTATCTTTCTGGAAAAAATCATATTCTACAACAGGGAATATACAACACAGTTCTATCATGGTTTCAGGATTCTTATGGTGCTCAAAATGGTGTTTTCAAGGTTTGGAAGTGTCACATCTGAAACATTAAACTTATTTATGTTTGAATTTTTCACCTTTCTGTAAAATGCTGTCAAGAAACATCATTTAGGTTGTTTAATTAGCAAACTGTATGTGCAGCATGTACTGTATATGTAATTTACCACAGCTCTAAGGTCCTGGAAGACCTTTGTAGTGGCAATTTTGTCCGAAAAAATAACAAAATTAAACTTAAAACAAACTTAATCAAAATGCCACTGATGCACCATGAGCGTGTGGTGTCCATGCATGATTGTTAGATCATTAGAAGGTTTATTTGATCCATTGCGAGCAAGCAAACAAAAGAACAAAGAAACATGGCTCCTGCTGGTAATAAACCATCGGCCCCCCAGGTGCATGCTGGTCCTCTGACCTCTGACCCTCCTACCTAGAGAACATCAACCCAAACTCCATAAAACACAAAATATAATATGTAAACTAAATATGCTAAACAATAATGATGATTAAACTAAACAATTAACTAGCAAAACAAAATATGATCAAAATAAACAAATGTCTAGAATAATCAAACAATACTCATTGTTAATAATAAACTAAACAGACAACTAAATATTAACAAGAACTAAGTGAGATAATTTGAATTTGACATTGGAAAAATGATGTTTTATTACACATCATATTGTTGTTTATCATGTTATTTGTCTGTCTCTGCTTGATGTCTGAAGAGCACATTACAGCATAATTGCATATATAATTCATTACAAATCTTATTAATGATGCTGATGTGATATTTCTCTAAGCAAACGATTGATCTCCGTTCAGGATTAAAACTATCTCTGTGTTTGTTCTCACTTTCCCTCTCTGCCACTCAGATTCTCTCTGTGGGAACACACTGGCCTTCTGTGTGTTTACCAGTTTACATTACTGGGAGATGTGAACACACAGTTTCATGCTGAGTTAATCAGTGATGGAAGCTGTTTTCCCTCTACCATATGGCATTGTAGTTGTCTGATCACATAGTATGTTTATATCATATATACATATATATATATATATATATATATATATATACACTACCGGTCAAAAGTTTTAGAACAGCCCAATTTTTCCAGTTTTTTATTGAAATTCAAGCAGTTCAAGTCAAATGAACAGCTTGAAAGGGTCCAAAGGTAAGTGGTGAACTGCCAGAGGTAAATAAAAAAAGGTAAGCTTAACCAAAACTGGAAAATAATGTACATTTCAGAATTATACAAGTAGGCCTTTTTCAGGGAACAAGAAATGGGTTAACAACTTAACTCTATGGAGTCTTGGGCTATTTTGTCCATTTTTCAATTATTTTCATGTCTTTGTAAGTCATTTTGTGTCTTTTTGTGTCTTTTTTTAGTCATTTTGTGTCTTTTTTTTGGTCATTTTATGTCTTTTTTTTAGTTCTTTAGTCCAACATAAAATGTGATTTTGAATCTTTTTTTTACTTTCAAAACACTATCATGCTCAATAAAGAATTTTAAATTTTGCAAATGTGCATTAATTTCAGAGTACACTGAGACATTAAACTGCATCATTTTCAATGAAATTCTGGAAAAGTTGGTGTGTTCTAAAACTTTTGACCAGTAGTGTGTATATATATATATATATATATATATATATGGGGAATAAAGTTGCACTTTTATTACTTTCTGATAATATTAATATATCATTTCATGGTTTGTTTTTATGCAGACATTTTTGTCCTCCAATGTAACATGGAGGAGTTTTTTAAGGGTTGCACAAGAGTTTACATTATGTTGCTTTGCTAACTTCAAAGACAAGTGTGTTTAATGGATGAAATTAGTAACATACAGTACATATATCTGCTTGTCTCTGCTGTTTGCAGGTCAGACGTTCTTCGAAGCCGAGCCGGAGGACCTGGTGAAAGGTGTTTGCATCCAGAACCTGGTGAAGAAGTTCAGCGGCAGCCTGACTCCAGCTGTGGACGGCCTCAGCCTCAACTTCTATGAGAGCCAGATTACTGCCTTCCTGGGCCAGAATGGAGCCGGGAAGACCACCACCATGTACGCACAACACACACACACACAGCAACCATAAGAGCTGAACATGTAAAAAGCTCTAAGGCCCCGTTTACACCAGGACGCTCGCGGGTAAAAACGACAAAATATTTGATGTGAAGTGCCTTTCGTTTAGACGGTGACGGCGTTTTGGGGCTTAAAGACGCAAAAATCTGAAACCACCCTCCAAAGTGTAAAAGTTAGATCCTCTCCTCCGTAGCGTGTCGTCTACACTGACAAGACACAAAACTCTGATCTGATCTGCTCACGTCACGTATGTGTTTACGTCACATACATGCTCCAGGACAGGAAATAAAGAAACGTGGGATTATTTCCATGGTGGGACCTTCAAGCTGCTCTGGCAGCTCTAATAAACTTACAGGAGTCTTTCCACCAAATGTCCAGGATATGTACAGATAGTATTAGTGAACAGAGAAGGATCTGGAATTACCTCCATCACATTCTGGATGCAGCGATTGGTGGGAGGAGCCAGACGGCTGTGAACGAGACCTGGGAGATCTAGTGATGGAGGAGAACTTTGTGGAAGGAGGAGTAATGGACAAAAAAAGACACAAAAAGACAAAAAATGACCAAAAAAAGACAAAAATTGACCAAAAAAGACACAAATTGACCACAAAAAGACGCAAAATAACCAAAAAAAAAGACACAAATTGAACAAATAAGACACAAATTGACCAAGAAAGATGCAAAATAACCAAAAAGATGCAAAATAACCACAAAAGAAATATGCAAAATTGCCAAAGATAGACAAAAATTGACTACAAAAAGACAAACTGACAAAAAAAGACACAGATTGACCACAAAAAAGACACTAAATGGCCAAAACCAGCCAGGCGGCTGTGAACGAGACCTGGGAGATCTAGTGATGGAGGAGAACTTTGTGGAAGGAGTAGCTGATGAAAATGTGTGGCGTGAAAACTTCTGCATGCCCAAAGATGCTCTTATGGCTTTAAGTGATGCCGCCTGGCTGCATACAATCACATTTCACACACTTTAGATCACCGTATCAGCAGATTTCCTCCTGAAAACGCTCGTCTAAACCAGGAATAAAAAGTGAAGACGAGACGCCACTTTAGGTCTTCTGTTCAGACCGTCCTCGTGTAAACGGAGCCTAAAAGTCTCTCAGTTGACATGTGAAGGGACATCAGGTCTCATGTGTCTGTCTCTGTCCTGCAGGTCCATCCTGACTGGGATGTTCCCTCCCACCTCCGGGACCGCCTCCATCTACGGGAAGGACATCTGCTCAGACATGGACGCCATCCGGACCTCTCTGGGGATGTGTCCTCAACACAACATCCTCTTCCAGCAGTATGTCACTCTGCACACACTTAAAATACACTGTATGATTCAAAAAGTTATGATAGATAAGTAGTTTTATATATACTTTATATACTATATATATATTTATATACTGTTGCTGCCATTGCTATTATTACTATATACTGTAATATATTATTATTATAATACCGGCCTTACCAGCCTTATTTATAATTATTATTACTAATATTATATATTACATATCATATTATTTTAATTTATAATCATATTATTTTACTTATAATTACTTTATTTATATTTTTCATTTTATTTTATATTGTTTATTATTTATTATTACATATTATATTATATATTATATACTGTATTATTATTATTATTATTATTATTATTATATACATCATATCATCAGTATAATTACCTTCATCTTGTCAACCATCCTACTTTTGTTTTTATTATTATTATTATTTTTTTATTTTTTTTATTTTTTTATTATTATTATTATTTTTTTATTTATGTTTTTATTTATGCTACCTCAGTATTTTATTTTATTCTATTGTATTTTATTTTTATTGTACTTGAATACCGGACTGCTGTGACAACCGAATTTCCCTTCGTGGATGAATAAAGTAATCTATCTATCTATCTATCTATCTATCTATCTATCTATCTATCTATCTATCTATCTATCTATCTATCTATCTATCTATCTATCTATCTATCTATCTATCTATCTATCTATCTAGTTTTGGTAGATTATATGTTATATTATACCACAAAGAAGGGAACAAAAACTAAATTTTTACTGTTCAATTTTATGGTTGTAACTGTGCTACTGCTTCTTCTCTTTCTCTTCTTTCTCTCTTCTTCTCTTCCTCTGGTTCTCCGTCAGTATGACTGTAGCAGAACATATCCTGTTCTACTCGATGCTGAAAGGTCGTCCAGTAGCGGAGGCGGAGGAGGAGCTGGAGAACATGCTGCAGGATCTGGGTCTTCCTCACAAGAGGGACGAGCTGACCCAGAACCTCTCAGGTCTGCCTCAGGGCCTCTTCATCATCCACTAAACTGCTGGAGAATGCACATGCAGACTTTTTTAAAGATGTGTTTAAATAGATGTTCAACACCTGGTGTGCAGGTGTATGCACAAATATGTAAATGCTCACTACCATGCAAACCACACACTCACACACATTAACCCATAAGAACCCAGAGCCAGTTATCCATGAAGGAAAGTTATGGGGGATATATCACAGACCAAGTGAACCACGCAGAACATATTTATGATGTGGGTTTTTTTGGTCATTCTGTGTCTTTTTTTTTAGTAATTTTGTGGGGTTTTTTGTGTCTTTTTTAAGTAATTTAGTTTTTTTCTGTCATTTTGTGTCTTTTTTGGTTATTTCGTGTCTCTTTTTTAGTAATTTTGTGTCTTTTTTGGTCATTTTGTGTCTCTTTTTTAGTAATTTCGTGTTTTTTCTGTCATTTTGTGTCTTTTTTGGTCATTTTGTGTCTCTTTTTTAGTAATTTTGTGTCTTTTTTGTGTCTTTTTTAAGTAATTTAGTGTTTTTTCTGTCATTTAGTGTCTTTTTTGGTTATTTTGTGTCTCTTTTTTTAGTAATTTTGTGCCTTTTTTGGTCATTTTGTGTCTTTTTTAAGTAATTTAGTGTTTTTTCTGTCATTTTGTGTCTTTTTTTTGTTATTTTGTGTCTCTTTTTTAGTAATTTTGTGTCTTTTTTGGTCATTTTGTGTCTTTTTAGTGATTTTGTGTCTTTTTTGTGTCTTTTTTAAGTAATTTAGTTTTTTTCTGTCATTTTGTGTCCTTTTTTTTTTTTTTTTTAGTAATTTTGTGTCTTTTTTGGTCATTTTGTGTCTTTTTAAGTCATTTTGTCTGTCTTTTTTGTGTCTTTTTTAAGTAATTTAGATTTTTTGGTCATTTTGATACCGCCTCCAGCGGCCCCCAGGTAATACGAGTTTGAGACCCCTGTTCTAGAATATTTAAAGTGTTTGTTACATGGGTGTCACCGTGGGTTCTCATGGGTTAATATGTGCACCATCAGTACTTTATGCTGTTTTAATCCAGGCGGCATGCAGAGGAAGTTATCCGTTGCCCTGGCGTTTGTGGGCGGGGCTAAGGTGGTGTTCCTGGATGAGCCCACTTCAGGAGTGGACCCCTACTCCAGACGCTCCATCTGGGACCTGCTGCTGAAATACCGAGCAGGTAAGACTGCCCCCTGCTGGCTCAAAGACAGTATAGAGCACTATAATGTCACAGAGAGGTTATCTGCACACAACACAAAGCATCATTGATGCAATGATCTGACAGTGATAACCTGATACCCAGAACACTGTGTGAACTAAAGTTGTTATGTACAGAATAATAGACTCTCTCTGTCTTAAATTTCAAATGACAGATGCTTTGCATTTAAATATTGCAGTTATGTCATGCATTCTTGGGCCTACTGAATTTATGATGCCATAGTTTTAGAAAGCCTCTAGTATGTAACAGCACCATCCTCCTCTGTGTCCCTGCAGGACGCACCGTGATCATGTCGACCCACCACATGGACGAGGCCGACCTGCTGAGCGACCGAGTGGCCATCATCTCTCAGGGTCGCCTCCACTGCTGCGGCTCGCCCATCTTCCTCAAGAACTGCTTCGGCGCCGGCTTCTACCTCACTGTTGTACGACGGATGAAACATGACGCTCCAAAGGTGAACTGGAGGGTTTCTTGTCTGGCTTGAACAGCGTATGAGACAGCATTTAGGATATTGTATGCTACAATTCTCTTTTTTAGACTAATACAGTGGTTTCACCTTCACCAGTCCCACTGTGAGTTGAATGTAAATGAGTCTTTGTACCAAGGTTGAATAGAAATACACTACAGGTCAAAAGTTGTAGAACACCCCGATTTTTCCAGTTTTTTATTGAAATTCAAGCAGTTCAAGTCAAATGAACAGCTTGAAAGGGTCCAAAGGTAAGTGGTGAACTGCCAGAGGTAAATAAAAAAAGGTAAGCTTAACCAAAACTGGAAAATAATGTACATTTCAGAATTATACAAGTAGGCCTTTTTCAGGGAACAAGAAATGGGTTAACAACTTAACTCTATGGAGTCTTGGGCTATTTTGTCCATTTTTGAATTCTTTTCATGTCTTTGTAAGTCATTTTGTGTCTTTTTTTTGGTCATTTTGTGTCTTTTTTGGGTCATTTTGTGTCCTTTTTTAGTCATTTTGTGTCTTTTTTTAGTCATTTTGTGTCTTTTTTAGTCATTTTGTGTCTTTTTTTGGTCATTTTGTGTCTTTTTTTAGTCATTTTGTGTCTTTTTGTGTCTTTTTGTCATTTTGTGTCTTTTTTTTGGTCATTTTGTGTCTTTTTTTAGTCATTTTGTGTCTTTTTGTGTCTTTTTTTGTCATTTTGTATATTTTTTTTTAGTCATTTTGTGTCTTTTTTAGTCTTTTAGTCCAACATAAAATGTGATTTTGAATCTTTTTTTTACTTTCAAAACACTATCATGCTCAATAAAGAATTTTAAATGTTGCAAATGTGCATTAATTTCAGAGTACACTGAGACATTAAACTGCATCATTTTCAATTAAATTCTGGAAAAGTTGGTGTGTTCTAAAACTTTTGACCAGTAGTGCACATGAAAGAGAGATATAAAAAAGTAAATTAACATTTTGTCCTGCAGGCCAGCTGTGATTGTACCAACGATTGCTCCTGTAAATGTTCAAAGTGTTCAAAGTTTAAAGTGGAGCAGGAGGAGAGCCAGCCGCCAGAGAGACAGATGGATGGTACGTTTAATTATTATTGTGCTACTGTAATTTCAGAGAACAGTGTCTTATGCAAAGTTCATTGTCAAACTCCATAAACCTGTTTTTAGTCTATTCAGTCTAAATCAATACGGCAACGGAGCCTAATCCCTTTGTCATGTTGATGAAAAGCTCTTTAGCTCTGGATTGTGGTCGGTCTACTTACTGTAGCTGCTGCCAACACACCTAGAAACACCTAGAAACACCTAGAAACACATAGAAACACCCTGCTTACTTTACACACTGTAAAAAGTGTTTGTAGAAATTACAGTAAAATGCTATTAAATTGCATGAGAAATACGGCCTAAAATAAAAAATTGCATATCACCATAATAGACACTTTTAATTACTGTAAATCACAGAATAGAAAAACACAGTTTTACTGTAAACATATTTTTAAAAATCATGTAAAATGAATGGAGAAATACCATATTGTCTCAAGGACACAACTCCCTTTAAATAAAGGGACTACTCAGTTTAAATTACAGTTTTTGCTGATATTTACATTTAAATTTACAGTAGAAAACCCACTCACTGTAATTTTTACGGTGAAATTCTTGCAACCACAGCTGCCGGTATTTTACCGTAAATTTTTTATTACATTACATTACATTACATGTCATTTATCAGACGCTTTTGTCCAAATTTAACAGATTATTTTTTACAGTGCATGCAAAGATATTAAATTAGACAAACAAAGCAATTGACTGTGGGTGTGAACGTCAAAAAAACAAAGATCCTCTGTCACTCATTTTCATTCCTACAGTGAATAAAACTATTGGTAAAAAAGCATTTAAGTTCAAAGCGCCATCGGACTGAAATAATCTTCCTTTAAACATACGATCATTGACGTCTTTTCATAGTTTTAAATATGCCCTGTCTTCTTATTTTGAGTTAAACTGCACATGTTTCAGATAATGTTATGTCATATTTATTATTATTTTTTATAAAAAAAAAAAATGCAATTTCAATTTACAATAATATTACGTTACTAGGCTAATGTTATGGCCAACTTGTGGCCATTGAGAGGTTGTGTTCATTCTTGTGTTCATTTTGTGTTTGTTCTGTTTGTGTTGATGCCTGTTGTCTTTGTTGTTGTATGTCTGTAAATTGTTGAGTGTTTTGTTTTGTGATGTACTTTAGGACCCCCTCGAAAACCAGAGGAGTCCTCTTGTTAGAAAAATTGCATGAGGAAACCTTGAAAATTGATAATCTGTCACCGACAGAAAAAATCTGTCACCAACAGAAAAAACCTCACCATTTTTCTGCGCATTCGTTGATGGGGAAATGAAGAGCTGGAGACGTCCAAGTTCTCAGTTTAATAAAAGTTTTATTACAATACGTCAAAAGATGTGCACTTTACAGAGATCTCCGGGTTCAAAATTAACTCATGTCCCTGAATACAAACAGACGTGTTTCAGTTGGTGAAGTCTGAACCACGACTCTCTCCCTGAACACATTAAAATACTAACATTTGTTTACAAAACATGCTGGTCGATTTCTTCCAGGAAGTCCCGCCTTCTTGATCCGCTCATTCGCCAGTTTTAATGCATACAACGGCACGTCATGCCAGCTGGTTGCTTGCTGCAGAAACCAGGCCTTGCCCTGACCTACTAACAAACTTGTTAGCACAAACATTTTTCCTTGTTATGACTTACAGAGATTCTCACACGGGATTTTCATTCGGCCTTCTGTGGTCTCCCCTCTCCAGACACACATACACACACACACACACACACACACACACACACACACTCACAAATGCACATACACACACAGCAAAAACTGTGCACCAATATATCTGGATGTCATTCTTTGTGATTTATAGAATCTTAATCAGTTTAAGCAAATGGAATATATGTAATTAAAGTAATCATAGTTTTCTACATCAATATTAACACACAAACACAATCAATGTATCAAATCATATTGTCTGACTTAATATAAATGCATAGAGATATTTATTACAATCAAGGTTTGACCTTTGATAGTGACCTGCGTCACTCACAGAGAACAGAGACAGACCACAGAAGCAGAAATAAAGCATAAAACCATTTACCAATATAGAAAATAATCAATTATTTTAACACTCTCAAGGGGTTTATCTACTCAATAACATTTCTGCCTCTCGTCTCCAGGTAACATGGAGAGCATCTCAGCTCTGGTCCACCACCACGTCCCTCAGGCTCGTCTGATCGAGGCCATCGGCCAGGAGCTCACCTACCTGCTGCCCAACAGGAACTTCCAGCCCCGAGCCTACGCCAGCCTGTTCAGGGAGCTGGAGGAGACGCTGGGGGACATCGGCCTCAGCAGCTTCGGGGTCTCCGACACCTCGCTGGAGGAGGTAATCACAGAAATAAAGACCAAGCTGTAATAATCATAAACCTGCTTGTGTTTAACAACGAGCTGCAGGGGTGATTTATTAGGGAAATTAAAAAAGTTATTTACAAATTTACATCATAGTCCCAAGACTTTAAATAAAAGTGAGACAATAGATCAAACTGACAATTATTTCCCCTTGAATAAGACAGATTCTTAGCTATTAAAGTACAAATTCTATTTTCATTTTTAGTGCTCAACAGCAAATTGATAGCAAGAACAAAAAGCGCCAGAGTTTATTGGACCAATCTGTCATCCTGACACTGTCTGACAGTCACCTTTGCAGTGATTAGGCTCAGTTACAGGAGGCTTTGTTACACAGAGCATCTGTTAATCTGACAATAACACAAGTGATTTCTTTGTAGATCTTTCTAAAGGTCACTGCTAATGGGAATGCAACCAACAGGAAAAGTTTACCAGGTAAAAAAAAGGAGTTTTGTAGCACTTTCCCTGAACTTCTTCTCCTTATTCTGTTGATTTGTTGTGTTTGTGAGTGTGTAGTTGTGTCTCTAGCTCCTCATCATGAACTCTTTGTATCCACCTCTCTAACGCTCTCAGACAAGAAATCATTGCGACAGATCTGCAGAGCTAGTCTCTGTGGATTCAACAGAGTGGCAGTCGGTATGGAACCATTAAAAAGTGAAACTGGCTTTCAGCTTTCAGCTCTGGGCAAATAAACGCTGCTGTTGTGGGAAAAACAATCCGTTTCTCTAATTTAAGAGAGTTTACAGTCTATAATGTGATGCACGATGGAAACTATCCAATGCTACTTTGTGTAAGTCACAAAGAGAAAACGTAATAGTTCGCATTTTAACTTGTGAGTGTTAGATACCACTCATGTCTATACAGTAAATATGAAGCTATAACTACACTGCAAAAAAGCCAACTTGTATTTTTTGGCCTAAAACAGTGATTTAAGTTGGTAAAACTTGGAAATATAAATTACTGATATTTAGGGCAATAATGTAAGTTAGCACAACAAAGGAAGCCAGTTGTCTGCTCAAAAACAAGTTGGTGAGTTGTTGTTACTTATATCTTTAAGTTGGGGTTCACAACAAGGGACAATAGTTCTGATAACTCTTATTTCTTTGTTGGGAAATTTGGTCATTAGCAAAAGCTAGTGGCTAACTGATGTTGGCGGCTAACTTATGCTGGCGGCTAACTGGCGATAGCGGCTTACTTATGCTAGCGGCTAACTGATGCTAGCAGTGCTGCTTGTTACAGCTACAAGAGTAGCCATTAGCGTATCAATGCTAACTCAAAATTGTGGTCGCAACATTAGCTGACATTTCATAGCGGCGTTTCAAAAATTCAGAGAAATTCAGAGTTGAGCAAACTCAAAAACAAAACTTAAAATATTTCGTTTAATAGTCCAACTTAAAATGTTATCGAAGTTTGTTGCCTTGAGATTTTGAGTTCACCCAACTTTTCTTTTTTTTGCAGTGTAGCAAGTGGTTAGCGTAGCCACTGGCTAGCTGGTAGTCAGTGTTTTCACTCATATACACTCTGTGAGAGTGTGTCTGAAAAGTGAAGCCAAAGTTATAGTTATAATAATAAGTTATCAGTTATAATGGCTAGTAGGGGCGACACCGCTGGTCAATTTCCAATTGTATAGAAGTATATGAGAAAATGAGCCTGCTTCTGACTTTATTTATTACCTCAGTAAACAGTTTATGGCCTCAATTACAAGTTAAAAGTCTTATTCACTACAACATGATGTTTATTTCGTAAAATATGGTCTTGTTTAGAGAAAAATAGATTATGAAGTCTGCTGTGCTTTTGGGTGTGGCTACTTTGTGATTGACATCTTCTGTATCAGGATAGAGGCTGACATTAAATTATGGAAGCTAACTGTGTTGCAGTGAAGCAGCCAGGTGCAGTCAGATTTGTGGTATAGCTCTTGTTCACATCTGGTCACATCTGGATCCAAAAAAACAAGATGGAGATGGCCAAAATGCCAAATTAAAGGCTGTCCATAAACCAGTAGATGATTCTCTGCATCTGTCTTCCAATCTGACTTTTGGCAAGAAAACAAATGAGCATATTTACCAAAACGTCAGTCTATTCTTTTAAATCTTGTAAATCCATTTCTGGACACATGTTTTGGCAAAAGTGTTTTTCCTGACAACAGTGTAATACAGAGAGCTATTAGAGCTATAATACAGAGATATTATAAATAGATATTTTGATCCAGAGGTTTTACTGGCACATCAGTATCACATTAGTTGATGAACTGCTTCCCTAAAGCTAGAAGAGAACTGCTAATAAATACCGCTAATAAATACCGCAAATAAATACCGCTAGTAAATGCTTTTCACCTTTCACAGAAGGCCAGACATGCTTGGCTTGCTGGCTCGCCTCTTTAATTCTTTGTAATTTAATGTACAGGAGCATCTCAATAAATTAGAATATCATGGGAAAGTCCATTTCCAGTAGTTCAAGCCCTAACCAAGTATTGAGTCATATAGATGAACATACCTTTCAGAGGCCAACATTTCCATATTAAAAATACATTTTAAATTGGTCTTTTATAATATTCAAACTATTTGAGACACTGAATTTTAGGTATTCATTAAATGTAAGCCATAATCAATATAATTAAAATAAATTAAATACATTTAGACATGAAATGTTTCATTCTGTGTGTAATGGATCTATAATATAATGTGTTATTTCCACTTTTTGAATTGAATTACTGACATAAATAAACTTTCTATGATATTCTCATTTATTGAGATGCACCTTAGTCAGGCGGCTTAGCTAAATAAAGGGGACACGCCGGACAAAAGCACCAGATTTTTTCCACGTGCTCTCTATCACCATAGGTTTCAATTTTTGGTAGGAGCCACTTCACCAAGATGGCCGATCCGAGATGGCACCCATATAAAGTCTATGAGAACCAATACATCTTCCAAGCCATTCAGAAGGTCAATCTTGGTGTCAAAATCTACATTTTCTGGGTCCAGGAATCATTTAAAGCTGTTGAGAATATCACTAGATGGTTATTTGATCAAATACAAATGTTCATTTTCACTCAGACTGGTAGGCAACTCGCTTCAAGTGCTGCAGCAGGGAATCCTGAGCTGAAAATGTTTGGAATCTAATAATTATGTAAATACATGGCCAAAATGAACATATCTATTTGATCATCTAGTGATATTCTCAGTAGCTTTAAATGATTCTTTGACCCAGAAAATGTAGATTTTGACACTAAGATTGACCTTCTAAGTGGCTTAGAAGATATACTGGTTCTCATAGATTTTATATGGATGCCATCTCCGATCTGCAATCTTGATGAAGTGGCTCCTACCAAAAATTGAAACCTATAGTGATAGAGAGCATGTGGAAAAAATGTGGTGCTTTTGTCCGACGTGTCCCCTTTCTTCCCAAATCTGGTCCTAAGCCGCCGGACTACCTGTATGCTGCATGTTCAGGTCAGACCAGGTAACTAACTTGAGCTCTTTATTGCTGAGTCAGATGGGGTTTTGCACAACAACGGCCAGGGTCCGTCTGATGTCCCAGAAGGCAACGCAGGCCGGGGGTCCTACCAGGTCAGAGGGCTGAGTCTGACCATCAAACAGTTCTTCGCTCTGCTCATCAAGAGGTTGCATCATGCAACACGTTCCTGCAAAGACTTCTTCGCCCAGGTAACCTCACTAAAACTGATTTAATTCATGTTTGCATTTGTTGTTGTTTTTTTTTATTTTTTATAGTGAAATGGCACTTCTTTCTCTGTGTTTGGTAGATTGTGCTGCCAGCCAGTTTTATTTTCCTGGCGCTGACATTCACTCTGATCGTTCCACCTTTTGGAGAGTATCCCAGCCTGACTCTGAGCCCCTGGATGTACGGGAGACAGTACACCTTCTTCAGGTGATGGACACACAATGCACTAGTTCAATCATAGAAGGAGACTTTTAACCCTCTATGGCAGTAGTTCTCAACCTTTTTGAGTTGCGACCCCCAATTTAAGATGCATGTTGTCCGCGACCCCCACTCACTGAACACAATCTCACACGCACAGTTCAGATCACCCAAAAAAGAAACAAAATGACCAAAAAAAGACACAAAATTACTAAAAAAAAAGACAAAATTACCAAAAAAGACACAAATTGACCACAACATGATCATAAAAAGACACAAAATTACCAAAAAAGACACAAAATGACCAAAAAGACACAAAATGACCAATAAAAGACACAAAATGACTCAAAAAAGACACAAAATGACCAGAAAAAGACACAAAATGACTTAAAAAAGGAAACAAAATGACCAAAAAAGACACAAACTGGCCACAAAATGATAAAAAAAAAGACACAAAATGATCAAAAGAGACACAAAATGACCAAAAAACAGACATTAAATGACCAAAAAGACTAAAACACATTAACACATGAACACTTTAACACAGTGGAGACAGAGCTGACTTCCTAAATGATTTGGCGACCCCCAGAAATCATCTCGCGACCCCAACTGGGGTCCCGACCCCAGGGTTGAGAATAGCTGCTCTATGGTACGCATTATGATGCCAGTTAGGAACAAAATGTTTGGAGTGTTTTTTTGTCTTAAAATAGACTAAAACATGATCCGAATAAATTTTATAATTCTTTCTTTTGGAAGTTTTTGGGGTTTCTTGCTCATAAGGCAACATTGTACCATAACGGTGCACAAGTGAAAAAAAAAGTTTTTAAAGTTAATTTTAACATAATTTATTTAATAAACTTGTGTAAAAGATTCAGTAGCTTCAACAGGGAACAATACATAACACTTTAAATTTAAAAACATTATAAAAGAAACTTTTTCAACCGGTTTCTTGTCATTGAACCAACGACCCATTGAAATGAATGTCTTCAACAGTCTGAGTGTATGAAACTATCAAAAATGAAGGTTTTCTCACCTATCAGTAGGAATATTTTTTTTTCCAAATGGAAAAGGGCCATGAAATTACGTTTTGAGTGATTTTTTGTGGCGCAAAATGACAAAGCTGTTTCCTTTGGAAACGTCTGCAAAATAGGGTTTCAATATGGCCTCCTGGAGGTCATGTGACAAATTAAAGCATTGCTATTGGTTCCCTAGAATCTTCCCTTTTCTTTTAAAGTATCACATCACTCAAAAACATGCACTGTAGAAATTTGACAGGCCAAAAAAGGGTATGTTGCCTGAGGGCAACACCGTACCATAGAGGGTTAAATTAAATGAGATTAGCACAGGACTCCTTATTGAATTTGGTAAAAATAACTTAAAAAGTCTCTTCATTTTATGATTTGGTCCATTGCAGTAATGAGCGACCAATGGATGCTCAGATGAGATACCTTGGTGAGGTTCTGCTGGACAAACCGGGCTTTGGGACTCGCTGCATGGCAGAAGAACCTCTGGAGTGAGTAACTTCACACATTTACATCCTTTTTTCCTGACTGTCTCCTGTCAGATGACTGTTTTGTTTCACTACATGAATCATTGTGTCCCCCTGGCAGAGACTTCCCCTGTAACAACATCACCACCGAGTGGGAGATGCCCCTGGTGAACCCTGACCTCATAGACCTGTTGGCGGGTCCAGAGTGGAGCTCCTCCAGACCGTCTCCAGACTGCCAGTGCAGCACAGCCAGGAAACTCACCATGCTCCCTGTGTGTCCTGCTGGAGCTGGAGGCCTGCCGCCTCCACAGGTAAATCACTGTAAAACTATAATGGAATATAGAATGTCATGGACTACGTTCCACTCAGCTAAACACTCCCACACGGCTTTGTTATTTCCATGAAATTTACTTGAGAATTTTGTGAAAAAACGTTGCTTTAGCAGAAAAGAAAGAAAGAAAGGCGAAGCTGACGACTGGGAGCTCACACGTCCGCAGCTGATCACAGCACATGGCAGCCTCCACTTCCTGATTCCCAGAATGCACCACATCTAGGTTGCTATGGTTACAGACATAAACAAATAAAGCTGAACAGCCAAAAAACAAACCAACATTTTAAATATGATATCAAGTGACATGACATAGAAATTACATCTATTTGCAGTTTATGTAGTATATACAGTGTTGGGGACTTTGAAAACAAGCTAACAATGACTTCACACTGGAAGAAGTTGAACTAGAGCAAAGCAACCATAGGGGGAATTAGTTTATTTAAAAGTAGTTCAAGGGGTGCCTGTACAGGCAAGGGGTGACGGGTGACATGTGTCATGCCATGTGCAAACTTAGCAGACGCCTGTGGGCACGCTTGTCACAATGTACAAATAATGATTTACTTTATGATGATATATTTTGAGTTTAACAGCTGCTTCGCTTCACAATTCAAGCAGTCCATGCATTACCAAGAGAGAATGTGATAGAGTTTAAACCAAAATATGATACCAAAAAAAGTCGCCCATCAGCAATAGTGCCATTCAATTGAGTTTATTGCAAAAACTGCACAATTGATGACAGGTCATTCATAAACCAGAAATACTCCACAATTCATGACAAAAGCATGAATGTCAGCTTTGGTCAGACACTTCTCTGCCTTCCAGAAACTAGATGAGCTGCTGCTGCTGCAGGTAGTAGTTAAATAACATGCAGTTCACTCTTTGATTTTGTGCATCAGAGGATCCAGTCAACAGGAGACGTTCTCATGGATCTAACAGGCCGGAACATCTCTGACTACCTGGTGAAGACCTACCCCAGCCTCATCAGAACCAGGTAGAAGATCCAAAGGAACAACAACTGAATGCAAACAGAGATGAAATACATGAAGTTACTGTACAGAAACATTGTGTTTACACAGGAACTACACTGTAAAAAATGTTTGTAGAAATAACAGTAAAACACTGTCAAATACATCAGAAATAGGGCGTAAAATGAAAAATTGTATATCACCATATTAGACACTTTTAATTACCGTAAATCAAAGAATAGCACAAAACTTTTACTTTTACTGTCATAAACTGGAAGAAACACACAGTTTTGTGTGTAAAAATATAACATTTTCATGCAAAATTTATGGAGAAATACCATGATGTGCGAATGAATGACACAATAACCCTAAAAATAACAGGATTATTCAGTCTAAATGACAGTTTTTGCTGATATTTACGTTTAAATTTAGAACTGAAAACCCACTCACTGTATTTTTTACGGTGAAGTTCTGGCAACCACAGCTGCCGGTATTTTACCGTAAATTAAACAGATTATTTTTTACAGTGTACAGTGATCAAATACATTGTAGTTTAAAAAAAAAAAAATCTGCTTTCTTATGAACAATTTATAGAAACTGTGTTAATGTAACAAACATGTAGGCTAAAGTAGCGTTGGTGTAAAAGTCAAACAAGTTTATTTGAGTCAAATGTTAATCTAATGATGTGAAATCTCTTTCAGCTTGAAGAGCAAATACTGGGTCAATGAACAAAGGTATATATTTTTTTATTCATTGTCAGATTACTGTTAGTTCCATTGAGGACTTTCTAAGATCTTCTATGCATGTTGGAGTTTATTAATGGATAGTGGTGTTATAGTGGTGCAGGTCTCCCTCTAGTGGTTGTGATGGTGTGGTGCAGCTGTAAAGCTCTGCAGGTGTCAGCAGGTTTTTATCTGTGTCCAGTGGTGGAATGTAATTAAGTACATTTACTCAAGTACTGTACTTAAGTACAATTTTGAGGTACTTCTACTTTACTCAAGTATTTTCATTTTATGTAACTTTATACTTCTACTCCACTACATTTAAAGGAAGATATTGTACTTTTTACTCCACTACATTTAGCTGTTACCTTAACTACTTTTCAGGTGAGGATTTTTTTTTAAAAACAAGTTAAATTTAAAGTGATGATACATTTTTATAAATTAAACCACATAACAGTATATTAAGTAGTTAAAATTAGCCCTCCCCAAACAAAGTTAAGACACTGCTTACATAAATGCATCAAAAAATAATACATTTATAATATATCTAACAATCTGAGTGAATCCATTCTGTAGAACAAGTACTTTTACTTTTGATACTTTAAGTACATTTTGATGCTGATACTTTTGTACTTTTACTTCAGTAAGTTTTGAATTCAGGACTTTTAGTTGCAGTGCAGTAATTTCACAGTGTGGTGTTAGTACTTTTACTTAAGTAAGGGATCTGAATACTTCTTCCACCTCTGTCTGTGTTGTCCAGGTATGGAGGTATATCTGTTGGAGGACAACTTCCTGTTTTACAGCTGCAGCCAAAGAGCGTCCAGGACCTAGCAGCACAGCTGGGACGCCTGCTCAATGTGACTGGGGTAAGGCTTTAAAACAAATATCTCATGTTTGCTTGTGTTTTGTGTGATTTTATGAACCTGGTCTCACAGAAATCCGTGAAATAGCCACGGATTTCGCTTAACTCAAAATCCGTGGAATAGCCACGGAATCACTCAAATTTCTGTGAAACTGACACGGATTTCGCTACAATGCAAGTTAATATTTGTTCCTATTGGTTTGTTCCAAGTCACGTGACTTTCAAGGTCCCGGCGGTCAGAACAAAGAACATGGCGGACAGTTCTCTCATTTTTAGTGGAAAAAATCTATATTTTGACTTAATTTCTGCATGATAATGGATTTTGATCACATTTCTAGCGAGAAATATATGTTTTATTTTCTAAATATTCACTCAGTGAATGTACATAATCACTTTGTATGTTGGAATAGCCACGGGATATGACTGGCATTAACTTGCATTGTAGCCAAATCCGTGTCAGTTTCACGGAAATTTGAGTGATTCCGTGGCTATTCCACGGATTCCTGTGAGATCATGTGTGATTTGATCCTTGTTCCTGTGTGTTAATCACTTTGCTCTTCAGTGATGTTTTGTGTAATCGGGCCTTGGGTTTGTGTTTACAGGGAAAATACTCCAAACAAACGCTGAGAGACATAGGAACGTTCCTCAGATTCATGGAGACTCCAAACAATGTCAAGGTCGGTCCAATAATGCCTCGTCAGCAGGATGAAACCTTCATTTCTCTGGTCGACTTCTCTTACTGTAGAAAACAATGTTATATTGTACAATATTTTGTCACAAACTCAACAAACTGAGGATGGATCCTTTGAAGTCTGATTGGCCGTCCACCAATCAACTGTTTGACAAGTTAAATAAAAAGATTTAAACAGAAGAATGTCAGAAACTGTAAGAAACTAAAATTATTAGTAATTAAAGTAGAAGAGATTGAAATAATAAGTCAGTGTACAACCACACTAACTACATGCTGCTATGCTACATCACATAATATCCAAGAACGCTTGTGGTTTGTGTTTGGCTGCAAGGAAAACCATTCAAAAATACTTTTTTTTGAGATCTCGTTGAAAAAAGGGTTGACTGCAGGTCTTGTTTGACTGGAGATACTTCAATACTCCTTGGTGCTGGGTGATTTCACTCAATGCCCTAAAGCAGGGGTGTCAAACTCAAATACACAGTGGGCCAAAATTTAAAACTTGGACAAAGTCGCGGGCCAACATTGATATTTATTGAAAAAATTGACCTAAACAAGTTCAAATGAAATGGAACAAGCAAAGCTTGATATAACTTAATATTGCAAACATGCAAAATCGAATATCAAATAAAACAAACAAACACATCAATGGCATTCATTTCTTAAATAAAATGTAAATAAAAATCGTATGTCCCTTTATTTTATATGCGGCCTTCTTTAAATTAAAATTTAACAGTAATATTTTTCCACAGGCTAAAAATAAATGTGAGAATAAAATAACAATAATAAACCAAATGACTAATAATAATATCCTTCAATGAATGTGCAGCCATTCAAGCCTTGGACTAGCAAGAAAAAGTGCATAAAGACAACTTTAATTGTTGCTCAGTTTGCTCCACACTGATCTACTGTGTTCAAGCCAGAACACCAGCAGAGCATTCTGGGATTTGTAGTATTATATTTTGGTATTTCCTCGCGGGCCAAATATAATTATACTGCGGGCCAAATTTGGCCCACAGGGCAGAGTTTGACACCTCTGCCCTACAGACACCTCGCCCTGCTGAAAGAACACTGTCTTTTCCAGGTGTGGTACAACAATAAGGGCTGGCACGCCATGGTTTCCTTCATGAACGTGGCCAACAACGGCATCCTCCGTGTGAACCTGCCCAAAGGAGCCGACCTGGACGAATACGGCATCACCGCCATCAACCATCCACTGAACCTGACCAAGGAGCAGCTCTCTGAGATCACTGTGTGAGTCACCAGCTACATTTCAGAGGTGTATCTTGTGATTCTTGTGTCTCTGATCATGTCCTCTGTCCTGTTCCCAGTCTGACCACTGCAGTGGACGCACTGGTGGCCATCTGTGTCATCTTTGCCATGTCCTTCGTCCCGGCCAGCTTCGTCCTGTATCTGATCCAGGAGAGAGTCACTCAGGCCAAACACCTGCAGTTTGTCAGCGGAGTCAGTCCTCTGGTCTACTGGACGGCCAACTTCCTCTGGGACATGGTACATGACCCCACCACCTACTGAGACCAGGCCTCACTGTGGCATTTATAGTCAATCACATGTCTTATTTTTATTTTATTTAAAAAAAAAATAATTTTTTATTAACGAATAAACAAAGAAAAGAACAGTGGATTACTTATTAGAAGCCACAATATGAAAACAAAACACTAAAACACAATTCTAGACAACAAAGTCAGACTCAGAAACATATTTACAAATGAGACATAATGTTAACACAAATAACATACAAAGAATAATATAAACGACAACCACAACAACAAAAAGGAAAACAACGATACACCAGTACAAAGCCACATGGAGAAAACAGAACAACAAACAAACATGAATTTAGCCCAAACAGAAATATAGAGAGACTGGTAATATACACAGATTCCAGGATAAAAAGAGAATCATATGAATCGTTAATTAAATTCAAAGTAACCCTTTAGACCAGGTGAGTCTGGTTTCAGGTGTAGCATTATTAATCTGGCTCCTCTCAACAAGACAGACATCAAAAAACAATAAAAGCCAGGTTCTCTTGAGATTCGTGACAGGTTCAAACCAGTTCTTTATGATGGTTTTCTTGGCAGCCGTAGAAGCTGCTAGTATTATTCTTTTCTGCTGAAATGAAACTAAAATGTTGGGATTAGATCCAATAAGATATAGAATAGGACATAAGGGAAAAACTTTATCTATAATAGTGTTAGTAATATCATTTATACACTACCGGTCAAAAGTTTTAGAACACCCCAACTTTTCTAGTTTTTATTGAAATCAAGCTTGTTTTTTATTGAAAATCTAGCAAATCAACAGCTTGAAAGGGTACAAAGGTAAGTGGTGAACTGCCAGAGGTAAATAAAAAAAATATAATGTACATTTCAGAATTATACAAGTAGGCCTTTTTCAGGGAACAAGAAATGGGTTAACAACTTAACTCTATGGAGTCTTGGGCTATTTTGTCCATTTTTGAATTCTTTTCATGTCTTTGTAAGTCATTTTGTGTCTTTTTTGGTCATTTTGTGTCTTTTTTTAGTCATTTTGTGTCTTTTTTGGTCATTTTGTGTCTTTTTTTAGTCATTTTGTGTCTTTTTTTTAGTCATTTTGTGTCTTTTTTTAGTCATTTTGTGTCTTTTTTTGGTCATTTTGTGTCTTTTTTTTGTCATTTTGTGTCTTTTTTTAGTCCTTTAGTCCAACATAAAATGTGATTTTGAATCTTTTTTTTACTTTCAAAACACTATCATGCTCAATAAAGACTTTTAAATGTTGCAAATGTGCATTAATTTCAGAGTACACTGAGACATTAAACTGCATAATTTTCAATTAAATTCTGGAAAAGTTGGTGTGTTCTAAAACTTTTGACCAGTAGTGTATATTTCCAAAGAGGTTTGACAACTGAACAGGACCAAAACATATTATATATGTAGAAAGTCTCCCTTCAAACAGTCACTGTCAGTTAATTTCATTTTAAATCTGCGCTCTGGAGTGAAATAAAATCTATGTGTGAATTTATAATGCATGTAATAATAATAGCATGTCTTAATGATGTTTATAAGAACAACCAAGGCAAAGATAATAAATGTCACTGGCTTTCCTCTTCATGAAATAACTTTGTATATATATGGAATGCAAGCTCTTAATGTTTTATTGTTATTTCTCCAGTTGAATTACTCCATCAGTGCAGCGATGGTGGTGCAGATTTTCATCTATTTTGATAAGAAGTGTTACACCTCACCAACCAACCTCCAGCCACTGATTTCCCTCCTCATGCTTTATGGGTAAGTTTCTGTCTTTTTTTAAGCTTTTTTATGACTGTAAAATGAGGCCAAACTAAAAAAACTAGAAAGAAATCTAGTCTTGCTTTTGAACACACTTATACATATATATTGCACAAACATGAAGTATTTTCACATTGTTGTTGGGCAGAATACCAACATAATTAAAAGTCTGTGTGCTCCAGCTCTTTCCTCTAATAAATTATCTCCATTTCAATGAAAGTTAAAGCCTAATTCTTGCATTGATTCCAAAATCACTGGCCAATTTTTAATAGCAGGGATTACACAGGCTTATTGCTCTGTTTCTCTTTTTCTTTCTGTTGCCACAAATGTGCTCGATCAGCTTTGACTTTATTCTAAAACTGGACACATTGGTAGATATTCACATGCACTTTTCAGCTGTCATCACCAGATTGTTGTTACACTCCAGTGGGTCAAATTCACTCCACAGCTCACGCTAGCTACAGCTGAGCAAACACATCAATTATGTACATATGTACATAAATTATATATGTTTTTTGACTGTAATGACCACTCTGTAAAAAAAGAAAAGTTGGGTGAACTCAAAATTTCAAGGCAACAAACTTCGATAAAATTTTAAGTTGGACAATTAAACTAAATATTTTAAGTTTTGTTTTTGAGTTTGCTCAACTCTGAATTCAGATTTTTGTCAACTCAACTGTAAGTTGTACTAACTTATAATTTTACATTGTAATAACTTTTAATCCTTACTTCTGCTAACTTCTGCAATGTGCTGAATTGGCACGATTGTAACGCTGCTATGAAATGTCAGCTGATGTTGCGACCACAATTTTGAGTTAGCATTGATACGCTAATGGCTACTCTTGTAGCTGTAACAAGCAGGGCCGCTAACATCAGTTAGCCGCTAACATCAGTTAGCCGCTAGCATCAGTTAGCCGCTAGCATCAGTTAGCCGCTAGCTTTCACTAATGACCGAATTTCACCGCTTTCCCACATTTCCCAACAAAGAAATAAGAGTTATTTAACTTGTTTTTGAGCAGACAACTGGCTTCCTTTGTTGTGCTAACTTACATTATTGCCCTAAATGTCAATAATTTATATTTCCAAGTTAAACCAACTTAAATCACTGTTTTAGGCCAAAAAATACAAGTTGGCTTTTTTGCAGTGCACAGCTGCTCTCCAAAAAACAAATGGGCCTTATAGTTTATCATTGTATATCATGTAGTGTATCAGTGGTTTCTGACATTAATAGATTGTGATATTCATTCTGCTTAACTGCTATTTTTTTATCCCTCTCTTTCTCTTCCAGCTGGTCTGTGACCCCCTTGATGTACCCCATGTCCTTCTTATTCAGCATCCCCAGCACAGCCTACGTCTCTCTGTCCTGTATCAACCTCTTCATCGGCATCAACAGCAGCGCCATCACCTTCATCCTGGACCTTTATGAGGGCACCACAGTAAGACCACTCACTGGGGCTTTCTCTGTTTATTACGTCTTCCCTGCATCCTCCATATTTTAACCTAATTTGGATTTGTTTCCAGGCTCTTTACAAGTTCAACCAGCTGTTAAAGAGCGTGTTGCTCATCTTCCCCCATTACTGTCTGGGCCGAGGCCTCATCGACATGGCCATGAACCAGGCGGTGACTGACGTCTACGCTCGCTTTGGTAATTATACACACACACTCATATACAGAGTTATATATCACAGTCCAGCAAGCAGATATTTCTAGCCAGGGGCGTGTCTGAGTGTCCAAAGAGGGGGCAGATTCAGTGTTAGGGTGTTTTAGCTGAGTTATACACTAGTCTAGACGGATTTCAGAATAAAGGCCTCCTATAAGAAGTGAGGAGCATTTATGGGTACAAGTCAGGAACCGGCCTACCTTACATATCTCAAGGGTGCTGAGTCCAAAAAAAAATGGTTCCCAAGCGAAATTTTGAGTTTTTGACCTTCTAATTTGTATCAAATGGCCACCAAATTGCCCATCTTGCTCAGTCGTTGGACCATTTCCCCTTAGTTTTTTTGTAAGTAGGCAATCAAAGATGAGGAAATTAAGTTTCTGGATCTATAGTCTAGGGTCAGAGCAAGGATATAGTGGAGGCTCAGTGTCTTTTTTATGTATATATATATATATATATATATATATATATATATATATATATATATATATATATATGCAAAATACCAACTGTCAGCCATCATGTCAACACTCTGGATGGATGGATGTGGGGTCACTGAATGCATCAGAAACCTGATAGCTGACATGTGTCATCACGGCCTGAGCCAACACACTCAATACTCCGTCTGTGCACCAAGAACTCTGCAGCAGATGCTTTAGTAGTGAAGAATGCATCTGGGAAATTCAAACTGACAAATGAAAATATATTAAATCATTGATTTTAATGAAAAATATATCTAAGATAGACTAAGCTTCTTCTGCGGCTGAAAAAAGGAAAACCAGCAAACACTTGTAAGAAGCGTGAAAGCGTGAGTGAAAAGTTGTGTTTGTGTTTCCTCAGGTGAGGACTACAGTCCAGACCCGTATAACTGGCACTTTATAGGGAAGAACCTGTTCTGCATGGCTCTGGAGGGATTTGTCTATTTCTTCCTGAACCTTCTGTTCCAGTATCGCTTCTTCATGGATCACTGGTAACTGTAGTTTAACTTGTTTCAACTTGCCAAACGTACTCTTTGAAAATGACAATGTGCTATAAGATAGGACAATGTAAATGTGATTTGACTGGAGGAAGAGCTGATTTACTGAGTAGTTCATGTCTCCATTGGCAGGATACCAGACTGCCCAAAGCCTCATATTCTGGATGAAGATGTGGACGTGGCAGAGGAGAGACAGCGACTCTATAAGGGAGAAAAAACTAATGATATTTTGCGCATACGTGACCTGTCCAAGGTGAGACATTCTTCTCTGGACAAAATGCTAAAATGCTAAAAAACTTTTCCAGAATTGTATTGAAAATGATGCAGTTTAATGTCTCAGTGTACTCTGAAATTAATGCATATAACAAATAAAAAATTGAAGTTAAAAAAATAAATCGTAGAATCAGTTTAGAAAGGAAAATGTGTTCTAAACTGTTGACTCATGGAAGTAGCACCTTAACAGATAGAACAGCTGAACACACTCAATGGAAATCAAATATTCTTCAGAAAGTTCTTCCCAACTCTGTTGCAGAAGTTCCCTTAAATGTGGAGCAACTTGTAGGTTGTAAGTGATCAAGAAAAGTTGGGACACCTGTAGGAATTGGTAGCAACTTAGCAACTTTCAAGGCTTTAAGTTGTTAACCCATTTCTTGTTCCCTGAAAAAGGCCTACTTGTATAATTCTGAAATGTACATTATTTTCCAGTTTTGGTTAAGCTTACCTTTTTTTATTTACCTCTGGCAGTTCACCACTTACCTTTGGACCCTTTCAAGCTGTTCATTTGACTTGAACTGCTTGAATTTCAATAAAAAACTGGAAAAATTGGGGTGTTCTAAAACTTTTGACCAGTAGTGTATGAATTTTTGTATTTTTGTATATAAATCATTTTTGTTCCTATCTCACTCTGCCAGACATACACACGAACCATCATCCCAGCAGTGGACCGGATCTGTGTCGCTATATCACCTGGAGAGGTTTGTGTGGTTAAACTGATAATTTACTCCACAGAAGAAAGAATTCACTTCATGTTTCATGTTTTACTCTGTATCCTCTGCAGTGCTTCGGTCTGCTGGGGGTGAATGGAGCAGGGAAGACCACCACGTTTAAGATGCTGACTGGAGACACTGATGTCACCTCAGGAGAGGCCTCAGTGGCTGGTCACAGGTTAGAATATACTGGTTTTACAAATAGGAACCAATTAGCCTGGGTATACCCAGACTGCCTTGCGCGCTCGATTTAATTTCGAACCTCCATCCAGTCTGGCAACCAGGCCCGTTTCTTAGCCCTGTTTTAGGATCCAATCACAGAGCGGGGAGGGACGGCAAGACGATGACGCGTACTACTCGGCACTTGGAAGCTTGTAGTTTTCCGGATCCAACATGGCTGCTGCAGACGCGAAACTCTCTTTAGCTGTAGATGGTGTTTTAAATAGTTTAGAGCCAAAGTTGAAAGGCGAAAGGTCTCTGGGGGCTCCGCTGTCCCCCGGCTCGTAGCGAGATCACCGGTAGCGGGGCTATTACCCGCTAGCGGCGCTAATCACCGGCACTACCGTAACGCCGGTGATCTGGCTCCGAGCCGGGGGACAGCGGAGCCCCCAGAGACCCCCAGCAGCTTGTTTATTGCCCATAAAATCAGTGGATGTGTGTGGCTGAATGACATGAGGGGGAATAAAGCGTGAAAATAAATAATCTTGCAGAAAGCGAGAACTGGAGAAGCAAAGCAGCAGCAACACTCTCTCACAGACACACACACAACAAACATCCATCTCTGTTGCTCTACTACGTCATCTGGTATAACTGATCTGATTGGCTAAGAGCTACCTACAGACGCTTTGATAGACATTCTAAGCGCCCAATAAACGGCTCCGGAGGATCGTAAACCACACCTCCTCTACGGAGAAATGAACGGCTGGTTCCCAGACTAGATATCTATATTTGTGATTAGACTGGTGTTAGCCAGGCTAGGAACCAATATGGAATTTGATATAATTCTTTAGACTTGTTATCAACTTCTTGTTGTTTACTCCAGTGTTTCCCTCTGAATCTTCAGCATCCTGACCAACATCCTGGATGTCCACCAGAACATGGGCTACTGCCCTCAGTTTGATGCCATCGATGAGCTGCTGACAGGGAGAGAACACCTGCACCTCTACGCCCGCCTCCGAGGAGTCCCAGAGTCTGAGATCAGCCGGGTGAGAAAAGAAAAGAAACCAAATCCACCTGATCGCTGTTTCTTTCAGAATATACATCATGTTTGTGTCTAAAACGAACACGTGTTGGTAGCCCAACTTGTTAATCATCCGGCATGAAAAAGGTGATATTTATGGTAACACTTTACAATAACCAACTAAGTAATGTTTATAGATGGTTTATAAACCAATTATTAACCATTTACAAAGTGCTGTACATATTTGATCTTTAAATTATTTTAACCAATTTCTTAAAGGTTTATGAATCATTTCAAAATCATGAACATACTTAATATGGTGTTAAAAATGTTATAATGAGTGCAACTAAAACTATTAATAAACTATTAATTATAATTGAATTGTTTGTTAATGGTACATTAACTATAAACTTACATAAATAACTTACATTTACTAACTTACATTACATTACACTTACATAAACTTACTTAATATACCATCTAGTTGCCATTTATAAATTATGTAGTTAGTTAAACATTAATAAATTATATATTTACCATTCTAAATGGCCTATATACGTTTTATAAATGATTAAACATTCATAAACTATCTGTTTACCTTTTATAAGTGATGGTTCTTGTAAAGTGTTACCATATTTATTTAAAGAGTAAGCAAAATAAAGTCACACATCCTTTCATTAGAAAAAAAATCAGCCAAACCATTAAAGGGAGGAGCCTAGTGGAGCATAAAGGCAGAAATATATTTTCAGTAACACCAACATGGATCCACAGTTGAAAACTGTTAATCACAGATAAGTCACTAGCTAGTCATCAGGCCCTGAGGCTACATCCTCTTCTTTAGATAATAAAAGATGTCTATAATCAATAAATACAAATGTTTGGCAAGCTTGTTCCTTCCTTGAGCGAATGCCGATTTATGGAATATGTCAGCGAACCAGCTATTATAATCAGCTCGTCATAATCTAGTAAACAAGTTCACTTAGAAACCAACCCTGTGTTTGTGTTTTTGGGTGCATTCTTATTTTGATCTGCCGGATTGTGTTCATGTATCAATTAGACTTTACTGCAGTCTGACTGATTATAATATGATAATATGATAATATGATAATATGATAATATGAGGCGCTGACAGTGTTCTGCTGGTGCTCAGGTAGCAGAGTGGGCCATCCAGAAGCTGGGTCTGTCAGCGTATGCAGGACAGAGCGCTGGGACCTTCAGCGGAGGGAACAAGAGGAAACTCTCCACCGCCATCGCCATGATAGGCTGCCCTGCTCTGGTGCTGCTGGTGAGAACAACTGATGCTGTACAGATATATATACATCACAGATATGCTCAGATATCATCACCTCCAGCAACAACACTTCAGTCAACAGGCAACTCACTCCTCCCTCACACCAGATCAAAGAAGGAGAAGCACACTGTAAAAAAAACCTGTTGTTTTTACGGTAAAAAAACAGCAGCTGTGGTTGCCAGAACTTTACCGTAATAAATACGGTGCAACTTTTTTCTAATATTACGGTAAAATTATATTAGTACTGTTGATTTCACGTTTAAGATTGCCATTTTATTCCATATTTTACCTAAAAAATATAAAAAAATGTCCATCCAAAGAAACGCTGTTCTGCCATATAATTGACAAAAAAAAAACGTTATAAATGCCGCATGAATTTAAGATTTTACCTTTAAATATTACAGTATATTTCTGTTAGACATATGGTGTTTAGTACATTTAACATACTATAACATATGAAAAAATGATGGCTTGTATTTATATTACAGTATATTTTTGCTACAAACACGGTGCCAGAGTATTTTAAAGTGGAATAATTTATTTAAAATTTAAAAAAATTACTGTTTTGGCTGATTTATACGTTTACGGTGTTTCATTGTTACTGAAACTGAATTAACTCATTTGTCATTTTACGGTCTTTTACTGTCATGGTTTAACAGTTTTTCACCGTAAAATCTACAGACATTTTTTACAGTGCAGATTTTAGTATTTATGCCACGCGAAAGTGGAACACCCTGCCTGACACAGTTAAACATGCCACATCAAAAATAAATAATAAACATAAAAACCTATCTTTTCTCTACTTGAACTGTGTGTGTGTGGTTGTGGGAGTGGGTGCACATGTGTGAGTAAGTCAGTGTGTATGTGGTGAATATGGAATATCTTGTCTACCTGCACTCTTCAATTAATTTGTAATTGATTTTTGTTTGTTTTTCTATGTTTTTCTTATTTTTTAAACTGTAATTATGTGTATACATTGTGAAGCACATTGAGTCTGCCTTGTGCATGAAATGCGCTATAAATAAAGTTGAATTGAATTGAATAATGACACCTTTTGGTTTGGATTAGGGCTGAAGGATGGAGACTGCAGTATATGTTTGTCAGTATGTTGATGTGTTTGTTGTGTTCCTGTGTATCAGGATGAGCCCACCACAGGGATGGACCCTCTCTCCAGACGCTTCCTGTGGAACTCCATCATGAGCGTTATTCAGGACAAACGAGCTGTGGTGCTCACCTCACACAGGTAAACTACTGCTCTGGGTGTTGGACTGAGCATATTTATCAGCATCCATCTGAATTCTAATGTTGCCATCTGTCTTTCCAGCATGGAGGAATGTGAGGCTCTGTGTACCCGCTTAGCCATCATGGTTAATGGATCCTTCAAGTGTCTGGGAACCATCCAGCATCTCACATACAAGTTGGTCTTCTTCTTTCATCCTTTATCACATCACATTTCAAAATAAAATTCCTGAATCATTCATGCAACAATGAAAGAAATCCCATCTAATTAGAACATGGTCTCACAGGAATCCGTGAAATAGCCACGGAATCGCTGAAATTTCCGTGAAACTGACACGGATTTGGCTACAATGCAAGTTAATGCCAGTCATATCCCGTGGCTATTCCAACATACAAAGTGATTATGTACATTCACTGAGAAAAGATTTAGAAAATAAAACATATATTTCTCGCTAGAAATGTGATCAAAATCCATTTTTATGCAGAAACTAAGTCAAAATATTGATTTTTTCACTAAAAATGAGAGAACTGTCCACCATGTTTTTTGTTCTGACCGCCGGGACCTTGAAAGTCACGTGACTTGGAACAAACCAATAGCCACGGGATATGACGACATGAAATCCGTGTCAGTTTCACGGAAATTTGAGTGATTCCGTGGCTATTTCACGGATTCCTGTGAGACCAGGTTCTCTAATTAACATTCTGCAAAATTCTGATGTTTCCTCTTTTGCTTGCATGAATGTAAACTCACCAGGTTTGGTGACGGCTATGTGGTGACCATGAAGATCAGGGCAGCTAAGCCTGGTTGTGTCCCAGACCTGGACCCTGCCGAGGCCTTCATGGAGACCACGTTCCCCGGCTGCATCCAGAGAGAGAAACACTACAACACTCTGCAGTACAAGATCTCCTCCTCCTCCCTGGCCAGGGTCTTTCAGATGGTCCTGGCTAACAAAGACAAGCTCAACATCGAGGACTACTCCGTGTCTCAGACCACTCTGGACCAGGTGAGTAGGAAAACACAACATGTAGAATAAAATGGGAATTTACAGGTGTGTACTTTCTCTCCAGTCTTCTTCCAGGAGAATAAGAGGACTACGGGAACCCTGAGATAAAAATTCTGGTGTCCAATTTAAAAAAAACACTTTTAAAAAAGGGTTCCTTACATGTTTTTTGTCATCTCCCAAACTGGTGTTATTTTAATCTGTGAAAACAGGTGAAAAGAGTTTTTCTTCAGGATTCAGGAAGTGTTTCACTACTCATTGTTCTGTATATCAGTAGTTCTCAACCTTTTTGAGTCGCGACCCCCAATTTAACATGCATGTTGTCCACGACCCCCGTTCACTGAACACAATCTCACACGCACAGTTCAGATCACCCAAAAAACAAACAAAATGACCAAAAAACGGAACCAAAATGACCAAAAAAGACACAAATTGACCACAAAATGATCAAAAAAGACATAAAATGACCGAAAAAAGCCAGAAAATTACCAGAAAAGACACAAAATGACCAGAAAAAGACACAAAATGACCCAAAAAAAGGAAACAAAATGACCAAAAAATACACAAATTGACCACAAATTGACCAAAAAACACAAAAAAAACACACACAAAATGACCAAAAAAAGACATGAAATGACCAAAAAGACTAAAACACATTAACTCATGAACACTTCAACACAGTTAATTTCATCGTTCAGTATTCCAGGTTTTCCTCAATTAGTTTGTTTTTGATCATCATACATCCTAATTTTTATGTTTTCCTTCATTATTTTTTTAATAAAATCCCTTTTTGTGTCACTACTCTCCTAATGCACAACATGGGTCAAAAATGACCCATATCCATTTTTTAGCTAAGTAGCTTGCTAGGCTAACAACTTAGCTAACTTCTTGGCGAAAAGTAGGAGTAAAAAATGGAAATAATAATGATTGTTGTTATAAAAAACAAGATATGTAAAGAATACTTGGAATATTCAATCATAAAATAAGTTGATATCAAAAGATAGAGCACAGAAACACACAGCAGCATTAAATAACTTGGGAAAAAAATGAATGCGGGTCATTTTTGACCCATGTTGTGCATTAGAAGGGGTTTATATGTTGTGCATCAAAGGGTTGACATTGTACCTGCTGTATCAGCATGTTAACAATGTAAATGAGAGCTTGATAGGATGCTGATGTTGCTTTTTGATTTTCTATTTGACTTGATAGATATTGATTTTAGGCCATTATTAGGCCTATATTTAACATGCATGTTCACTGAACAGATCACGCACAGTTCAGATCACCCAAAAAAGAAACAAAATGACCAAAAAACTGAACCAAAATGACCAGAAAAGACACAAATTGACCACAAAATGATCAAAAAAGACATAAAATGGCCGAAAAAAGCCAGAAAATGACCAGAAAAGACACAAAATGACCAAAAAAAGATACAAAATGATTTAAAAAAAGACACAAATTGACCAAAAAAGACACAAAATGACTAAAAAAAGACACAAAATGACCAAAAAAAGGAAACAAAATGACCAAAAAATACACAAAATGACCAAAAAAAGACACAAAATGACCAAAAAATACACAGAATCACCAAAAAAAGACACAAAATTATTAGAAAATGACCAAAAAAAGACACAAAATTACTAAGAAAAAAATAAACAAAATTATTTTAAAAAAGACACAAAATGACCCAAAATTATCGGGGTTATTACATGTTGTGCATCAAAGGGTTGACATTGTACCTGCTGTATCAGCATGTTAATAATGTAAATGAGAGCATGATAGGATGCTGATGTTGCTTTTTGCTTTTCTATTTGACTTGATAGATATTGATTTTAGGCCATTATTAGGCCTATAAGTCATCTGCTGATCAAACATCTTTCATTGAAGCTGTTTTCAGGTTTGTCTCAGAAGACAATAGCTCGATCCTAATGTTTCTGTGTTTTTCTTCCCTCGGAGGTTTTTGTGAATTTCGCCAAGCAGCAGTCAAGAGAAGATGACACTATTGTGCTGCATCCTAAAGCAGCTGGAGCACAGCGATATATCGAAGCCCCGCCCATCAAGTCTTTGGAGAAATAAACTAGCCTCAATAAGCTGGAAGACTTTGGTTTTGCTCACTGTGGATGAATGTCTGCTTCAGAGAACGGAAAGTTAGCTGCAGAACTTGAACCTTCTCTTCAGAAAATCCTCTCCAGTGTCATCATCAGATGCAGGGGATGACCGGGTTTATCCTCCGTTTATAAGCAGAGAGGTATTTCTCCTGGAGGAGCCTTTCAGCCTTGAACTGTTTGTGAAGGAGGCGGCCCGTAAAGACCTGACAGCTCAGGTTTGACTGGCAATACTTTACTTTCCCAGTAAAGCAGGTTAGTGGGCTTTGGATCTGGAAAGTGTGGAGCATTTATGTGCCTGCTATATATGTTCCACTCTCTGCTCACCTTGTAGGCCTTGCAAACTAAATGAAACAGAGCTTGAGATTTATAACAAGGACCATGACTTTGATTGATGACATGTCAAAAACGTTTAATATCGGATGGTGAAGAAAGCAGTGGCGGTTCTAGACCAGTTCTACTGTGGGGGCCAGTGTTTTTATCAGAGGTGCACATTTAAAAACTGCAAAGATTATATTTAAGCATTCAAAACTTTTATTTTACCATGTCTAAAAATCTAATTTAAGTATATTTGGAAGATACAAATACATTGATTGAAACAATGAGACTTACCAACATTAACAATTTTTTTTTTTTTTTTACGACAATGACATTTCTCATTTTTGTGCTTTTATTTTGAAAGTGCAGTACACTCAGAACCTTTTTTTAATATACACAAGCTTTTATTGCTTTTATTTAACTACACAATGTACACATTCTGGGTTCCTTTTGTGTACAATGAGATATTGTTTGAAGAAAAAATAGGTAAGAATTGTTCCGTCATTCATCGTTTTAAATTGATCATTTTATTATTAATTTGGAGGCCCCTGTGTAGAACCGCCACTGGAAGAAAGCAAAGGTCCTGTGTATTGTTTTTTGCTTCAGATGCCAAGCAAGATAATCTTTTTTTTGCCTTCTTTAGACATGAAATGACACTCAGAGAAGAGTAACTTAGCACTTTATTGATGCAGCTTTAACTGAAGATGTTCTGCTAGTGCAATACAACTGATGATTTCTACAAAACCTGCTTGCTGCTATGGAACTCATCTCATCTTGTGATTTTTATGCCACCAATGATTTGTTCAGTCTTTGCGCTTTATCATATATAAACTGTCTGTATTCCACCAGCTCCTGGTGTCTAAAGTGATGTTTCTGAGAGGGGCATCATATGAAATAAAGGTCCTTTTTTCCTTAAGATGTGGCCCTTTTTCCTCCCATTTGATTTGTTTTTTACTAAAATATCTTGAGATTACAAAAGAGTATTTAACAGTTTAATAAAACCTGAGATTAGACAGTAAGGGGCTCATTAGCTATAGCTCATTAGCGAAAGCTAGCGGCTAACTGATGCTAGCGGCGCTGCTTGTTACAGCTACAAGAGTAGCCATTAGCGTATCAATGCTAACTCAAAAATGTGGTCTCAACATTAGCTGACATTTCATAGCGGCGATACAATCGTGCCAATTCAGCACATTGCAGAAGTTAGCAGAAGTAAGCATTAAAAGTTATTACAATGTAAAATTATAAGTTCAAAAATCTGAATTCAGAGTTGAGCAAACTCAAAAACAAAACTTAAAATATTTAGTTTAATTGTCCAACTTAAAATTTTATCGAAGTTTGTTGCCTTGAAATTTTGAGTTCACCCAACTTTTCTTTTTTTGCAGTGTAGGAAGAAACTAAATAAAACACAATGGAAATGTTCTCAAAGCTCCAGTGTATTGCCATAATATTATTGCTCTATTCCCACTCCTTTCAGTTCATATAAATCTTGCATAGTGCTGGCCTCGGCAGCAGCAAACGTCTTTGTTTCAGTGAATATTGTCTGCAGTAGTTGATGTTTGATCAGAGGATCAGAGGGATGATGGCCATCCGCAGGCTGGGGTAGTCCTTGAACTCCCTGCTGTAGGCTCGGTGCTTCCCTCTGGCCCAGATGCTCATCTGGATGAAGCCCAGCAATGTGTACAAGGCCACTGGAATACAACACATGCAACTATTAGAACATAAACATTTAGTGTTGCAGTTAGTGGTAGAATAATGTAAAGTTCTCTCCAAACCTGGCAGACACTGAGTCATGATGGAGAAGCTCACCCAAGCTCCAACCTGCAGTTAGAGTCAAATATACAGACAGAGAGGTAAATAAACACAGCATGGGGGCATTCAGTGCTAAGCTGACTTACCATACACTACCGGTCAAAAGTTTTAGAACAGCCCAATTTTTCCAGTTTTTTATTGAAATTCAAGCAGTTCAAGTCAAATGAACAGCTTGAAAGGGTCCAAAGGTAAGTGGTGAACTGCCAGAGGTAAATAAAAAAAGGTAAGCTTAACCAAAACTGGAAAATAATGTACATTTCAGAATTATACAAGTAGGCCTTTTTCAGGGAACAAGAAATGGGTTAACAACTTAACTCTATGGAGTCTTGGGCTATTTTGTCCATTTTTGAATTCTTTTCATGTCTTTGTAAGTCATTTTGTGTCTTTTTTTGGTCATTTTGTGTCTTTTTTTAGTCCTTTAGTCCAACATAAAATGTGATTTTGAATCTTTTTTTTATTTTCAAACACTATCATGCTAGATAAAGAATTTTAAATGTTGCAAATGTGCATTAATTTCAGAGTACACTGAGACATTAAACTGCATAATTTTCAATTAAATTCTGGAAAAGTTGGTGTGTTCTAAAACTTTTGACCAGTAGTGTATATGTTGTCAATTACCTCATAAGTGTAATTTGGACAAGATACAAAGAAAAACAGCCATGTGAAGGGGTTCTTTGTTGGTGCAGGAAACCGTCTGACCTTGGATCCTGAGAAACAAGTTTTATAGAAAAAAAGATTACATTTCAATAACATTTACATGTTATTTTAAGTAGCAGTTCTCATAATAATTAAAGTATATTTTAGACACCTACAGTACAGGTCAAAAGTTTGGACACACCTTCTCATTCAATGCGTTTCCTTTATTTTCGTGACTATTGACATTGTAGATTCATCAAAACTATGAATGAACACATGTGGAATTATGTACTTAACAAAAAAGTGTGAAATAACTGAAGACATGTCTTATATTCTAGTAAGCAAAGGGTGGTTACTTTGAGGAATCTAAAATACAAGACATGTTTTCAGTTATTTCACACTTTTTTGTTAAGTACATAATTCCATATGTGTTCATTCATAGTTTTGATGCCTTCAGTGAGAATCTACAATGTAAATAGTCATGAAAATAAAGAAAAACGCATTGAATGAGAAGGTGTGTCCAAACTTTTAGCCTGTACTGTATATACTCCATTTTTTCATGTTGGATCTGCCAAAACAGTGTTAGCAGACACAGATGGATTAACAACAGGCCCAAAGTGTCAATGAGACACGTTCCAACCAGGAAAAGACTCCAAATGACCCCAGAGAAACATAAATCAGCTTTAAAGACAGCAAGAAACCACAAAGACATGCAGACATGCAGCTGCAGGGACACAAACAGAGACTCACGACTATAAAAAGGTGCAAAACAACCACAAAGAGACTTTAAAGTGTTTCCTCCTTTGTAAGAGAGGCTCAGGGGCCCGTTGTCTCATAATCCACCAGTGTTGAGCAAATGATAAAATAAGAACAAGTGAAGGATTTTAGTAATTTTTATCACACACAATCTACTTTGCGAAATGTAAATTGGATAATGTCTTTAAACCACATCTATGTTCCTGTCACGTACAATGACAGTCAACAGAACAACTCACCCTCTCCTCTCAGATTATTGAGAGTCAAGTGAATGGAGAAGTTTCCCAGTTCACACATCTGGAGGAGAAATAACTATTTTATTAAATAACTATTTTACACCTTACTTTCATACATGAATGTACTTTAAATGTATGTGAGTACTAGTTCACTTACCACCAGTATGACTAATGCACAGTTTACTTGTAGTTCTCCATATGCTGCGGAGAGAGAGATGCTGCTGTTATAAGCTGCAGAAAATACAGACAATATGTGTGTGTGTGTGTGTGTGTTCTTGTACTTCCTACATAGTGAGGACCGCAACACGTTTTTAACCAACAGAGTGAGGACATTTCGGCCGGTCCTCACTTCTTTAAAGGCTTTTTTTGAGATTTCAGACTTTGTTTAAGGGTTAAAGGTTACATGATAATAATAATTAACTGAAACTGTATTGTGTGGTTACAAAACTAACTAAAATTATAGTGAAAATGTCCTTCGTTTTCGTCTTTGTCAACTTTTTTCATACATAATGAAGATGGATCAGACAAAGGAAATAAAGGCAAAATTTACTGTGACCTCTTTTAATCTCCCAGCCAACAAATACCCCATTACAAAAAACTACAACTAATAAAAACTAAACTAAAACTAAAGCATTTCAAAAAAATAAATACTAAACTAAAACTAGCAAACTAACTCTAAAAACTCATTAAAACTAACTGAATTTGAAAACAAAAATTCACAACAAAATTAAAACTAATGAAAAATCCAAAACTATTATAACCTTGCAAGGGAATTCATTGTTCCAATGAGGGTCCTCACAAAGATAGAAGTACAAGAATGTGTGTGTGTGTGTGTGTGTGTGTGTGTGTGTGTGTGTGTATGAGCTAACTTACATGGAGGTGTATAAAGAGGGTGGTTTATATAGTAAGCCAACCAAGCTGAGAAACCCCAGTAATAGGCACAATTCTGAGAAGGGAAACAAAAAAAACATATGTGAGTGTGTGTCAGTGCATGGTGCAGAATGAACCAGGTAATTACAATTCAAATGTCCTTATAAGACAATGTGCGTTCATTCCAATATCTCTCCTTGACTCGTCTGTAATCCATCACTTGACCTAGAAATTGATTAAGACGCGACATCCCAATTCCTCTAAGAATTAGAGGAGGCTTTCAGGGCAGAGCCAAGTAATAATACACATGTGGAAGTGTTTTAAACAAGCCATGATGCAAGCACACTGCAAAAAAAGCCAACTTGTATTTTTTGGCCTAAAACAGTGATTTAAGTTGGTAAAACTTGGAAATATAAATTATTGACATTTAGGCCTGTAGACATGGAGAAGACGAGCTGCTGATGTTTAAACCGAGCATGAGAAGGGGAAGAAAGGTGATTTAAAAGACTTTGAATGAAGCATGGTTGTTGGTGTGAGTATTTCACAAACTGCTGAGCTACTGGGATTTTCACACACAACCATCTCTAGGGTTTACAGAGAATGGTCTGAAAAACAGAAAATATCCAGAGAGCCTTGATGTTTGTTGATGCCAGAGGTCAGAGGTCAGAGGAGAATGATCAGACTGGTTGGAGATGATAGAAAGACAGCAGTGACTCTAATAACCACTTGTTACAACCATAGACTGTATATAAATAATGGACTCTCTACACCTCAACCTGACTGAGAGAAGCTGCTGCTAATTCATGTTAGCATTAACTGGAGCATTAACTGGGATGTTAGTTTTGGCAAAAAACAAAAACAAAATGTTTGTTACTGACCTCAGAAAACTGAGCAGCGACTCCTTGGAGCGTCTGTTAGTCCAACCAAACACTGAACAAGACATTTACTGAACAAAACGTTCAAATAAACTGTCATTAAGTGAAAATACAGTGAAAGGGTCAAAGTTATGAGACCAAACCGCTAAACGTCCTCTTTTCTATCTATATAACGTTATATATAACTTTATTGACACGTTGCCATGGATACGCATTGCTCTGCTTCTCTCCTGGTGACGGCTCGCCTTGTCAGTGACCTGTCAATCAAAGGTAGCCCCGCCCCCAAATCATACCATTCTTTATCTTCTATTTTCTTCTAAATGGGGCCATTATTAGAACTATTGACATCAAATTGTCTTGAAGAAGATTTTTTACTAGTGATTGAGACCATAGTGTTGTCCCTGAAATTTTTTTCTGAGGTAATAAATCAAGTGAGAAGTTTTCAAATTTAGCACTGAAATGAATGTGCAGATTTCTTTTGCAGCCAAACTTAGCGCCCCCTGCTGGAATTTTCGGTGAATTGCAGGCTTTATGCACTTCCTGGTGGCCTCCATGCTCAGACACGGAGGTTGCTGCCTGGCTACAACCAAGGTATGAAGAAGATCTCTAAACATACAGCAGGTCCAACCTTGAAGCAGATGGGCTACAGCAGCAGAAGACCACACTGCCACTTTATTAGGTACATCTTCCTAGCTAATTAAGTGGCCGGTGAGTGTACATTGACACCCATTAATAATAAAAAACAAGTGAATTAATGTCAAACACTGTAGAGGGTATGTGTAGGATTTCTTTTCCAATAAGCTCAGTGACAGGTGACTCTGCAGTAACACAAACAGAGGACATATTTTAAAAATGACACTTGAGTGAACCAGGATGTCCCAGTGGAGGATTCTTCCGTCCTTCATGTCTCTCTGGTGTCTTACAAGGTCGGAGCTAAGACACGAGAGGCACAAGTGAAGGAAATGAGGATGCAAAACAAGGTAATGGGATGAACCCTGAGCTCTGAAAGCAGCTTTCTGTATCAGAGGCTGTCCTCAGGCTAGAATCACTAGCACAACAGCTGGCAGGGGAGGAAGAAAGAGGCCACACATTGAGAATAAGGAGAGAATATTATCAGAAGCTTTTCAAGGGTATATGTTCTCACCCTGACTATGGTCCTGAGAGGCATCGTCCCGTGGGAGAAACGATGCACAAAGATTGTCTCTATCAACCTCTTCATATAGTGGAAGGTGTGACAGGCACAGGCTAGTCTGAGACACAGAGAGGAGGAGGTCAGGATGATGCATTTATACACTACTGGTCAAAAGTTAAGAACACACCAACTTTTCCAGAATTTAATTGAAAATGATGCAGTTTAATGTCTCAGTGTACTCTGAAATTAATGCACATTTGCAACATTTAAAATTCTTTATTGAGCATGATAGTGTTTTGAAAGTTAAAAAAAAGATTCAAAATCATATTTTATGTTGGACTAAAGGACTAAAAAAAGACTCAAAATGACCAAAAAAAGACACAAAATGAGCAAAAAAAGACACCAAAAGACACAAAATGACTAAAAAAAAGACACAAAATGACAAAAAAGACACCAAAAGACACAAAATGACCAAAAAAAGACACAAAATGGCTAAAAAAAAAGAAGCAAAATGACCAAAAAAAGACACAAAATGACCAAAAAAAAGACACAAAATGAAAAAAAGACACCAAAAGACACAAAATGACCAAAAAAAGACACAAAATGACAAAAAAGACACCAAAAGACACAAAATGACTAAAAAAAAAGAAGCAAAATGACCAAAAAAAGACACAAAATGACTTACAAAGACATGAAAAGAATTCAAAAATGGACAAAATAGCCCAAGACTCCATAGAGTTAAGTTGTTAACCCATTTCTTGTTCCCTGAAAAAGGCCTACTTGTATAATTCTGAAATGTACATTATTTTCCAGTTTTGGTTAAGCTTACCTTTTTTTATTTACCTCTGGCAGTTCACCACTTACCTTTGGACCCTTTCAAGCTGTTCATTTGACTTGAACTGCTTGAATTTCAATAAAAAACTGGAAAAACTGGATTGTTCTAACACTTTTGACCGGTAGTGTAGATTCTTGTAGTATGCAACTTCATCACACTGTTTTTTTTTGCAGCAGGTTTAAATTTGAGATGAGAAAAGATTAAATTTAAATGATCCCTGAGTGCTAAATTGGGTCACTGCAGCAACAAAACTTTTGGGTTTCAGCAGAGAAAGTGCAACATAGTGTGAATAATAGAACACACTGGAATAATATAAACAACTAGATGCAACACTACAGTATCAAGAAGAATTGTATTAATGACTGAGAAGTGTACAAGATTTAAAAACAACAGTGAAAAGCCCTTATTATTATTATTATTGCAGGGTCTGAACATGTCCTCCTGGTACTGAGAGAGTGAGGATCATAAAACAGAGAATCATAAATTAGCAGTGAAAAGTAAATGACAGACTTTATATACAGTATACCTATTATATAATAATAGGGATGTGGAAAAGCTCTTTTGGATTTGGATTAGCTCTTTTTGTATATTTCCCAAAAACTTGGAACTATTCCTTTAAAAGTGAGTTTAGATATGGTCAGATTTTCTCTTTTCCACTCACCTGACAACAGCGTGTGGACTGGAGGTGAAGGCATGTCTGTGTGAGTAAATGTAAGGTAGTCGACAGTAGAAGAGGAGGTAGGTGAGGAGGGGCCCGATGCACTCTGCCAGGAACACCTAAACAACAACAAAACAACAACAAAACAACAGAAACACTTCATACCATCTCTCTGCTGTGAGCCCAGGAGGAGTCATGGAAAAAACAAAAACAAAAATATTCATGCTCTTAATTTAACCCTTCTAATACACAACACGGGTCCAAAATGACCCGCATTCATTCCCCATGTTATTTAATGCTGCTGTGCGCTTATTTTATGATTTAATATTCCAAGTATTCTTTAACTATCTTGTTTTTGATAACAAAAGATCATTATTTCCATTTTGCCTCTCATACTTTATGAAGATTTTTTTTTAATTATTATTACACAGCTAACTACTTGGCTAAGTAACTTGCTAAGCTAACTACTCAGCCAAAAAGTTAGCTCAGTAGTTAGCTTAGCAGGCTACTAAGCTAACTTCTCAGCCTAGAAGTTAGCTAAGTGGTTAGCTTAGTAAGCTACTTAGCCAAGAAGTTAGCTAAGTATTTAGCTTAGCAAGCTACTTAGTTAAAAAAATGGATATGGGTCATTTTTGACCCATGTTGTGCTTTAGAAGAGTAGTGACACAAAAAGGGATTTTATTCAAAAATGAGTAAAGGAAAACATAAAATGACAATGTATGATGATCAACAACAAACTGATTAAGGGAAACCTAGAATACTGAATGATGAAAATAATTTATTGCAAAGATATAGAACATAAAAACTCTGTCGGGTCACTTTAGACCATGTTGTGCATCAAAGGGTTAATAATTTAGTAATTAGTGTGCACTATTACTAAATTTAGAGCATAAATTTGTTTTTTTGTAGTTATAAAAACAATACCACAAAGGTGCACTGAGAGGAAAGTGAGAACAAAATTCTGGTTTCATTTTCTAACTCTTTTTTTTCCAAATTATTTTTCTTTCATCTGTGTCAAACACACAGGTGAAATGTTGTTGTTACTCCTTTTTACCACAGGTGAGCAGCACATCTGGCACCAACAACCATAGCAGGTTAAAATCTTCACTATATATTAAATACATGCATAAATACAATGAGTTGCTGCCATCTGATTGGCTGATTCGGTATTTGTGTTAATGAGCAGTTGCACAGGTTCACCTTATAAAGGGGAGTGTGAGTGTATATTGTGTGTACACTGTAAAAAAACCAACTGTAATTTACGGTAAAATACCGGCAGCTGGGGTTGCCAGAATTTCACCGTAAAAAATACATTGAGTGGGTTTTTAATACTGTAAATTTAAATGAAAATATCAGCAAAAACTGTCTTTTAGACTGAAAAGTCCCATTATTTTTAGGGTTATTGTGTAATTTTGACATTTCTCCATTCATTTTACATGAAAATGTTTATATTTTTACAGCAATACTGTGTGTTTCCTACGGTTTATTAGTATTAGTAGACAGTAAAAGTTATTATGCTATTCTTTGATTTACGGTAATTAAAAGTGTCTGACTTCGGTGATATACAATTTTTAATTTTTACACCCTAATTCTGATATAATTTGACAGTGTTTTACTGTTATTTCTACAAACATTTTTTACAGTGTAAGCAAGTTATGGAAAATGTATCACTTTGAAAAAAAACATGAATGTGAATTTTGTCGCATATATTTATATCCTATATATCTTTGATCAGACTTGAAAATGGATAATTAGAATTGTTTTCTCTCTCTTGCCTCGCAGGTATACAGTACAGGCCAAAAGTTTGGACACACCTTCTCATTCAATGCGTTTCCTTTATTTTCATGACTATTTACATTGTAGATTCATCAAAACTATTAATGAACACATGTGGAATTATGTACTTAACAAAAAAGTGTGAAATAACTGAAAACATGTCTTATATTCTAGTAAGCAAAGGGTGGCTACTTTGAGGAATCTAAAATACAAGACATGTTTTCAGTTATTTCACACTTTTTTTGTTAAGTACATAATTCCATATGTGTTCATTCATAGTTTTGATGAATCTACAATGTAAATAGTCATGAAAATAAAGAAAAACGCATTGAATGAGAAGGTGTGTGTCCAAACTTTTGGTCTGTACTGTAGGTTTTATACAAACAAAATGAAAAAAATGTTTGGCATAGTTAGAAGTAAAAGTAGGGAGGCAAAAACAACCAATGTTGAATCATTGGATTTATATCCAGATCTTTGCTATTACAAACAAGAATGTATCCATCTGCCATGAACAGCCTTCTCAGTACAGGTTGATCAGTAATCATTGATTATCAATCATCTTCTTACCATAGTCCAGCCTAGCTGTGGACCCAGATCTCTGAAGTACATGGTGGCAGTCGTCCCAACTGGTAGATTCTGTAAGATTTCGTCATCTCGGAGTGATTTTTCCTCTGAAAAACAAGAAAAAAAGCAATAGCAGTTTTTGTGCAAAATTCATTTTCATCTGAAATTGTACCAAATACTATCCTGTGAAAAACATAGTCATTGTTTATCAAGATTTTTAAAACTGAGAAATGTCCATATTTACAGAATTTCCAATCAAAGTCCTGCTGAAACCCGTAATGAGAATGTAAATGTAAGCAGTCATGTGCAGAGCGTTTTGGCTTACTGAGGTTTTACAGCCTGATCAGTTTTTCAGCACACGTCCTCTCTACCTGAGAGCTCACGGGGCACAGCCACAGATAATATGTTGCTCTAATTGGATGACATTTTTAGAATATCATCAGGGGGAACTGGCCCAGATAGCTTCAAACCAACTCTCTACTCTGTGTTTTTAGTAACTAGATGGCCTTCATCGTCCATTCAAAGCTCTGCAACATGCTGTATACTGTAATAATATAGGATATATTGATCTATCTATCTATCTATCTATCTATCTATCTATCTGCACTGCAAAAAAGCCAACTTGTATTTTTTGGCCTAAAACAGTGATTTAAGTTGGTAAAACTTGGAAATATAAATGATTGACATTTAGGGCAATAATGTAAGTTAGCACAACAAAGGAAGCCAGTTGTCTGCTCAAAAACAAGTTGGTGAGTTGTTGTTACTTATATCTTTAAGTTGGGGTTCACAACAAGGGACAATAGTTCTGATAACTCTTATTTCTTTGTTGGGAAATGCGGGAAAGCGGTGAAATTCATTAGCGAAAGCTAGCGGCTAACTGATGATAGCGGCTAACTGATGCTAGCGGCGCTGCTTGTTACAGCTACAAGAGTAGCCATTAGCGTATCAATGCTAACTCAAAAACAAAACTTTAAATATTTAGTATATTTGTCCAACTTAAGATTTTATCGAAGTTTGTTGCCTTGAAATTTTGAGTTCACCCAACTTTTCTTTTTTTGCAGTGTACCTAAAAAGAAGCATGTGATGTGAGCACTAAAATACAAACAAATGAAGGTTGGTGAAGACAATTTGGTTACACGTTATAATAACCATAATAAATACATGGTAAATTAGCAGTTTATTAGAGAGTGAAATTATATATATATATTAAACAGTAAATAGCTATAACTAATGAAAGCCCTTTGATGGTGCAGCTTTAATTATGCTAATGAGATACAAATACATACATAAACATTAAATGGTCATAATATGACAACTTACTGGGATCAAGCCTCAGGGCCTGTCTGGCTGGATACCAGTGAGGATCTGAACACACACACACACACACACACACACGGTTGGACAGAGCTGCATTACACAGATTTTGGCTTCAGGCCCAGTAATAATTGATCACAATGGAATAGCATAGCTGCTGTGATGGTTCTGATGGCTTCAGACTCGGCAAACATGTGGTCACATTTCTGAACGGACACTGATGACTGAACCACTGTTATATATAAATTATGTGGGTTTTTGAGTGGTAAGACATTGTTTTTAACCCTTTGATGCACAACATGGGTCTAAAGTGACCCAGTGACAGGGTTTTTATGTTCTATATCTTTGCAATTAATTATTTTCATCATTCAGTATTCCAGGTTTTCCTCAAATAGTTTGTTTTTGATCATCATACACCCTTATTTTACGTATTCCTTTATTCATACTTTAATAAAATCCCTTTTTGTGTCACTACCAACATGGGTCAAAAATGGCACATATCCATTTTTTAGCTAAGTAGTTCGCTAAGCTAACTACTTAGCTAACTTCTTGGCTAAGTAGTTAGCTTAGTAGCTTGTTTAAGCTAACGACTAAGCTAACTTCTTGGCGAAGTAGTTAGCTTAGCAAGCTACTTAGCCAATTAGTTAGTCTTGTAATAATAAAAAACCTTTTTTTTCTTCATAAAGTATGAGAGGAAAAATGTAAATAATGATCTGTTGTTATCAAAAACAAGATATTTAAAGAATACTTGGAATATTCAATCATAAAATAAGTTGATATCAAAAGATAGAGCACAGAAACACACAGCAGCATTAAATAACATGATATAATTATTAAATAAAGTTATTAAATAACATGGGGGGTTAATGGGTCATTTTGGACCCATGTTGTGCATCAAAGGGTTAACAGGAAGTCTGTGGAGAGCTGGTGTGATAAATATACTGTAAGCTGATTCACTTGATGCTATAGCAAGTTTATTAGCCATCAATTTATCTAAGAACCATACCAATTCAAATTTTAATTTAGAGTAAAGGTGCAATAAAAAAAGACAACAGTATGATGTAAATTCAAACTGATATCTTCAGCTAAATTTAGAAAAACATTCTTGGAAGTGTACCAGAGTAATATACAAGATATTTTAAATTCTGCTATAAGGGATCAAGTTAAAACATTATGGTCAACAAAAACTTACCACACACACTCATCAAACCAGTTGGTTTAAAAATGCATATGAATACTTGCATGATTTGTGAAAAAGGCTCTTGATGTCTCCTATTGTTGAGTAGGGCTCCACCTGAGAAGAATAAAACATGAAGTATTGATGAAGGATCAGTGTTTCCTTTGTTAAAAACCCAAAAGTTCACAGTCATTAAAAACTAATGCTTTTCAGTCATAAATTACTTCAATAATCCAAAGAGCATTTCATTTCTAAAGACCCAATGACACCACACACTATGTGTCTGGATGAATTTGTAATGTATCTAAAATTATGCTGAAAAACATGGAACCTACACTGCAAAAAAAGAAAAGTTGGGTGAACTCAAAATTTCAAGGCAACAAACTTTGATAAAATTTTAAGTTGGACAATTAAACTAAATATTTTAAGTTTTGTTTTTGAGTTTGCTCAACTCTGAATTCAGATTTTTGTCAACTCAACTGTAAGTTGTACTAACTTATAATTTTACATTGTAATAACTTTTAATCCTTACTTCTGCTAACTTCTGCAATGTGCTGAATTGGCACGATTGTAACGCCGCTATGAAATGTCAGCTAATGTTGCGACCACAATTTTGAGTTAGCATTGATACGCTAACGGCTACTCTTGTAGCTGTAACAAGCAGCACCGCTAGCATCAGTTAGCCGCTAGCATCAGTTAGCCGCTAGCATCAGTTAGCCGCTAGCTTTCGCTAATGACCGAATTTCCCAACAAAGAAATAAGAGTTATCAGAACTATTGTCCCTTGTTGTGAACCCCAACTTAAAGATATAAGTAACAACAACTCACCAACTTGTTTTTGAGCAGACAACTGGCTTCCTTTGTTGTGCTAACGTACATTATTGCCCTAAATGTCAATAATTTATATTTCCAAGTTTTACCAACTTAAATCACTGTTTTAGGCCAAAAAATACAAGTTGGCTTTTTTGCAGTGTATGGTCTGAACATTTTCATTAAGTTCTAATGAAGAATTTGAGCAAGCTGACACAGACTCTACATGGTCTGTCTGTGATTATTTTTCCAACCTTGAGGCGAGAAACAAAAGGGTAAAGTGTGCTCCTAGTCGTACCTTATCTAAAAAACACAGCTGCTCTTTGGTCTTGGCGTCCAGGACTCTCACCTGCAGAAAACACCACACAACAGCAAAACATTTCACACAATCATTGAAGAGATCAAGAGTTTTCTCACAGGCCACCCAGCACTCTTTCTTCTCCAAAAAAGCTGTTATACTGTATGTTAGCCGATTTAAAACACAAAACAGGCATGACTGCAATAAGAGTTATGGATTTTGGCACTTTAGAACATATATGTGAACTTATACACTACCGGTCAAAAGTTTTAGAACAGCCCAATTTTTCCATTTTTTTATTGAAATTCAAGCAGTTCAAGTCAAATGAACAGCTTGAAAGGGTCCAAAGGTAAGTGGTGAACTGCCAGAGGTAAATAAAAAAAGGTAAGCTTAACCAAAACTGAAAGATAATGTACATTTCAGAATTATACAAGTAGGCCTTTTTCAGGGAACAAGAAATGGGTTAACAACTTAACTCTATGGAGTCTTGGGCTATTTTGTCCATTTTTGAATTCTTGTCATGTCTTTGTAAGTCATTTTGTGTCTTTTTTTGGTCATTTTGTGTCTTTTTTTAGTCATTTTGTGTCTTTTTTTTGTCATTTTGTGTCTTTTTTTGGTAATTTTGTGTCTTTTTTTAGTCCTTTAGTTGAACATAAAATGTGATTTTGAATCTTTTCTTTACTTTCAAAACACTATCATGCTCAATAAAGAATTTTAAATGTTGCAAATGTGCATTAATTTCAGAGTACACTGAGACATTAAACTGCATCATTTTCAATTAAATTCTGGAAAAGTTGGTGTGTTCTAAAACTTTTGACCAGTAGTGTATATATGAACTTATATGTCACTTGGTCTTTTTTTGGTCATTTTGGTGTGCAAATAAAGCCATATAATAGGGATTACAGGAAATGTGGTCTCAATAATAAATATATGGACAATTGGAAACAAGGTTAATACCTGCATAAAATTCTTGATTCTCACAACAACAACAGTAGTTTTGAATCAACCATAGAATGAATATGAATGCTGACATTCACTGCTGAGTGTGTCCAGTTTTCCTGATCAAGTCCAATAATCTCATTGTGAATAATGAGGCAAACATATCCGTGTTGTCCTGCTGCTCTCTTGCAACATCTTTTTCATCTTAATTAGAGCATGTCAGTGGTGATGTACAGCATATGCAAGGAGGATGGTGGGTGGCGGCCCACAATTTACCCTGAAAGCACTCCATACTGTGCTGCTCAGCAGAGCTGTCCTACCTAAATTGGTTCCCTTTACTGGACAGTGTAATAACCCGCTAATGGATACCTAAAGATTTGCTGAGTGCACAGTAGAGAGAGAGAAAGAGAATGGGAGAGCGAGAGAGGGAGCTCTGTTCCATCTGCTGTTTACATTGCAAAAAACACAAGTTTGGTAAGTCATTTCATCTTATTTCTAGATTTATTTTTTCAATATTATAGTCATTGATTCTTTCTTGATTTGTGTCAGCAGCACCGGAACGTTAATGAGATCAATTACATCTACGAACAAGAAATTGATTTTGCATTCATCTTTTTTATGAATGACACGTGCAGTTCTTGCAACCAGCAAAACCTCCAAATAAAGTGAGATTTGCACTAAAAAAAGAACCCCTGCAACACACTTCTAAGTTTAAAATATGAGTATTTGATGCCACTCTCTGCACTGTGTGTTCACGCCTTAACCCTCTATGGGACGGTGTTGCTCTGAGGCAACATACCCATTTTTGGCCTGTTAAATTTCTACAATGCATGTTTTTGAGTGATGCGATACTATTTTGCAGACTTTTCCAAAGGAAACAGTTTTGCCATTTTGCACCACAAAAAATCACTAGAAATGTCATTTCCTGGCCCTTTACAATCTGGAAACAAATATATTCCTACTGATAGGTGAGTAATCCTTCATTTTTGATGGTTTTTATACACTTAGACTGTTCAAGACATTAATTTCAATGGGTCATTGGTTCAATGGTATAATGTTTCCTGTTGAAATTAATTTTAAAAACTTCCTTTTTCAAGAAATTGATTTTGCATTCATCTTTTTTTATGAATGACACATGCAGTTCTTGCAACCAGCAAAACCTCCAAATAAAGTGAGATTTGCACTAAAAAAAAAACCTGCAACACACTTCTAAATGTAAAATATGAGTGTTTGATGCCACTCTGCACTGTGTGTTCACGCCTTAAAGGATGTGAGTGCAGCATGCTGACGGCTCAGTAATTCATAAAGCCATACATATGTCTGTCTTATGTATCATGCGGCTGCTGAGCAGAATGATTCTGGCATCAGACACATTTTCACCTTAAATGTACTGATTTTAGCACTTTAAATGTCCCTGATGTGTTCTCAGTGTCTCATGAGAAGATTGAGGTAGTTTGTAAGCCAGACAGATATTCTTTAACAAGAAAAAACGTTTGTTTTTATGGTAAATGAAGCTCCAAAATATAACAGTGTTGCACAAAGAGCTTTTGAAGACGTTTCTATCAAAATCATTAAAAAGATTAAAGAATAAAATATTAATGCAACAATATAAATAAGAGAATTCTGCTCAATCCGGACCAAATATTGCTCAAAGTGACTCCTTTGTTCAAGTTTTTTTATGAATGACACGTGCAGTTCTTGCAACCAGCAAAACCTCCAAATAAAGTGAGATTTGCACTAAAAAAAAACCCTGCAACACACTTCTAAATGTAAAATATGAGTATTTGATGCCACTCTGCACAGTGTGTTGACGCCTTAAAGGATGTGAGTGCTGACGGCTCAGTAAAGAGAGATGCATCCTGGGAGACGGTTTGTTTTGCTCTCCATCTGCTGGCCTTCCCAGCTGCATTCTCAGGGACCATGTTGATGCATCTGCATGTTCACAAAGAGCATCCAGGGTGTCATTAGGCTGTGTGTTGTAAAACATTGTGCAGTCAGTTGTGCTGTGTCCTAGTAAATATGATTATCAGACACCTCGGGGGACTGAGGGCATTGCTGACAGCACAGGTCATACAGAACATGCTCATGCTTGTAAAGGCTGTGTGTAGGTGAGGTGGATTTAAATTGGTGTGTTAAAGGAACATTTATTCTTTGCATACAAAGTAACGTTAGACGTCCAAGGTTATTTGGTTTGTTCTTTTGATCATATCTTGCTTTAATAATGGAGACCAATTGAAGAAGTCTCTTAGCCATAATAGCTCCACTTAAAGTCACAGCTGATGAATGTAATGGCTGATCTTGAACCACAGGATCATTACTTCAAACACCCAGCATTATAGCATTGATTAACACTGCCCAGCATAGACCATTGTGCTTTTGCTTTTACATTCAAAAGGGATTTCTCTTTCAGTCAAGGAAAGGAATCAGCTAAACACTGACACTGACACTTTACATACTGTCACTTGAAGTCTGACTCAAGTTTCACACCAGCATAAAAAAACCCTCTTAGCCTTGGTTTCTCAAGGTGTAACTTTGAAATAATAATTCTAATAGCATGGATGAGATATGGACAAAATGTCATCATGCTCAGGAGGTCAACAGCTAAGATGAGGTTGCTGAGGTGCTAAATAGAAGCGCTGGATTTCCTGTGGTGTTCCATTAAAAGTTTCAAGGAAATACAGAAAACTTTAACTTCAGTAGGGAAAGTTTCACGAGTGATGCTTGTTCAAATGTGATTTCAAGTGCAAAGATGAGTGCTAAGCCTTCAGAAGTTCTTAGCTATCTACATATTGAAAAGTTTATTGCTAATCTTGAGGCAGAGCAAAGGTTGAAGGAATAGTTTGACATTTTATGAAATACATGTATTCATTGGAGAGTTAGATGAAAAAAATAAGAGCCTCCATGTAAAACAACGGTAGTTAGCTTAGCTTTTCACTGTACAGGGGGAAACAGCTAGCCTGGCTAGCCGCTAACAGCGTATGGACTACTGGCTGTCACCACCTTGTTATTTTGGTGACCATATATGGACAACAGGGTGGAGCTTGTAAGAAGGATACCAAGCTAGCAGCTTGCGCTAGCTAGCTAGTTCGCTAGGTTAGCAGGGTGTATACGTAATTGTTGGAGTTGGAACCATACGCACATTAGGAAAATGTCTCATGAGATGATATATCAAGTGAGAAGTAGCGTCATTATCTCATAGGCTTCTATTCAATCAGACCTCTTTTTGCAATCAGTTGTGTCGCCCCCAGCTGACCATTAGAAAGAATGCAGGTTTGCAGATTTTAGGCACTTCTGCATTAACGAGACTCTTTAGACCTGCAGGTGTCTGCTTGGATATGACATGTAAATCAGTGATCTGTGGCAGTAGGATTCATTATTTTTTCTATTTTTATCCAATCTAGAGCTTCATATTTAGTTTACAGACATGAGAAAGTTATATCTTTCTCAAAAAGTATCTAAATATTTGTCAATTTGGCTTTTTAAGTTACATTTATTAAGGGTATGGCACACATCCATGAGAATGTTGTAAATTAGCTTCAGAGACTTCAGAGAGCTGCTGCACTTACAGTGAATTGCTTGTCTACTTCTTCATTAGTACTCATAAGGCCTTGTGAGACAAGACTGAAGGAAAAGGAAAAATCGTTAAAAGGGCTCCAGCTCTGTTTTATTTACGCTGACACAGAAACTTGGTCTTACAAACTCTGCTGACACTTTAAACTTCTTCAGTATTTTTGGAATTCAGAAAGCCATACATATGTCTGTCTTATGTATGAATGATCGCTCTGATCAGACACATTTTCACCTTAAATGTACTGATTTTATCACTTTAAATGTCCCTGATGTGTTCTCAGTGTCTGATGAGAAGATTAGGTAGTTTGTAAGCCAGACAGATATTCTTTAACAAGAAAAAACATTTGTTTTTATGGTAAATGAAGCTCCAAAATATAACAGTGTTGCCAAAAGAGCTTTTGAAGATGTTTCTAGGTATCAAAATCATTAAAAAGATTAAAGAATAAAATATCAATGCAACAATATTAATCATTTCCCAAATTCTGCTCGATCCGAATCCAAATATTGCTCAAAGTGACTCCTTTGTTCAATGAGGCCTTGTGGAACAAAGTCATGAAAAACTTTAAAGTAAAGTTAATTCAAATGCTGAAAGAGTCACTTTGCTTTGTGTCGTTTTCTGACTTACCTCAAAAAAGGTGGTCCGACTCATGGCGGTGGGTTATTATTATTACGTCCTCTGTGTAAAGAGTGAAAAAATAAAAATGACCTTAAACATCAGGAAAAGCAAACACAACACACACACACACACATGCATCCCTCACACACATACAGAAGTAGTTCCTCTCCTTTCGAGGACAATCCTGGACTGACCCCTTATTCTTCCCAGCCTCCTTCTCTCTCTCTCTCTCTCTCTCTCTCTCTCTCTCCCTCTCTCTCTCTCTCTCCCTCTCTCTCTCTCTCTCTCTCTCTCTCTCTCTCTCTCTCTCTGAGATAAAGCTGGGACACAGAATCACTCGAGGCTCTCCAGAAACCTGCACACTCTCCCCCCCTGGTTTTCTTTCCTGCTCCTTCCTCCAGATTCTCCTCTATCTCTTCTTTCTGTTTGCATCTTTGGAGAAAAGCACTTGGCAGAGTCCACGAGGCTCAAGTTAGCAGAGACCCACCTGAGACTGAGGAGCTAAATAGTGCAAGAATGATGATGAAGCACAGAAGATGACTCAAAACTCCTCTAAAAAAATCTCTAAAATATGTGTAAATGTCCTGTCGATGCCATTCTATGAATGTATTTCTGAAGTGTGAAGCACCAGCTGCAGTGTTAGTTGTGTCAGCAGAAGATGAACCCAGCAGGCTGGACTGAGCACCAAAATATCCCTCACAAGTCAAGGTGGAACTGCTGGGGGTCAAGCTGTGCTCCACATATCTAAAAGTGAAATCTATACTTTGTTCATGCATACTTGTATGTAGGGTGACCATATTTTGATTTCCAAAAAAGAGGACAATCGGCACGGCCTCGAGACACAAATTCAGACAGGCTTCTGTTGGTTGATGAACATGCTTTATTATGCTTCAATGGTGCAAAATTAACTTCTGTAATAAAATAAAATGAAATCTGTAAAAACTTGTAACAAAATAATAGCTCTGGTAGACTCTTTTCAAATAAATGAATAAATAATATGAAATAATGTTCTAAATATGAACTCTTCTGTTAGAAAATCTAGCTTCAACAATATATCTCTTAATAACTGCAATAAGATGAATAATAGAAGAGTCTCACAAAGATACTAACTTAACAAACAAAAAGGATCTATACTTTTCATCTTTAGTTGTCTTTGAGCTTTGAGATCTCCAGCACCTTTATTAGACACTGAGACATTAATGTGCCAGCATTGCACACGGTGCACTCCGCCTCCCACCTGTCCCCACCGGGACGATACGTCGGACATTTTTTTTGCAGTTCATCTGTGAAGCTGCACTTACGCTTCGGCATTTCCCGTGAAATGCTGCTCCGCTGTTCGATCTGCCCTCTGTCTGCTCTGCTCTCTCTCTCTCTGTGTGTGTGCGCGGCGCTGACCCGCCCACGTGGCAGCCTCTTGGTAATTACGTCTCGCAAAACTGTGTGCAAAGCGCCGGTCAATTTACGTGCACGTGTACTGGTCCTATGAAAAACAGTGAACACCGGACATTTTCGTGAATTTATAAAACCCGGCCGGACGCCCCGGACAGGACGTAAAAAGTGGACATGTCCGGGCAAAAGAGGACGCTTGGTCACCCTAGGCAACAGTACCAACAGAGCTAACAGTGCTAATGGGGGTTAGCTTACTCTCAGCTGGTTGAGCTAGCTTCTATAACGATGCAGTCCAGACCACAACAGCGGGACTTTGTCGTTGTGGATGCCAGGTTATTATCAGTTATAACTGCTGTATGGAACATGCATGTGAGATGGGACCAGCTACCAAAAGAAACTCAGATTACACACAGAGGGCATGTACCATTACTCTATTATATCTTTACATAGTCATTTTGTTGTTTTAAGGGTCTGCTGCTTTAACAACACTTGCATACCTCCCCTTTAAACCAACCTGGTCTCACAGAAATCCGTGAAATAGCCACGGATTCGCTTAACTCCAAATCCGTGGAATAGCCACAGAATCACTCAAATTTCCGTGAAACTGACACGGATTTGGCTACAATGCAAGTTAATGCCAGTCATATCCCGTGGCTATTCCAACATACAAAGTGATTATGTACATTCACTGAGTGAATATTTAGAAAATAAAACATATATTTCTCACTAGAAATGTGATCAAAATCCATTTTTATGCAGAAACAAAGTCAAAATATTATTTTTTTCACTAAAAATGAGTGAACTGTCCGCCATGTTTTTTGTTCTGACCGCCGGGACCTTGAAAGTCACGTGACTTGGAACAAACCAATAGGAACAAATATCCATGGAATAGCCACGGGATATGATGTCATTAACTTGCATTGTAGCCAAATCCGTGTCAGTTTCACGGAAATTTGAGCGATTCCGTGGCTATTCCACGGATTTTGAGTTAAGCGAATCCGTGGCTATTTCACGGATTCCTGTGAGACCAGGTTCCTTTAAACATATTATTGAGACTTTCTAGTTTCTGTTTTCTCCTAAACGTAGTAAAATATGAGAGCAATGAGAGAAAGGCTGGTGTTAATGTAGCAGGGTGGATCAAATCTCATACTTTCTCATTCAAGCAATGTCCCTGTTTTATTTCACTGTTTTCTCATGTGTAGAGCATTTCACCTTGAAAAAGCATTTATTGATGGATTGTATGGATCTTGCTTTTTGGCAGGTTTTACATTATAGTGAATGTTGTAGCAGGAAGTTGTTTGTACCCAGCAACTTAGAATGCTTGCTGCTTAATGCAATATTTAGGCCTTTAGCAGTTTTTCATTTGTAGTAAATAGAAGAAGGTGAAAACAATAGTCTGCACCAGCACTTTATCAACTAGCTCTTCAATAGGAACAGCCAATATAGAGGCAATAATACATCTTCATTTGCCTCTTCATTTCAGTGTAATTAACTAAAGAAAGGCTCCAGCTTAACAAGCTAAATGTGCATCTGGATTTAAGGCCCAAAACAGCAATTGTTTGGGTGCACTGCAAAAAAAGAAAAGTTGGGTGAACTCAAAATTTCAAGGCAACAAACTTCGATAAAATTTTAAGTTGGACAATTAAACTAAATATTTTAAGTTTTGTTTTTGAGTTTGCTCAACTCTGAATTCAGATTTTTGTCAACTCAACTGTAAGTTGTACTAACTTATAATTTAACATTGTAATAACTTTTAATCCTTACTTCTGCTAACTTCTGCAATGTGCTGAATTGGCACGATTGTAACACCGCTATGAAATGTCAGCTAATGTTGTGACCACAATGTTGAGTTAGCTTTGATACGCTAATGGCTACTCTTGTAGCTGTAACAAGCAGCGCCGCTAGCATCAGTTAGCCGCTAGCGTCAGTTAGCCGCTAGCATCAGTTAGCCGCTAGCTTTCGCTAATGACCTAATTTCCCAACAAAGAAATAAGAGTTATCAGAACTATTGTCCCTTGTTGTGAACCCCAACTTAAAGATATAAGTAACAACAACTCACCAACTTGTTTTTGAGCAGACAACTGGCTTCCTTTGTTGTGCTAACTTACATTATTGTCCTAAATGTCAATAATTTATATTTCCAAGTTTTACCAACTTAAATCACTGTTTTAGGCCAAAAAAAAAAAAAAAAAGTTGGCTTTTTTGCAGTGTAGCATCAAGATCACTGTACACTGGAAACTTTGTTGTACACACAGCTAAAACAAGTCTGAACCTGTTTGGACAGAATATTCATGGTAGAAAGGCTTAATATGTGTAAACACAAACAAAAGAGTGAATGGATTATGAAGGTTTGAAGCTAATTCACACACAGCCACGGTGAGAAAGATCTTCAAGTAGCATTTGGTCTTTTCTCTGCCTGTGTAGTTTTCTTTTAGCCTGCTTTGCCCTCTTTTCAACATGTGCTTACTAAGTTCTATTTTTCTCCACTTGTCCCCCTTCAAAAATGGATTCAGACAATGAAAATCTTGTTGAGCGTGTATCCACTTTGTGGCTGAGCTGCCTGAGGGGATTCAGTCTGTGGGAAGAGTAGATAGAGAGCTGGACCCTGAAGGCCTCAGGCTGATGTAAAGCAGGCAGGATTCACTGAAGAATGAGACAGAGTGAGAGGAGACATGTGTTGGTAAATGTAAACATCTGTTTATTCACAATGCCAGATAGAAGATTCTTTCGATATGACTGTGTGACATATTCATGTGAGACAAATGAAGGCAAAACATGCAGACATGTTAATCGTCTCATGCAGCCTTGACTAAAAATACCACACAAATATAACAGGCAGCAGCCTTTGCATTTTCAAACAGCAAGACATATCTTTCTGTGGACTCTGTGTGAAATGAATAATATATTATTATTCACAAGACCTCCTTGAAATAGTGTGATAGCAGGTAATTGGTACAGCTAGAGGAGGTCAGAATACATTTACCTCACGATAGCTTTGTGGTGATTTGAAATAGTAAATGGCAAGTGAAGGTACACTGTAAAAAATAATCTGTTTAATTTACGGTAAAATACCGGCAGCTGTGGTTGCCAGAACTTCACCGTAAAGATTACAGTGAGTGGATTTTCTATTCAAAAATTGAATGTAAATATCAGCAAAAACTGTGATTTAGACTGAATAATCCTGTTATTTTTTAGGGTTACTGTGTCATTCATTCACACATCATGGTATTTCTCCATCAATTTAGCATGAAAATGTTTTCAATTTTTACAGCAAAACTGTATGTTTCTTCCAGTTTATGACAGAAAAAAGTAAAAGTTTTGTGCTATTCTTTGACTTATGGTAATTAAAAGTGGTGATGTACAATTTTTAATTTTGCACCCCATTTCTGATGTATTTGACAGAGTTTTACTGTTATTTCTACAATTTTTTTTTACAGTGTAGCTATCCTGATTTAAGGATAATATCATACACATATTATACTTCCTTTAGCTTGCTGTTATGTTTCATTTGTATTATATCTGATATATAGAGGAATGTTTGCATTAATCTTAGAAGGCAGAAGAATTGAAGATATTATAGACACTTCTGAGTCATTAATTAGCCTGAAATCAGTCACTTTTACCAGACACTCACCTGAGAACCTAAAGTGGGGTAGACTTTTTGTTTCTGGTGTCAATGAGCAAAAAAACCATAATACTTTCCTTATATTGAACTTCAAGTGGTCTTAGAGAAAACCAGACTTCAACACCTTCTCTTTCTTTCAGGCTTTGAAACTCTGTGATGGGAGAGTTTGGCCAATCACATCTCATTTTAGAGAGCTTTCTATTGGCTGTTGCAGATGCACATGCATGTCCTTTAGATATTGAAAGCCTTATTCAATGGTAAAAAAAAAAAATCCTGCAGAAAAAGTTGCTGTTCCACCATAAGCAACAGCTGCCTACACTGCAAAGCAACCTAAAAAAAAGAAGACGGACTTATCAAAAACAGTCTAAAAGAGAGTCTGACAAAAAAACTGGATAAAACGTACCATTATCTGTAAAGCCTTTCAGAGATGAAGTACTTTAAGATGACCAACAAGATATTGTTAAACACATTATGCATCACATGAGTTGTCTGACTGAAATGTTTTTGTTGAGCTGCAACAAAACAACACAATGAGGCCAAAACTTTTATTTCTAGAGAGAAATGTAAAAATCCAAAAGACAAAATCTCATTCCTAAATGAAATAATATGGCCTTTTTAAACAAGTCTCAAAAAATAAAACAAAAACATTTCTGACTTTTCTTGGGCATTTTTCATGCTTTATTGAAAGTGACAGATAGAAAGGGGGTGACAGAGGGGAAGACATGCGGCAAAGGGAGCTCAGGCGGGATTCGAACCCGGCTCCACTGTAGCGAGGACTCAGCCTTAATGGGACACGTTCTACCAGTGTGAGCCACTGGGACGCCCGACTTTTCTTTTTAATGTTATGAAGCCAACACATGACAGTCATGGTGACGTAGCTGTTTTAAAATACAACTACTTGGATGACCTTGACTACTGCACATATGCAAAAATGTGAATTAACTATAACAAAACCAACAGCTGAAATAACTCCAACATGAGCTGCTTGATGACCAATGTGCTCATGTTTAGGATGAGGACGATCTGAGACATTAAGATCCCAGAGGATGAACCACCTTCTGTTCATGTTCGCTCCTTGCCTGGAAATTATAAGCTGGTTTGACACATGCATAAACATTTTTATAGCCTTTATAGTCAGTTAAATCTATGATGATCCATAATACAACACCTACTGGATCCCCTTCACTAGGCTTCCTCCATATGGGAGGACACTGCCCTCTGCTGGCCAGTCTGACCAGTACCTCTGATTATTATCTGCTGCTGTGTAGTTCCACTTTTCAATCACGTTAACGCTTTAGTTACTATGCTAATGACTAATTAATGGGTTCATTGGTTTTTTGGGTTCCTTTTAGGCAAATACAGAAATCTTTACAGGGGTCACGTATCTGCCTTTTAATGCTTTTATTGGTCTATGTACACTACCGGTCAAAAGTTTTAGAACAGCCCAATTTTTACAGTTTTTTATTGAAATTCAAGCAGTTCAAGTCAAATGAACAGCTTGAAAGGGTCCAAAGGTAAGTGGTGAACTGCCAGAGGTAAATAAAAAAAGGTAAGCTTAACCAAAACTGGAAAATAATGTACATTTCAGAATTATACAAGTAGGCCTTTTTGAGGGAACAAGAAATGGGTTAACAACTTAACTCTATGGAGTCTTGGGCTATTTTGTCCATTTTTGAATTCTTTTCATGTCTTTGTAAGTCATCTTGTGTCTTTTTTTTGTCATTTTGTGTCTTTTTTTGGTCATTTTGTGTCTTTTTTTAGTCATTTTGTGTCTTTTTTTAGTCCTTTAGTCCAACATAAAATGTGATTTTGAATCTTTTTTTTGCTTTCAAAACACTATCATGCTCAATAAAGAATTTTAAATGTTGCAAATGTGCATTAATTTCAGAGTACACTGAGACATTAAACTGCATAATTTTCAATTAAATTCTGGAAAAGTTGGTGTGTTCTAAAACTTTTTACCAGTAGTGTATATTTATACAAAAGTTTTGTGAGATTGAATGTATTTAAAATGTTTTACAGTTTAGTAGAAGGAATAACTAACAAGTTTAGATGTTTCTCAGCAGCTCGAGTCTTGATCACAGCCGGAACTTGTCTCCTGCTCGTCCTCTGAGACATTATTGACGTTCCCATCAGCCTGCACCACCTCAAACCTTTCAGGTTGCCAACTTATTGTAATTTGGGGGCTTTTTCTCTTCAAACTTGTAGTTGCTGTTGGTTGTCTGAATGAGCAACCCACAGTCTGCTGTTGTGATGCAGAGTTTGGATGGAGAGGGGCTGCAGGCTAGAGCTAAATGCAATCTGCAAGGGGACTTCCGGTAATGGCGGCAGAGTGATCACACGCCTGGCGTTTGCTCCCTGATCATTTGTAACTTTTACATATCGACACTCAGACTTTCTGAAGTATTTTCTTTTCAGCATAACATTTTTGGAGCCGAAATGAGTAAATCCCACGGGACCCGCGGCAAAAGCCAGCCTCAGCTGACTCAACACTTCAGCCCAAACGATAAAGACGGTAGCAAGGCGGAAGCTAGCAGTGTAGCAACAGGTGGAGCCCAACCGCTAACGCTGGACATGCTCATCGGGGAACTCCAGAAACTACGCAAAGATGTAGCAGGGGAACTCACCACCTCCCTGAATACTGCCATGGCTCCTATCCAAGCGTCTCTCCAGCAGATCGCTGATACCGTAGCCTCACATACAGCTACTATCTCTGCAATGGAAACAGCCCTCACCTCCCACTCAGATGACCTGACAACTCTGCAGCGCGAAGTGGACACACTGAAGTCCAAGGTAGAGACCACCACTCAGATAAACGAAAAGCTGCAGCTGGCTGTCGAGGACTTGGTTTCACGATCCAAACGGCAGAATCTCCGTGTGATCGGCGTCCCAGAGGGAGCGGAGGGGGCCGACGCACGGCTCTTCATGACTGAGCTGTTTCAGGAGGTGACCGGAGACGCTTTGCTGGATACAAGTTTTGAACTGGATCGCGCTCACCGCAGTCTGGGGCCGAAGCCGGCACAGGGCTCCCGGCCCATCCTGGTACGCTTTCACCGGTACATCCAGAAAGAGCGAGTGCTGCTATGGGCGAAGAAAACACGGAGCATCTCTTACCAGGGTTATCCCATCAGGATCTTTGAGGATTTCAGCGCCTCACTCGCCAAGAAACGGGCATCATTCAACAAAGTGAAGTCTCTCCTTTATAAGGACGGGATACGCTTCGGGCTGATCTACCCGGCGCGGTTACGGGTCACTGTTAACGGTCAGTCGCGCATATTTGACTCCGCGGATGAAGCGGAGCGTTTCTACCGTGATCTCAGCAGTGAGTAAAAACATGACATCTTTAAAGGGGCACAGGCGGAGCTGGGTGACTCAGCCCCGTTTTTTCTGCTAAGATTACCTACAAACTTACAACTAAGCTCCTAGTATGTAAGATTCAATTGTTATTTCAAATTTGATTGCACTGTTAAACATTTGCTTAAAGTTTTCTTATGAAGAGCACAATTGGTTATTGTTAAGTATGGAAAACTGGTTCACTAAGGTTTTTATGCTGTTTAATGCCAAATTCAGAGGTGTTCACATTTTCACAGTCCAAAGGGAAGCAGACTCCTATAAGTCTATCGGTTGTGTAAAGTAGTAGTTCCTGCATGCTCATCGGGGGTTAAAGATGAGGTTAGGACAAATATTTAAGTTTCTTTTGAACTTGAAGGTGTCACTAAGGACATCTGCTGTTGTTTTGCTTGGGACTTTTTTTTTTTTTTTTTTTTTGTATGTCTTTGGTAGAGGAGTGCTCTTTTTTTTCTTTAGACTCTTACGATGGCACTGTATATGTGGTTGCCTGTTTGCATTCTATTACTAATAGACCTGGCTAAGGCACCATCCCATCAAAGCAACACAAAACTTTATATCTTGGCGCTGATTCTATGACAGACATGAGCCAGAGAGACATGCTACGAACCATCAGGTTCACGAGCTGGAATGTTAGGGGACTTGGTGGACCTATTAAAAGGACAAAAGTACTTTCACACCTTAAGGGTTTGAAAACAGACATTGCGTTTCTACAAGAAACTCATCTTCGTCTGTGTGATCATACCAGACTACGCAAACCCTGGGTTGGACAAGTTTTTCACTCGAACTTCAATAGTCGATCAAGAGGCACAGCTATTTTACTGCACAAGCGAATACAGTTTTCACCAGAACAGGTTATATCCGATCCCAATGGTCGTTATATTATTGTTGTTGGTGTGTTGTTCCAAACTCCTGTTATTTTGGTGTGTGTTTATGCCCCGAACTGGGACTGCCCTAATTTTATGTCTTCACTATTCTCATCCATCCCGTGCCTAAATACACATCACCTTATCTTTGGTGGGGACCTTAACTTATCTGTCAATCCCACACTTGACAGATCGTGTTCAAGAAAATTGACTCAATCCAAAGCAGCTAAATGTTTGTCTGTATTCACAGATCAAATTGGCAGTGTGGACGTGTGGCGTTTCTACCACCCAACAGCAAAAGAGTTTTCATTCTATTCTCAAGTTCATCAAACGTATTCTCGAATCGACTACTTTTTTCTTGATAAGATTTTATTACCCTCAGTGAAACAATGTGAATACTCATCGATAGTTATTTCAGATCATGCCCCCCTCTTATTAGACTTAGCACTTGTCCCTAAAACCAAAAGCCACTCTACCTGGAGATTAAACACCGGGCTATTATCATCTGACAAATTTTGTGAATTTATTTCTGACAAGATTTCATGCTTTCTCGAAAATAACAAATCTGATTCTACATCACCTTCTCTCCTATGGGAAACTTTCAAAGCAGTAATACGTGGAGAGATTATCTCATATAGCGCAAGGATACGAAAAGAGGAAAAACAAAGAAAACTTGAACTGATGGAAGCAATTCTTCAAATTGACAGAAAACACTCCATTTCAGCCAATCCCACTCTCCAGATGGAGAGACTTAAATTACAGACTGAATTTGACCTCATTTCCACAAACAAGGCCGAGTTTCTTTTAAGACGTACAAAGGGCACGTATTATGAATATGGAAACAAGGCAAGTCGGTTACTAGCAAGGCAACTAAAACATCAATCCGCTTCCCAATTCATCGCACAAATTCGTAAGAACCCCCAGACTTTAGTTACAGACCCAACCGAGATAAATAATATTTTTGCTTCATATTATTCTGATTTATATAAATCTGAAGCCTCATCAGACACTACCTCAATGAACAAATTCTTAGAGAACTTAGTCTTCCCTTTAATTGATACTAATTCTAAAAATACCCTTGATGCTCCTCTCAGCTTGGAAGAGGTGAAAGCCAGCCTTAAATTAATGCAAAGCGGCAAGGCACCAGGCCTAGATGGTTTCCCATCTGAATTTTACCAGAAATTTTCTGATCAACTCACGCCCCTGCTATTGGATATGTTTAACGACTCCTTTGAGCTCGGCACCCTTCCTTTGTCCTTAACTCAAGCGTCAATATCACTCATCCCAAAGAAAAATAAAAACCTTGAAGATTGCAGCAGCTGGCGTCCCGTCAGTTTGCTCAACAGTGATATTAAGCTACTGGCTAAGACCCTTGCTGGACGCCTCGACCCCTGCCTACTAAACATTATCTCAAAAGACCAGACTGGTTTTATAAGGGGCAGACAGTTATCCTCAAATATACGCCGTCTGCTCAACATAATACTGTCAAAACCTGAATCACAAGACCATGAAATGGTAATTTCTATGGATGCCGAAAAGGCTTTTGACAGAGTGGAGTGGAATTATTTATTTTCAGTTCTAAATAGGTTTGGTTTTGGTAAAAATTTTATCTCGTGGATTAAACTGCTATACAGCACCCCAATTGCTAGTGTAAGGACTAACTTGACACAGTCAAATTTCTTTCCTTTGACACGCGGCTGCCGCCAAGGATGTCCGCTATCACCATTGCTGTTCGCCATTGCGATTGAACCGCTTTCCATTGCCCTTAGGAGCTCACAGCTCTTTACCGGTGTCTATAGGAATGGGACTGAGCACAGAGTATCGCTTTATGCCGATGACCTCTTACTCTATGTCTCTAACCCCAATGTCTGCATTGACAAGATTCTGGACATTTTACACACATTTGGTTCCTTTTCTGGTTATAAATTAAACATTAATAAAAGTGAATGCTTCCCTCTCAACGATGCAGCAAAACAGATCCCGGCTCAGACACTACCATTTCGCTTAGCCTCTTCTAGTTTTCAATATTTAGGCATTAATGTCTTAAATAGTCTTCCTTTACTGTATAAACATAACATTGCAGAACTGGTCAGAAAGGTTAAGTCAGATCTGCTACGCTGGAATACCCTCCCATTGTCGCTTCTAGGTAGAATCAACTCTATTAAAATGAATGTCCTACCAAAATTTTTATTTATTTTTCAGTGCCTACCTAGTTACCTGCCCAAATCATTTTTCAAAGAGTTGGATAAGATTATTTCACATTTCATTTGGGCAGGAAAGACCCCAAGGGCAAAGTACTCAGTTTTGCAAAGAGCCAAAGATGAGGGTGGCCTTGCTCTGCCGGACTTCAGGGCATACTATTGGGCAGCCAACATTCAAAAAGTCTATACCTGGCACAACTTCCCCAGCACAGACTGGTGTCAGATGGAAGCCTACTCTTGTAACCCTATCTCTTTATCAGCTTTAATATGTGCCCCTTTAAATGTACCCCCTACTAAAGTCATCTCCAACCCAATTGTTTTGTCTACTATAAAAATCCTGAAACAGTTTAAACGGCATTTTAAAATCACTTCTCTTTCTCTACTAATGCCCTTTTGTGAAAACCATTTATTTCCACCCGCGGCACTTGACTCAACTTACAATCGGTGGAAAGACAAAGGGCTGGTGAATTTTGATCAGCTTTTTGATGTGGACATTTTTACCTCCTTTGAGAACCTCCGAATTAAATTTGCCCTTCCACAATCTAATTTATTTAGATATTTTCAAACCAGAGATTTTGTCCGTTGTAATTTTCCCAATTTTCCCCACAAACCACCTCGTACTCTTATTGATGTGATTCTTTCTCTTCCTGTGGTCCGTGGATTCATTTCAATTGCGGTAAAATTAATCATGTCATCACTATCATCCCCACTGGCAACTAGGAATTCATGGGAAAAGGAGCTAGGTTGTACCTTGTCAGACGAATGGTGGCAAAGGGCCCTTGACAGGGTTAACTCCACCTCATCTTGTGCCAGTCTGACATTAATTCAATTCAAGGTCCTACACAGGATACATTTTTCCAAAGCTAAACTTAAAAAACTTTTTAATACAAGCGATACATGTGACAGATGCTCTCTGTCACCAGCTAGTCATACACACATGTTTTTTTCCTGTCCGAGACTAAGCTCATTCTGGTCCTCTTTCTACAATACTTTTTCAAAAGCTTTAAACAAGCCGATACCTTCCAGCTCTTTAACCTCCATCTTTGGAGTGCCTAAAAATTACACCCACTTCACCAACAGGGAAAACAACTCAATTGCTTTTGCATCTCTGGTAGCCCGCAGACGTATCTTACTTCATTGGAAGGATAAGAATCCTCCCTCCCCTAACTCTTGGCTAAAGGATCTAATGTCATTTCTACACTTAGAAAAAATCAAGTTCAGTATTAGGGGGTGCTCCGACAACTTTTATAAAACTTGGAATCCCATTCTTTCCCTAATTGAGTCTATTTCATTGTTAGATGATTAACATAGATGGTTCTAATTAAGATAAATTGATATAACTTTTAAATGGCCAGTAATTGTTTTTAGTAAACTGATTTGGTGGTCAAACTCAAGGCACAACATATACAAATTGTTATAGCTATTTTGTTTGTTTTTTCTAAGCATTCTGTATATCTCCTCTAAATTTCCCTTTTTATTTTATTTCATTATTTAGTATTATTATTATTTGTTTGGTTTTATGTGTATGTATATGTGTGTATGTATATTTTTACTTTTATTTTTGTTTTGTTTTTTTTTGGTTTTTTTTATTGTTTATTTGGCTACCGTTCACCCCTCCTGTTTTTCTTTGAGGGGGAGAGAGTTGTATTTTCTCATTATCATTACTATTTATAGTTTTTTGCTTATTTTATGTGAATGTAACTCTCTGGTTCGGGGGGCGGGGGGTTGTTCTAAAAGGGGGAAAAATGGGTGAATTGTACCTTTTCTGATTGAATATGTATTATGTCCTGACAACCCAATAAAGATATATATGAAAAAAAAAAAATAAATGCAATCTGCACCCAGCAGGGTAAGAGGGGGTGATGGAGGCTGCAGGACGGCTCCACGCCTTCAACTGTCCCTGCAGAGATCTGAGGCTGCAGCAACACTCGGTATGTATAGGACATACGTATCTGTGAGCAGTGGTGGTTCTAGACCAGTTTTACTGTGGGGGCCAAGCAGGGGCCAGTGTTTAATCAGAGGGGCACATTAAAAACGGCAAAGATTATATTTAAGCATTCAAAACCTTTATTTTAGCTCATTTAAAAATCTCATTTAAGTATATTTGGTAGATACAAATACACTGAGTGAAAAAATGAGACTTAGCAACAATATTTATTTTTGCACTTCAATGACATTTTTGTGCACAATTACTTTTCTTTATTTTGAAAGTGCAGTATAGTGAGAATTATCTTTTTTATATATATACACAAGCTTTTATTGCACAATTAAATTATTATACAATGTAACATTCTGAGTTCCTTTTGTGCATAATGAGAGTTTGAACAAAAAATAGGTGAGAATTGTTCTGCCGTTCATCGTTATAAATTGATCATTTAAATATTAATTTGACACAGGGGCCACAGCAGGGGCCAAGGGCTTCTTCACAGGGGCAGTGGCCCCTGGAGGCCCCTGTGAAGAACCGCCACTGTCTGTGAGCCTCTCCAGTTTAATGTTGTTGTTAAATGTAAATCCATAGTCTGTGAGACGTGTTTGTGCATTGATGTTCAGACACAATAAAATGTGTGGGCACCTTCAAGTGTTCAGGTATTCCTCCAGGCTCCGTTGAAGCACCTCTCTCATTCTCAAGCAACTGAAGCTAGTGTTGCCACCATGGAGCCGTCCAATTAGAGACTATATGAAAATGATGGAGGTGGCTGAACCTGACTGTGTGTTGCACTTTAAGGAAGCAGGACTCTCCCCAGGGTAATAAATGTGTTCTTTGAACCCTAGTCTTGACTTTAAAAAAACAGCAATAGGCTCCCAACAGCATGTTAAATGCATCTAACAAATTTGTACAACATTTCAATAGTGGACCCCAATTTAGAAATTGAGACACTTCTGCACTAGTTGTTGTGCTGTATTGCCAAAAACTGCAATTTTGCCTGGACAAAAAACAAACTTTGAGCCAAGAGGCCAGTGTTTGTGTCCCATGTGGAACCAAGAGTCAGGGTTGTTATTCATCTGGTAATAACCCTTTTACCCTCATCTTCCTCAAGTGCTTTTATTGCGTAAAGTTAACCATTTCCCATGAACATTGAAGTTTATTTTGAAAAGCCATTATGCATGACTGTCCCTGACACATCCCAAACTGAAGCAAAGGAGTTCTGTGTAGGTCAGGATCAGACGCTGAGGGCTGTGACTAAATGTTGGTGTGTGGAACGGGATGAGAACATGTTGAATGGTGTTAGAAAAATTGCATGAGGAAACCTTGAAAATTGATAATCTGTCACCAACAGAAAAAACCTCACCATTTTTCTGCGCAGATCGTTGATGGGGAAATGAAGAGCTGGAGACGTCCAAGTTTCTCAGTTTAACATAGTTTTATTACAATACGTCAAAAAATGTTCACTTTACAGAGATTCTCCGGGTTCAAAAACTCATGTCCCTGATACAAACAGACGGGTTTCAGTTGGTGAAGTCTGAACCACGTCTCTCTCCCTGAACACATTAAAATACTAACATTTGTTTACAAAACATGCTGGTCGATTTCCTCCAGGAAGTCCCGCCCTCTTGATCGCTGATTCGCCAGTTTTAATTATTACAACGGCACGTCATGCCTGCTGGTTGCTTGCTGCCCCGGACAAGGCCATCCTGACCTGGCTTCTTCTCCAGAACATTCAACAAAAACCTCCTGCCTTGTTATGTCTTACAGAGATATCATGTCTTACAGAGCCAGAGGATTTTCACTGTCTCACATAGATTCTAAAAGTCTAAAAAATATGAAACAGTCAATATGTTATAACATTAACACAGAAACATAATCATTGTATCAAAATCATATTTCCTGGTTTAATATAAATGCATAGAGAGAGATATTACACCCAAGGTTTGACCTTTGATAGTGACCTGCGTCACTCACAGAGACAGAGAACAGAGAAGCAGAAATCAAGCATCAAATCATTTACCAATATAGAAAATAATCAATTATTTTAACAATGGTCCTTGTTGTAGTTACAGTATAAAGATTAAGAAATGCCACAGATGGTTGGTGCTGAACAGCATTCATCATTATTAGCTGTGCCTTTTGGTTCACAATTCAGCAGGTTATCCACAAATTACAGTACACTACTTTTCACAGATATAAGTACAAACAGTGGATAACAAAATTCTAGGCAAAGTGTACACTGTAAAACCCAACTTAATGTTTCAACTTAAATATTTGAGTGTCAATGCTGCGAAAGAATTTTATGTCAAGACAACAAAGGCAAAGTAGTTACCTCAAATGAATCTTGCTATTTGACTCAATATTTAAAGTTAAAATGACTTTTTGCACAAATCTTGTTGTATTGAAAATGAACATTTTGTTATAATAACAAACAAGCAACATTGGGTTTTACAGTGTACCTTTATGAACCAAAAACCAATGGACAATGGAAAAAAACAAAAAATCCATGGACAATGGAAGGCTAGAATAAAGTCCACATTTAGATGAAAAAAAAGAGAGTTATATTTAAAGACCTTACACTTCTACACAGTCAGGCTTCCCTACCTTCAGCTAAAAGAAACATTTCTCTCCTCCCTTAATAATCATAGTTAAAGTCTGAGTTTAAATGTATATTCCCAGGAAACATTAATCATTAATAATCAGCAGCACATTCCTAAACTGCATTGCAGTCCATCCACTTAGTGGCACAGAGAGAAAGGTTGGGGGCCCTGCAGCATTTCTCCACCTGATCCCCCTGTGAGCCTCTAAAGCCAGAGCTGGAAGGGTTACAGAGACACACACTGGAATACTGATCAGCCTGGTGGCTGATCTCTAACAGTATCTGTTGCATTATAACTGCTGCACACTTTAACTCATTTATTTGATATTTTTTTATAGCGCAACAATTACAACCTCTTTACTCTGCAGTGTGCTTGCTGCAAATTGCAATCTATAAACTAATCTACAGTATAGAAACTATATATTAGCCTGATATGGTCTACTGCACATTATTTGATCATGTTCTTTAGAACAAATGGTGTTTTTCCAGCAGGGGGAGGTAGTAACCTAGCACTCAGCCAGGCAGGTATCCTGCACAATCATTACTGGAAAGACCAGGAATTACAAGTTTTGTTTGTGTTAATGCATATAATTAATCAGAAACTATATGTTTTAACTTAATGTTTATATTGAGGAGAGTGAACTGAAAGTGAACTGTCTGCAGCTGCTGAATGGGAATTTGATCAGATTCTAATCGTGTGAATAAACTTGATTATTACCAGAGGCGAATTTCCACTCTGAGAGTAATTAATAAAATGCATTATTACACAAACAAGTGAATAATACAACAAGTGTCAACAGTAAATCAAGAGAGAATAATGCATGATGAACAATTATGTTTAGTATTTATTCATTTAATATCTCTTGTACTTACTAATGGCTGTGATAGAAGTTAAGCTTAAATGTGTGTATCAACAATTTTCAGCATTAAATGGATTATATGTGGAAGCAAAGCATTGCATTATTTATTTCTCCACACTTCACCAGTAAAGAACCAAATGAAGTGACAAGATAGTTAAAAGGACTGGTTACACTAATGTACCTTTCAAGGCAAATGCAACCTTTCATTTAGAATTTGTGAAAACTAATGGGTTGTCAAAAAGAAATCTGTGAAAAGACCTTAATCAAAATCCATTTGCAGGAAAAATAGCACTCTGGTAAGTCATTCACCACAATACAATGTTAGATTGATTGATTTTTTTTCTCAGGCTGCACAACATGTTGCAGATGAACATGATAGAAGTTCCCTGATCCAACACCATCTAATTCTGACCCAATCGATTCCATATTAGCACCAAAATGACTTGAATGGCATCTTGTAGAATATAAACCATGAATCAGTTTGAAGAGCCAGACGTTGTTAACATTTGGGGCTTAGCCTAAGCTAGGGGGGTCCCGGGTCCAGTAGGAATATGACGTAAACGGCATCACTAATCTTGAAACCTATTTTTGTTATATTATGCTGGAATAGGAAAACACAGAATAAATGCTTAGCGGACAAATTTGCATTTCATAATAATCTTGGCTGCCCTAAATGTAAATCAAGGAGTATATTGGGAATAATGATTAGGCCAACAGAGGAACATTTACTCAGTTGTATAAGATTCTTTTGGGAAATAGCATACTACTATTACACTGCAAAAAGAGAGAAGATGGGTGAACTCAAAATTTCAAGGCAACAAACTTCGATAAAATTTTAAGTTGGACAATTAAACTAAATATTTTAAGTTTTGTTTTGAGTTTGCTCAACTCTGAATTTCTCTGGCACGATTGTAACGCCGCTATGAAATGTCAGCTAATGTTGTGACCACAATTTTGAGTTAGCATTTATACGCTAATGGCTACTCTTGTAGCTGTAACAAGCAGCGCCGCTAGCATCAGTTAGCCGCTAGCATCAGTTAGCCGCTAGCTTTTGCTAATGACCGAATTTCCCAACAAAGAAATAAGAGTTATCAGAACTATTGTCCCTTGTTGTGAACCCCAACTTAAAGATATAAGTAACAACAACTCACCAACTTGTTTTTGAGCAGACAACTGGCTTCCTTTGTTGTGCTAACTTACATTATTGCCCTAAATGTCAATAATTTATATTTCCAAGTTTTACCAACTTAAATCACTGTTTTAGGCCAAAAAATGCAAGTTGGCTTTTTTGCAGTGCATGCCCCATTTTCAATATCAAAACAAATGTTACAATTTCTGCTGCTAAAAAGTTTGCTTGTTCACTTTCTATGCATTCTTTATAATTCAATTTTTACTCCATGCCATATACAAAATAAAAAGGAACTCAATATTCCACATAATCACCAGTCGGCCCCATCAGGAGGAGTTTGCCGTGAGTAAACTATAGGGGCTGAGGCAATAATGTGTGTTGCTAACAACACTGAAGTCTGCATCACAACAAAGATGAAGTAAATGTTTCGCCACATTAACTGCAGATATGAGGCTCTCATAAGGAGGGATGGCAGCGCTGCTTTCTGCTGCCTCGTCACAGCTACAGGGGGAAGATATTAGCATCGCTGCGGAAGAGAAGCCAAGTAATCAGTCAACATATTATGATTTGTCACTGCAACCTCACACATCATTGTTTTCATTAGTTTTACTCACGTAATGTCATCTTCATTGTCCAGACAGATGGTAAAGCAGCCAGTTGCAGTAACAGCCATTATACAAGTTTTATTGTAGTCACCAGACAGGAAACAACATCCAGATTAACCCCTTACAGTTCAGCGCCAAGGGGGGCGGGGGCAGTGGGTTTTTAGGGGGAGATAGCACACTGCAAAAAAAGAAAAGTTGGGTGAACTCAAAATTTCAAGGCAACAAACTTCGATAAAATTTTAAGTTGGACAATTAAACGAAATATTTTAAGTTTTGTTTTTGAGTTTGCTCAACTCTGAATTCAGATTTTTGTCAACTCAACTGTAAGTTGTACTAACTTATAATTTAACATTGTAATAACTTTTAATCCTTACTTCTGCTAACTTCTGCAATGTGCTGAATTGGCACGATTGTAACGCCGCTATGAAATGTCAGCTAATGTTGCGACCACAATTTAGAGTTAGCATTGATACGCTAATGGCTACTCTTGTAGCTGTAACAAGCAGCGCCGCTGGAATCAGTTAGCCGCTAGCATCAGTTAGCCGCTAGCTTTCGCTAATTTACCTCATGTATAAATTATAGCATTTTAAGTAGCCATTTATTTATTTTTATACTTATTTATTACATCACATGTCCTTGTTCTTTTTTTTGTCCTTATTTAGCTCGGTATTTTTAAAAAAAAATGTTCTTACTCATGTTGTTTTGTGTTATGATTGTCATAACTACCTTATGCAGTGGCACTTTCAATTTCGTTGTATAGTGAACTATATAATGACAATAAAGACTATTTGATTTGATTTGATTTAATGACCAAATTTCACAACAAAGAAATCAGAGTTATCAGAAAGTCAGAGTTATCAACAAAGTTATCAGAACTATTGTCCCTTGTTGTGAACCCCAACTTAAAGATATAAGTAACAACAACTCACCAACTTGTTTTTGAGCAGACAACTGGCTTCCTTTGTTGTGCTAACTTACATTATTGCCCTAAATGTCAATAATTTATATTTCCAAGTTTTACCAAATGAAATCACTGTTTTAGGCCAAAAAATACAAGTCGGCTTTTTCTGCAGTGCAGGTCAACAGTAGATGTCACATAGCTGAAGATTGGTTTGACAGTTCTGTGTGTAAAGTTGTTCTCGTCTAAGACATGCATCATCTCCTGAATGCTTGAAGTCTCTGGTTTGTGGTTGTGAAGTTTTAAGAGGCTGTGATTATCCTAGAGGTCACAGCAGCTCATTTTATACAGTTATGTCATGTTTAAAAAATGCTCTTACTGCAGTGAAATGCTTCATGAATAAAATTGGGCTCATTGAGTTTTTTTTGTTTTTTCTACATAGCCAGCATAACTTTGTCACTTCTGGTTATGTTGTCCTTGTAATTACTTCACCTCAGGTATTTATGTAAGTTTGCTTTTAATTATGTTGTTTTAGTTATGTTTTTAAACTGTGTTTATGATGCCTAACAAGGAACCTTAAAGAAGTATTTCTGTGGTCAAAATGTTACAAAACAGGCCTTTTCTACGGTGGCCCTGAAGTGCAAATCACAACGGCAAATCAGAAAACACAACAACAGATCAAAAAACACAACAACAAAACAGAAAACACAACAACAAATCAAAAACACAACAACAAATCAAAAAACACAACGGCAAATCAAAAAACACAACAACAAAACAGAAAACACAACAACAAATCAAAAAACACAACAACAAAACAGAAAACACAACAACAAATCAAAAAACACAACAACAAAACAGAAAACACAACAACAAATCAAAAAACACAACGGCAAATCAAAAAAAGATAACTTGATTGTTTTTTGATTTGCCGTTGTGTTTTTTGATTTGTTGTTGTGTTTTCTGTTTTGTTGTTGTGTTTTTTGATTTGTTGTTGTGTTTTTTGATTTGCCGTTGTGTTTTCTGTTTTGTTGTTGTGTTTTTTGATTTGTTGTTGTGTTTTTTGATTTGCCGTTGTGTTTTTTGATTTGTTGTTGTGTTTTCTGTTTTGTTGTTGTGTTTTTTGATTTGCCGTTGTTTTTTTTGATTTGTTGTTGTGATTTTTGATTTGCCGTTGTGTTTTTTGATTTGTTGTTGTGTTTTCTGTTTTGTTGTTGTGTTTTTTTTTATTTGTTGTTGTGTTTTCTGTTTTGCCGTTGTGTTTTCTGTTTTGTTGTTGTGTTTTCTGATTTGCCGTTGTGATGTGCACTTCAGGGCCACCGTACTTTTCTCAACTGCAATCATTACATTTGTGTTTGAGGATGAGTTGACCTCCTGAAACTGGTGGAAACTGGTGGAAGAACAAACAACACATGAGGTTGATGGTGTGGATGACTAGTTGCTGTCAACATGTTTATTTTTGCTTTGCAGCTGGGTATTTTAACATAGGGGTCTATGGGAATGTTGCAGCCAGCCTCAAGTGGCCATTCAAGGAACTGCATTGGCTTCACTTTTCAGCCCTCGAGGTTGCTGTTAGGTATAAACACTACTAATGCCAAGGGTTGCTTTATAGGTTGGATTTCAGAACACATCTATGAATTTTCAATCTCTCAATTTCAACCTATCTATTATTTGATTTGCTGTTCAGGTGTATTTCTTGCAAGTTTTATTTAAATCGAAAATTTGCACTTTCTAATGGAAATCAACAACATCCTATAAACACAGTAACAGACCTGTCTCAGAACATTGTCTCTATTTTAGTTCAACTGAAGATTACACACATATTTCTTTCCAGAAAGCTTGCCACAACATGTACCAACCTGTGAAATAAAGTGGGCTGATTTTATTTTTTATTTCCAACACGACGCTACAGTATAAGTGCCTTTTCAAGGCTCTTGCCATGCTGCTACTTTTTGGTAAACTAATACTGAATCCTTTTAGATTCATTTGGCCCTCACTGATTTGGAATAATTTGTGCCTGAAATATAATCCAATCCTGTAGTATTTAATAAGTTAATACAATTGAGACAGAAGGAAGCAGAAGAGGAGAGACAGAAGAAACAAAAATCAGGCACTTAGTGTGTTTAGAGCAGGTTGCTTTCCTTTTCCAGTACTGAATATAAACCTGCAGCCAGTCAAGTGAATATATATATATATATATATATATATATATATATATATATATATATATATATATATATATATATATATATATATATATATCAGTGCAGTAGTCAAACAGCAGCTAGAGCAGCATTATCTGCTCTTCTTCACATTCACCTTCAAAATACCCTTCAAAGTCAAATTTCAATAAAAGATTTCTACTGTACCAAAGTACAAAGTGACCATATCATATCTGTGGGTTTGATAGAGTTGTCAATCGACATCAATGACTCAACGATCAACTGGCTGTGCAGCGAATTCTGACTTTCAAAAGTCACTTTCTCATCTGTCTCCTATTATCTGGATAATAATAATGTCTCTATATGCTAGCCTGGCTAACACCAGACTATTCTCAAATGAGGTCTAGTCTGGCAACGAGCAATGGATTTCTCCGTAGAGGAGGTGTGGTTTACGATCCTCCGGAGCCGTTTATTGGACGCTTAGAATGTCTATCAAAGCGTCTGTAGGTAGCTCTTAGCCAATCAGATCAGTTATACCAGATGACGTAGTAGAGCAACAGAGATGGATGTTTGTTGTGTGTGTGTCTGTGAGAGAGTGTTGCTGCTGCTTTGCTTCTCCAGTTCTCGCTTTCTGCAAGATTATTTATTTTCACGCTTTATTCCCCCTCATGTCATTCAGCCACACACATCCACTGATTTTATGGGCAATAAACAAGCTGCTGGGGGTCTCTGGGGGCTCCGCTGTCCGCGGTAGCGGGGCTATTAGCCGCTAGCGACGCTAATAGCCCCGCTACCATAACGCCGGTGATCTCAGCGGAGCCGCTGAGAGACCTTTCGCCTTTCAACTTTGGCTCTAAACTATTTAAAACACCATCTACAGCTAAAGAGAGTTTGGTGTCTGCAGCAGCCATGTTGGATCCGTAAGAAAACTACAAGCTTCCAAGTGTCGAGTAGTACGCGTCATCGTCTTGCCGACCCTCCCCGCTCTGTGATTGGATCCTAAAACAGGGATAAGAATGCTTCCTAGTTTCCAGACCGCTTGGAGGTTCGAAATTAAATTCGAGCGCGCAAGGCAGTCTGGGTATACCCAGGCTAGCAATATGCTGGAATTTGACATAATTATTTCAAAACCAATGACAACTGCTAAACAATCGTGCTACACATCGTTGTTTTGTTTTTTTTACCACCAAAGATAGAAAGCTCCATGTAAATAAATGTCTCATTCATTTTGATAAAAAAATATTTTGACTGACATTTATAATCCGCTGTTGAACCTGCATATATTACTCAATCACTTCAATCACGTCATTGGCTCCTGGTGCAATACAGAATCTACTTCAAGAATCTTGAGTGCATTAATTAATAGATAACATATATTTATTAGATGCAATGATGTAACATGAGAAATGTGTAAAAATAAAGAAAAGGCCACAAGAAAACGTGTGTAAAGCTCTGGATGGAAGGCGTCACTGCCTTTGTGTTTGCACCTGGCTGGTTTATAGAGAGAAGAACATATTCTTCTTCTTTTTCCCTCCAGGCTCTGCTGCTGTCGGAGGCTCTGGAACAATCTGCAGAGAAGAGGAGAGCTCCTCCTGGTTTGTGTTTGCTCCTCCTGCAGACACAGCTTCTCCCTCTTTCTCTTCTCTTTTGATGAAGATGTTATACGGAGTCCCTCCTCCTGGCTCGGTGTCTGCTGCAGAGTTCACAGCCGGCTTGAGAAGGTTTAAGATCTCTGAGGCCACCAAGGCCATCCTAACACCGTCCATCAGAGCCTCTCCTGCAAGCCAGGTGTTAGCCAGAGCCTCAGAGAGAGACTTTCATTTCCTGCTCCTGGTCCTTTACTGCAAAAAAAGCCAACTTGTATTTTTTGGCCTAAAACAGTGATTTAAGTTGGTAAAACTTGGAAATATAAATTATTGACATTTAGGGCAATAATGTAAGTTAGCACAACAAAGGAAGCCAGTTGTCTGCTCAAAAACAAGTTGGTGAGTTGTTGTTACTTATATCTTTAAGTTGGGGTTCACAACAAGGGACAATAGTTCTGATAACTCTTATTTCTTTGTTGGGAAATGCTGGAAAGCAGTGAAATTCGGTCATTAGCGAAAGCTAGCGGCTAACTGATGCTAGTGGCTATCTGATGCTAGTGGCGAACTGTTGCTAGCGGCTAACTGATGCTAGCGGCCCTGCTTGTTACAGCTACAAGAGTAGCCATTAGCGTATCAATGCTAACTCAAAATTGTGGTCGCAACATTAGCTGACATTTCATAGCGGCGTTACAATCGTGCCAATTCAGCACATTGCAGAAGTTAGCAGAAGTAAGGATTAAAAGTTATTACAATGTAAAATTATAAGTTCAAAAATCTGAATTCAGAGTTGAGCAAACTCAAAAACAAAACTTAAAATATTTAGTTTAATTGTCCAACTTAAAATTTTATCGAAGTTTGTTGCCTTGAAATTTTGAGTTCACCCAACTTTTCTTTTTCTGCAGTGTAGGATTTTGGGGGAAGATTTATTTTCCCCCATATTTCTTTATCACCTGCTCTCTGGAACAAACTGCTTGGTTACCTGAAATCTGTGTGTGTGTGTGTGTGTGTGTGTGTGTGTGTGTGTGTGTGTTTCACATCTATTTTAGAGGGGACCATTAAATTAAAGAAATAGTTTAGAGAGAGTTTGTTATTAATCTTGCAATGCAGGCAAAGTACTGTGAAGAATTAAGATAATATCACATTTCAATGAGACAAAGTTATTTCAATACAACAAATCAAATAAATAATCATTTATAGGAACAATTTTATTGTGTTCTGATTTAAAAAAACAACATTTTAATGACCAATAAATCCATTTTATTTTGTGTCATTGTATTTTATTTATGTCCGGCTCCTGTAATGCATTAACAGGCTCACTGGGGACTCCTGCCAGCAGAAGATGATCATGTTGATCCATGAAGGGTACGCTACTGATGCCAGAGCGATATAATTAATAGCAAAGTTGCTTTTATATGCTGTACTATCAACAACACTTGCCATAAAAATGTTTGATGGATATGTCTTTTTTGCAAGAAGGAAAAAAAACAGGCAACACAAGGATGGACGCTCAGATCACCACAGAATACAAATGACTTTAATGAGTTTGTGAATTTACACAGTTGAGATCTCAGACTACATTTTGAGGCTTTTTGAGGCTTGGAACACGAGGTAGAACACGAAGGTAACCAGGGTGATTAGAGGAGCAATGAACCTCTAGAAACATGTCAGAAGATGGAGGAGGACATGTCTAATCATCAACTCCACACTGTAAAAAATGTTTGTGGAAATTACAGTAAAACACTGTCAAATTACATCAGAAATAGGGCTTCAAATTAAAAATTGTATATAATTTTTTTTTTTTTTTACTTTTTTCTGTCATAAACTGGAAGAAACACTCAGTTTTACTGTAAAAATATAACATTTTCATGCAAAATTTATGGAGAAATACCATGATGTGTCAATGAATGACACAATTACAGTAAAAATAACGGGAATATTCGGTCTAAATTACAGCTTTTACTGATATTTACATTTAAATTTAGAATAGAAAACCCACTCACTGTCATTTTTACGGTGAAGTTCTGGCAACCACAGCTGCCGGTATTTTTCCGTAAATTAAACAGATTATTTATATATGGATATGACTGATATGACTGATATGACTGTCATTAACTTGCATTGTAGCCAAATCCGTGTCAGTTTCACGGAAATTTGAGTGATTCCGTGGCTATTCCACGGATTTTGAGTTTAGCGAATCCGTGGCTATTTCACGGATTCCTGTGAGACCAGGTTGCTACATCCAGTTGGTCAGATGTAAGATTATAATACTTTTTTTCATTGTTAATATATTGACCAGGCCAGTGATAACTAAATATCTAAAATGGTCAAATAAAACCATAAAACGTTTCTGAGTGTTTTCTTGAGTGAATCCCTGCCAGGCTGTGCTATAGATATAGATATAGATATAGATATGTATATAGAGAACAGGAGCATCTTGATGATGTTCAAACAGCAGAATATTCCTCATTCTTTTCAAAACAAGGCACAGATGTGTGTCTGCTAATCATGATGGTCATTTTTCAGTGAAATATCATAAAATCCCATGTGATTCAAACATAGGGACCATAACCTATATAACCTCTCTATGCTGTAGATGTAAACAACCGCCATCATGTCAAACGGTTGAAAATAGAAGAAAAACAGAAAGCACCTTTACAGTAAAATGTCACATCAGAAATTCATCACTTGAATGGAATAAAGGCTTTTTCACTGTTAACAACAGGCAGCTGGAGAGAAATGCTCTGAATCCTCAGTGGGGCTTTGAGATCAGATCAGATCCAGACCTTGACCTATGGGCTTACTGTGCATGTTAGCAGGCAATGAGATGTTGCTCTCCTCTCACTGCCTTGTTAACTAAGAGCCACCTGGGAGAAAGTCGAGGTGTTAAACTGCAAGAAAAGAGTCAAAATGAGGAAATAGAAATGACCTTTTGGGCAATAACCAGCAGCGTGAGGTAAAGGTCAGAATCAGGAGAGAGGGAATGAAACAGCTGAGACAGACATGCACAGAGACAGAAAAAAACCCTGAAAACCAGGCATTATATCGAGGAAAGAGAAAGGTAACAGCTGAAAGGAAATGACAAGTCACCCGTGGAAGCAGATTTGGAGAAAGTGAAGCACATGTGGAAGACAGAAAGGCAGCAAGAGACATCAGATAAGAAGCAGAAAAACAAGAGCACCTTAATGGAGAACTGGAGAATTCCTTTAGAGGAGAAGAAGCTCAACGATGCTGAAGGGATAAGACGCAGGACAAGGACACAGTATGTGGAGAAAAAGACAAATTACTGATTAAATGTTTTAATTGTGCACAGAGGAGATTAAAGAAGGGAGTAAAAAACAACAAAGGGACAACTGAAGGAGAAACTGGTGAAAATACTAAATGTTGCCTTCATGATTCTCTCTGCAGATTTCTGAACTGAGCGCTTCTTACACTGTAATCATCCAAAAAAAGAAACAAAATGACCAAAAAAAGGAAACAAAATGACCAAAAAAGACTCAAAATGACCAGAAAAGACACAAAATGACCAAGAAGACACTAAATGACCAATAAAAGTAAAACAAAATGACCAAAAAAGACTCAAAAAAGACACAAAATGACCCAAAAAAGAAAAAAAATTACCCCAAAATGGCTAAAAAAAAGACACAAAATGACCAAAAAAAGGAAACAAAATGACCAAAAAAGACACAAAATGACAAAAAACCCGCAATGACCAAAAAAAGACATTAAGTGACCAAAAAGACTAAAACTGAGCGCTTCTTACACTGTAAAAAATAATCTGTTTAATTTATGGAAAAATACCGGCAGCTGTGGTTGCCAGAACCTCACTGTAAAAATTACAGTGAGTGGGTTTTCTATTCTAAATTTAAATGTAAATATCAGCAAAAAATGTCATTTAGTCTGAATAATCCTGTTATTTTTAGGGTTATTGTGTCATTCATTCACACATCATGGTATTTCTCCATAAATTTAGCATGAAAATGTTGTATTTCTACAGCAAAACTGTGTTTCTTCCAGTTTGTGCTATTCTTTGATTTACGGTAATTAAAAGTGTCTAATACGGTGATATACAATTTTTCATTTTACGCCCTATTTCTGATGTATTTGACAGTGTTTTACTGTTATTTCTACAAACAGAAGCCTCGGTGAGAACAAAGATCCCAGACATGCTGTCAGCTACTGGAAGGGAAAAAAGACACGTACATATAGGACAATAACTATAATAACTATAATAATCATACTTATCTTTTTTTTTGTAGCCCAGGGTGGTTTAATCCTAAAGTTTACACAGGGCCACATGGTGATACTTTGTCAAGAAGCTGCAATGTGCATGTGTCCCAGTTAAAACGCTGGGGGAAATTACAGATGCTGTCTGAACAGATGGCTCCCTCTGTGACCTCACAATGCTGGTCTTTATTCAGCTGTGACATGCTGCTGCTGTGATAAACACACAGCTCCTATCTAGCAATTTTACTAAACTGAAATAAATCTTTTATTCAGTCGATAATCTGAGGTGACTCTATGGGAGCTGTCCTTTTCTTTTTGTTTCAAGCAGGACAACAAACGTAATACACTGCAAGAAAGCCAACTTGTATTTTTTGGCCTAAAACAGTGATTTAAGTTGGTAAAACTTGGAAATATAAATTATTGACATTTAGGGCAATAATGTAAGTTAGCACAACAAAGGAAGCCAGTTGTCTGCTCAAAAACAAGTTGGTGTGTTGTTGTTACTTATATCTTTAAGTTGGGGTTCACAACAAGGGACAATAGTTCTGATAACTCTTATTTCTTTGTTGGGAAATGCTGGAAATCGGTGAAATTCATTAGCGAAAGCTAGCGGCTAACTGATGCTAGCGGCTAACTGATGCTAGCGGTGCTGCTTGTTACAGCTACAAGAGTAGCCATTAGCGTATCAATGCTAACTCAAAATTGTGGTCGCAACATTAGCTGACATTTCATAGCGGCGTTACAATCGTGCCAATTCAGCACATTGCAGAAGTTAGCAGAAGTAAGGATTAAAAGTTATTACAATGTAAAATTATAAGTTAGTACAACTTTCAGTTGAGTTGACAAAAAACTTAAAATATTTAGTTTAATTGTCCAACTTAAAATTTTATCGAAGTTTGTTGCCTTGAAATTTTGAGTTCACCCAACTTTTCTTTTTTTGCAGTGTAGTGGGAGCAAACTGCAACAGCAAATTCACATGATCATTTTAACTTTCTTTTTACTGGGAGTTAGATTAAAGATTTAAACTACTCTAGTCTGAACTAAATAGAGAACAACAACCAGCTTAGCATAGCACAAAGACTGAAAAGTCAGTTAAAAAGGGAACAAGCAAGCACTTAAAAGATCACAAATCACCATGTTACATGTCATTTGTTTAACTTGAAATGACAAGTTGAGGTTTTATATGCTGGGCTATCTCTCCTGTGAGCATTGTGAGGTGACAGTTAAAAACCACAACATGTCATTTTAACCAGGGCTGTTAAAGATTACGCCATTAATTTAACCTGCATTAAAAGCATTCTTGCAGGTTGATTAGATAGATGGCAACTTGCAAGCAATGGATAAAGAAAGAGGTTTTTAAATAGCAAGTTCAGCTACAAAGCTTTGCAGACAGTTCTGTCCATGACCAAAGTTATTTGCAATTGCTGCTGATGTTTACACCTTGTCTTGAATACATTCAGTAACCACACTAAAACTTTTGACTGTAAAATTACAGTAAATTACTGGCAGCAGTTCCGCCAGTAAGTTACTGTAAAATGTACAGTACCTCTAAGGTATTATAGAAACACAGGTCCGTTTACTGACAAACTGTGTCGTAACGCAGAAAAAAAATAGCATGACATTTAAATGTTTAACTCTAAATTATGTTACAACTAATCCATTTAAACTCTATATTAGGATTGCTGGAAAAACAACACATTGTGATTATTTCAGCCCAGACAAAAAAGAAATAAAATAAAACTTGTCTTCTTTTCGAAAATAATGACTTTATTTTCCTGACATGCTCAGCTGAAAACAGTAAATTCCTGAAAAAAAATATATAATTTTGACCGTTGGAATGCCTGAGCAATCATGATAACTCCCACAATGCATTGCTTTGACAGCAATATACTGTACAATCATAATACAGCAAGTTACTGTTAGAATTTGACTGTAAATTTACAGCAAAGTCTTACAGTGTAAACACACAGCTAATGCACACTGTCCCGCCATGCAGCCTGGAAATATCCAGCTTGTGGGGCTACCAATTAACATTTTAAGTAAGGGGGTCCTTGTGAAATAACTGGGATACTACTACACTTGTGTGTAACCCTCTCACAACTGTGTTAATTAATATCCCATAATAAATCTACATATATATGCAGTAAATCACTGAAAAGCCTCCCTGTAAAGCTACATTTTCAATGGCTTAAAAACTGAATAGTGAACGTCTATGCGTAATTATATATTAATATTTTATATTGGTTGACTGTTTTAACACTTTAATTGAATGTTCTTTAGAGATGCTGGATGGAGCCAGGCTAGCTGTGTCACAGGTTTCCAGTCTTCATGCTAAGCTAAGCTAACTAAGCTAACTGCCTGCTGACTTTAACTTCATATATAATGTGCCAAGACTCTCAAGTAACACTCCGCAAGAAAGAGTAAGGTCATTTTCCAGAATAAAATAGAACTTGTACTACTAGTACATCTATCTTTCATGTGGGTTTAGAGACTTGTTCTTTATGAGCAAGTCTTTATTGTTACATGGTATTGAATTTTTACATCCTTTTGTTGAAATCTGAAATGCTTTTCCATCAGCTATTTGTCAGTGTTCCTCTCAATCATTCTGTATTTTAATTAATAAAAGTTCACTTTCATGAACTCAAGGCCGACTCTTTTAAGGTATTGTGCATCTTTTGGCTCTCAATTACAATAAATGTTTCAGCACTGTACAGCCCCACTTGTGGTCAGTGTTTTTATTTATTTATTTATTTTTTATTCACAATATGTATCATATCCTCAGGCAATAAGCGCAAACTGCTGACCAAAGGTTTCATAGAAATGTCAACAAATCCTGATCCTGTGCGAGTATTGTTTCCACTAATAACGGGTCAGCTCAGTGGATTTAAAAGATTGCACCAGCGCTTTTGCACGTTTTGGCCCATTAACTACAAATTGCATACACTTTACATTGCTGTCAACCATTTTTCAAAGCATAGCCTAAGTTTCTAGATTGATTTCCTACCTGCCAGGCAGCCATTAGTTTCAGTTAATTTCAATATCAAAAACTCAATTTGCTTTAGATAGGCAATCCATCAGAGTAAACAACTTCCTTCCTTTGTTTCTGTGTAGAAGTGAAGTTACAGAAATGTGATAATGAAGTTCTAAACTGTGACTTTTTGAGAACTCACGCCAACCAAGTGCTGCACTGCATCCTTTTTTAATGCTCGAAATGTTACATAATCCTTTTTACCACTGCACACTGGTTATCACAAGCTGGCCTGACAGGTAGCTGGTCACTACTGCAGCACATGACGATGAATCAGACAAAGCAAGTGTTCATTGTAATGGATCATCTGTCGTAACAAAGGATCAAGTTTGTTTGTGCACTGAAATAAATAGAAAGCAATGGTGGACGATATTAAAACCCATTACAAGCCTGATTCTAAAAAAGTTTGGATGCTGTGTTAAATGTAAATAAACAACACAATGCATCAAATTCATCTATGTTCCAACCCTCACCTATGGTCAGGGACCGGAAGAACAAGATTGCGGATACAAGCAGCTGAAATTGTCAGGCTTGGGCAAAAACGAGGACCCAGATGCAGATAGGCAGTAGTAATGACAGGCTTTATTTTACTGAATGGATTTCTCATAGACAGAAATGATAAATCAACAAGCTATGAAATTCTAGAAAGTCCGAAGACCAAGAACCAAGATAACACAGAACCAAAAACGCTCCCGAAGGAGGAAAATAAACTACTCTGATCTTATCAGGAAAAACACTTTGAAAATTTAGAAACAAAAAATCACTCCGAAGAGGAAAAGCACACAGGCTATGAAATTATCTTCTCTATCTATGTTACAAAATTATCAAACAGAAAACGCTCCAAAAGGAGGAAAACAATGCTACAAAAATTACTCTGACTTAGAAAAATTAAAAAAAAACTAACCAGGAAACTATGAACAAAAAATCACTCTGTTTCAGAGGAAAGACAATTCAGAAAATAAAACTTGACACTTAACTTTGATTCAATACAGGACTGTGAAGGGCTGTGAAGGGCTGGACGAATTCGACAGGACGACAAAATACTCTGGCAACAAGGACAGGGGAAGACAAAGACTATATACACGGGGGAACACAGGTGGGAACAATCAGGGATCAGGGAAGACACCAGACCTGACACAGGAGGAAGGGCAAGTGACCTGAAACGAGAGGGAAGTTACTATTTCAAAATAAAACCAGAAGTTACTTTTCAAAATAAAACCGTAAATTCACAAGACAAAAAACCCAAGACAAGACATCCCTCACCGCGGTGTGACAGAAATGAGTTTCCTCCTTCAGGTGACTGGGCTCAGCCTCAGAGAGAGGGGGAGGAGCTCAGACTAGTGATGTTGGATACCATCGATTTCCTTTCCGATCTGATCCGGAGTAAAATTCAGGCTGGTATCGGCGATACCGATCCGATACCAATCTGGTGAGGCATCTGGTGAGGATGGTAGGAGGCCCCAGGATAGACCCAGATTATATCTCTAACCTGGCCTGGGAACGCCTTGGGTCCCCCCAGGAGGAGAGGCTGGTGAGAGGGACGCCTGGAATACTTTGCTTAGCAGGTGAAAATGGATGGAATGGATGGTTTAACATGGGACAGATGGATTGTAAAAGAATCAGACTCCTCTCGATCTTCCTAACGCTCCTAATTACGGTCCCAACCAATCAACCATTTCCACCAAATTCTTAATCCACACACTGTTGCAACCTGGTCTCACAGGAATCCGTGGAATAGCCACGGAATCACTCAAATTTCCATGAAACTGACACGGATTTGGCTACAATGCAAGTTAATGCCAGTCATATCCCGTGGCTATTCCAACATACAAAGTGATTATGTACATTCACTGAGTGAATATTTAGAAAATAAAACATATATTTCTCGCTAGAAATGTGATCAAAATCCATTTTTATGCAGAAAATAAGTAAAAATATTGACTTTTTCACTAAAAATGAGAGAACTGTCCGCCATGTTTTTTGTTCTGACCGCCGGGACCTTGAAAGTCACGTGACTTGGAACAAACCAATAGGAACAAATATCCATGGAATAGCCACGGGATATGACTGGCATTAACTTGCATTGTAGCCAAATCTGTGTCAGTTTCACGGAAATTTGAGTGATTCTGTGGCTATTCCACGGATTTTGAGTTAAGCGAATCCGTGGCTATTTCACGGATTCCTGTGAGACCAGGTTCCACTGTTGTCACGGCCTAGAAGAGCACATTGATCTCACCAGATGAGTGACAGGAACGTTGGATTTGCTACCAGTCTGCTATGAGTTGGTTGAGCCCCATAGATTCTCTTAGCTATGTCCGTCAATGGCACTTCTACAAAAAAAAAGCTTTTCTAAAGTGGCTCCTGCAGTGGTTGCAGTTCTGAGCCCAGGCCTTCATATGATTCTGAGTTCTTTGCTGTTTTTCTTGTGTTTCTCATTTGATCTCTATGGCTGCATTAAAACCATTTCCCTGGCGCCCTCATTACAAACTTCAAAAATACTTTTGATTGGAAGAAAAACCCAGCAGATGAACTATCCACCACACTTTGGGAACATGCATCAACTGCTCCTGAGATTGCTCTGGATTTCATCACACTTTCCCCAAAAGTCAACATGCAATTAAGGCACTATTATATCTCTGGAAAAACCATAAATCTTGCCTGGAGTAAATTTACTGCACTGTAGATAGTAGAATGTGTGGGGGTGCTGACCAACACAAGTGTTTTATTAGTTCTACTGAGCTCATATGCTAACGTGAGTATTTAATAAGTGATGCCCATTATGACAGCACTGATTAACACGCTAATTTTAAGCTTTTCCTTCTGCTTCTTCACATCTTAGCTGGAGCTAGTCACACACACCGTTTTAAAAGCTAATCTGGGCGTCTGATTCAAGTTGCTTGAGTGCCGTTGTCAGCACTGTTCCTCCACTGGGTTTGACACTAAGAGCTCTCCATATAATAGCCTGAGGCTGCTCCATGCCTGGGGGATTGATTCAACACTGCTGTCCCAAGCCATGACAGGAAAAATGTCCACACATTTAGACTCTTCCATGGTTTATTCAGCGAGCTGCTAGCTCACAGCAGAAGCACACTGTTGTTTTTTTCCCTCCTAGCAGATAAAAGGACAATGATCTCTCTGTGGGATGGTGGAGTTCATCATACTGGGTTCTTGTACTTGACACACTGTCAAAGTGTTTGACACTGCTCTTCCGGTCAGGATATGGTTATGAATATTAAACTTGCAGAGTGCTGCAGGAGGCTTTCAGTGTATGTGCCCCAATAGTATCATAGCTAAAGACTTGACTTAATGGGACCTACAGCATTTCATCAGTAACATGTAATATCCTTAAAGCGGCAATATTCAATATTTTTACATGAACCATGGACCACAGAAGGAGTTGCTGATGGCGATGAAGCCACAGAGAATTATCCGCCATCTCTGCAGTTTCCCTCCCTCGGCTCTACAGAGCTCATGTTTTTGTTTTCCTGCCTGCAACTTTACTGAAATGTTTCACGCTGACTGCTCTCATGGCATGGTACAGCAAGCAGCTAGAAAAAAAACAGAAAAAAACAGTATCTTAAATGGAGTGGTGCATGAACGAGTCCTTAAATCCAGAAATTAGTTAGCATTTCACACTCCCAGTTCCTAGTTCCGTTACCCCTGTTTTTTTTTTGCATTTACACTTCAAAAATCATTAAAGTGATATGCATCTGTGAAGATTATCTAGCTGAACAAAATATATCCATACCATAAACTTTTGTTTGTCACAGAGCTTATTTTCTGACATAATCCAGTGGAAAAATCCTCCTGACTTCTGCCAAGGAAACCAGAGGATTGCTAACTAGGGGAGCACCGATTGCAATTTTCTGGCCGATCACCGATCACCGATATTTAAAAAGCCTGACCTGCCGATTCCGATTTTGGCCGATACCGATTTTTTTATAACTCACAGCTGAACCTTCAATGTTTGAATCTTATTTTATTGAAAAACAATAACACAGCAGTATTTTTCTTTAACAAATAAAGGAAATCACATTGTCTGAGGTAGTTAATAAAACATTGAACTTAAAATAAATAGCAACAATTTACAGGACAAACTAACAAAAGAACTGCAACCATAAATAAAGTGTCCTGAGTGTTTGGTTTCATTATAGTACAACATACAGACAACTAGGGAGGGCATTGATTTTAGAATATTCGAATAGTCGAATAGTTCATCATATCTGGAAGGAAAAAAAGTTGTATTACTGGTGCCTTCCACACGGGGGCAGCGCAGCATTTGATGATACAGTGTGGCGGCTAGATGCCAAACTGTAGAAGAAGAAACAAACTGTAGAAGAGGAAACAAACCGTAGAAGAAGAAACAAACCGTAGAAGAAGAAACAAACTGTAGAAGAAACAAACCGTAGAAGAAGAAACAAACTGTAGAAGAAGAAACAAACCGTAGAAGAAGAAACAAACTGTATTTTTAGAACCCTCATACGGGTCATTATCAAGGTTATAATAGTTTTGTATTTTTCATTAGTTTTAGGAGAAGAAGAAACAAACCGTAGAAGAAGAAACAAACTGTAGAAGAAACAAACCGTAGAAGAAGAAATGATACAGTGTGGCGGCTAGATGCCAAACTGTAGAAGAAGAAACAAACTGTAGAAGAAGAAACAAACCGTAGAAGAAGAAACAAACTGTAGAAGAAGAAACAAACTGTAGAAAAAGAAACAAACCGTAGAAGAAGAAACAAACCGTAGAAGAAGAAACAAACTGTAGAAGAAGAAACAAACTGTAGAAGAAGAAACAAACTGTATAAGAAGAAACAAAGGAGACAGAGGAGAGGGTGTTGTTAGCCCCCAGAGGGATTTAGAGACTCTGGAGATGACGTTTGGTTTTCACCGTCGGTAACTTATGCTAACTTCTGGATTGGCTTCCAAAAATACACCACACCTACAGCACTCTATTACCAACTCTACCTGTCCAGCACCAAACAACAGGCAGGAAAAGTTAACAAGCTGGTGAAGCTAGTGTAGCATTTTGCAGCAAAAGAACAAGATATTTCCCTCCGGTGTTGGTGGAGACCAGAAACACAGCCAGTAAATATTGGACTTTAGGCAGTTAGTAAGTTCAAATGTAAGCCCTGAGAGGCAAGCCATGAAAAAAAGATATTATTGTGACCCATTTTCTAAGTCTGTTCTAAATAGTTTTGTGTCCTGTGTCTATGACTTGCAGGATTTTAGGCAAACCAAAAATCAACGGCCAAACCTTTTCTTGTCATAGATGGAAAAAAATAACTATTTATTATTTCATAAACACAAGAAAGAGAGAAAAAAAATGATTGGACTAGGTATCAACACATTTTTACTTGCCTCTCAGGGCTTCCATGAGTTGGCCATCAATTGATAAAGTCAGTGTTGTGTTCACAGCTTGTTTCTGCTGCCCCCTAGTGGCCAATAAATCTGGTGCTGCAGATTTAAAGTATTCCTCCATCAATGCTCTGTTCTGCCACAACTTACTAACACAGCTAGTGAGGGCAGAAACTTCTTAACTGCTGCCCACATTTCAAACTTTGTCTTACATTTTAACATGTGGTGAAGCTTCTCGTGAACGGAGAAACAAACAAGCTAATCAGAGCTTTAGTAAATGGAAGATAATCTGACTGTGCCATAGCCAGAATCAAAACAAACATGGAGGGAATCTTTGAGCTATCAAGGCTGAATATCAAGCTGTGGTATTATATTCATATTTTTATTGCATACTATTGTTTTTAGTCACGTCATCCTCGTAACTTCTTCACTTCTGGCATTTATGTACTTTTATTTACTGTTTAACCCTCTATAGTACGGTGTTGCCTTCAGGCAACACCCATTTTTGACCTGTCAAATTTCTACAATGCATCTTTTTGAGTGATGCGATACTTTAAAAAAGAGGGAAGAGTATAGGGAACCAATAGCAATGCTTTGTTTTGTCACATGACCTCCAGGAGGCCATATTGAAACCCTTTTTTGCAGACTTTTCCAAAGTAAACAGCTTTGCCATTTTGCGCCACAAAAAATTTTCCATCTGGAAAAAGAAATATATTCCTACTTATAGGTGAGTAAACCTTAATTTTTGATAGTTTCATGCAATTTATTTTCTAATTAAATATGCAACTGTTGCCCTGAGGCAACAACGTACCATGATGGAAAATTGTTATGTTGCCTCAAGGGAACAATGAACCATTGGTGTGTGTCTTGGTATACAGTATATATAATGTTCAAAAGCATACCATTCATCATCATTTTGTTTTGATCTTTATAATTTAACAAAGATGTATTTGATGTTGGTTGCAGTAAAGTAATGTTCAGGGTATTACTATACCCTGTCATAGTCTTCTATTATAGTGAACTTTGCATGTCTTTTTTGCTTATAATTTCCACACATGGAAACATGCACCAACTTTTTTTCATTTGTTTTATTATGTTTATTTAGTCTATTTTAAGACAAAAAAAAACTCCAAACATTATTTTCCTAACTGGTATCATAATGCGTACCATAGAGGGTTAAATAGTCTTTATTACAGTTTTTTCTTATAAACCTTGATGAGTGGTTTTGTAGCCTAAATTAAACATCCTGCAGCTTTTAGTTTCCAACAGCGAACCTTACCACAAGTTGATGTAGTCATGTCGTCCTCGTAACGACATCATTTCTAGCAATTATGTAAATTGTCTTTTATATTGTCTTACCATAAAGTTCTCCCTAAACCTCTATGAGTGGTTTTGTAGCCTAAATTCAACTGCAGCGAGCCGTACGTGTATTCATGTACGTATTTTTAGAACCCTCATACGAGTCATTATGAGTGGTATTGACAAACTATTCTGTCATTGGAGATCTTGTTGTTTCACCTAATGCTGACTCAGCTAGTGCTAGTGTTACTGTGGTAACCTACATCACTGCATCACCATCAATCACCATTTGAAAAACCCGGGAAAAAATGCAGAGTGCACTTTAAGCAGTGAGCCAAGCTTAAAAAATATTCTAATAAGTACACTAAACACTAAATGGTCATATATTTGACATTATTTCATTATAATTCTACAATGTCATTTAGCAGACACTTTTATCCAAAGCGACGTACAAATGAGAGTAATACAACACAAGCAAGTTAGTCCGGCGGTTTAGGACCAGATTTGAGAAGAAAGGGGACACGCCGGACAAAAGCACCAAATTTTTTCCACATGCTCTCTATCACCATAGGTTTCAATTTTTGGTTGGAACCACTTCATCAAGATTCCGGAACGGATATGGCATCCATATAAAGTCTATGAGAACCAGTATATCTTCCAAGCCACTTAAAAGGTCAATCTTGGTGTCAAAAAATACATTTTCTGGGTCAATGAATCATTAAAAGCCGTTGAGAATATCAGTAGGTTATTACTTTTGCCAACAATACTTTATTTGGTTCATTTTGACAATATATGACCATATATACACCATTGTAGATTATGCACAACATATTTTTGCAATGCACATCGCAAGCATTCCAGCAGACAACAAGGTAAGTCCCGCTTGTCCTTCACTATTAACGGAGCCAACTTTGTGCATGCTACCAGAGAGGCTGAGGCAATTAACTGACAACTAATAGAACCTTTCGATGGAATCTTTGTCACTAGGGCAACGACTTGGCCCTAGCAACCTTTGGTGGGTCAGCTGGTACATATCTGTGAACAAACGTCAAACATCAAGAGCTAGGACAACTCGGTCTGATTGTATTGTTATTATGTTGTTGTTGATATTAATGTTTGCTAGTTGTTAGCTCACTATCAGATATCCTGACTTTCTAATAGTTCTCTGCGATGCTAATGTTAACATTAATGTGACTTTTTTTGTTCAGTTCGTGGAGGTGTTCAGTCGTTGGAAGTTAATGCTGAGAAAGCAGGGAAAGGTGTCTTTCAGACAGTAAGTAGCTAAGTATAAAGTCAGGAAACATAGCAAGAGTTAGTGCAGAGGGTTAAGTTTGAGTCCATTAGGACACTAGTGCTTTATAGGTCAGTGTGATACTTGTCGTAGTCGTCAGTGTAGGTCAAGAGTGAAGGTGTTCATTAGTCTGAAATCAGAAATCAGAAAAGTAATTTGTAACTTCCAACTCTAATGTGCTGATTTTATTTTGTAACATTAACTCACATCTGTTTTGAGATTTTTGTCTTGGATAATAGCAGACATGGATTTTAAAGTATGCTCTCAAGTTTCAAATGATTATGAAATACTTAAATTATTTAAACTTTATAGGCTTTGATGCGCCATCAAACCGAACTCCTCTTAACGTTATTCCAGGAATAAAGAGCAGCTGACAGGGAAGGTGACCTGCAGGCTATTGTTCTCCCAGTGAAGCCAGATTAAAGCTTTATGTATATAGGATGGAGGTGACCTAGCCTCCGGCTAAATGATCTGTGTGCGTCCCAAAAGTGATTGTTATCCAGCAGTGAGAGAAACCTGTGGTTGAACTGTTATCTTGCATGAATTTTCAAACCGAGCCATTAAACAGAGTAGCAGCTGACAAATGAACACTCTCCCCTGGTGTTTTTAAGCATAAATTCCTGCACTGCTCTGGGCAGCTAATGAGAAAGGTGATGTGAGGAATAGCTCGCTATGCTGCCGCCACCAATCTGCCATTCTGCTTGGAGTTGCCGTCAATAGTGAGTGGAGCAGTGAATCCATAATGATACAACACTGTGTTGTGGCACGCCATTATAACTGTATCCTTTTTATGTTTTATCGCAAATAGAAGCAAGCTGCTGTTCTCACACAGCTGTTCCATGTGAGTGTCTGTCAGAGAGACTGTAAGCATAGCAGCATCCTATAAGTTCAATCACTTTCTTACTTTTCATGCACACTAACCCCAGAGGATTGTCAGAAGTGGGAAGGCAGGAGGCAAAGACAAAGCGTAGCCCAAAGGCAAAGCCAAGCCTGCCTCAGAAAAAAACAATGGAAAGAGTTCTTTCTTACATGTATTTTTCTCATGCTCCTAGCTTGGTAGCATAGCAGGAAGGTGTGAGTATGGTATGGGTGATTTATTAGGTTCTCATCAAAGAAGCTGCCTCTTTGAACACCATGGCTGTGTTATCTAGCAGCTCCTGAGGAGTCTGCTGAATAAATGTACATGCCTCATGTATCTTAACATAAAGATGCAATGTGTAATATTATATATACATGCTCCAAACAAACAGGGGGCAGTGTTTCATCTCCTTCCAGCCAGACTGTGTGCAGTTAGATAATAAACCTTACATTAAAATCAAAAACTTTTCAGCTTTTTCAATTATAGCCATGGTGTTATTGGTGGAGAGGTTCCACGCCTGGGCCGTGATTGGCTGCAGCCGGAACCACCTGGTTTAAATGGAGCCAAGATGGTGGCCGTCGGTGGCAGCAGGCTTTTTCCTCATCCTCCTCGTCTCCCAACCGGTTCACACCTTTTGAGTTAACTTGTGGTTTTTGACTTAATTCCCTTGTTTTGAGCAGTAAGGGTGGGTTGCCAGGTTTTGTTTCTCGTTTTCTCTTGTTTAAGTAGGTAGGGAGGTAAGATTTTGTATCGTTTGGTTTTTCAGGTAAATTTCTTATTTTTAAGATAGGATCGCTTTGTTTGTTATTTTGGCTTTAGTCCACCCCTAAGTTGAAGAATGTTTGTATTTACCTAAGTTCTCTTTGTAAATAAATATTTACCCATTCTTCAAACTTATCTTTGTTTGTGGCTACTTGGGAGATGGGGAAGATGGGGCCTTTTCATGTTGTGCTCTAGACCCCTAGACTGGGGCAGAACAGCATTGTTACCTCATGTCATAACAGTAATACAAGTGGTTACAATACAATGAACCGGACCGATATTTACAAGGCAAGCATGAGCAAAGTTGGCCCAAACTGCTTCAACTCTGAGAGTTCTATAATATTCTTGCTTTGAGATATTGACCTTTGAACCTTAACCCTGGGGCATATTTAAATGATTATAACTAAGAGACAAAAAGGGTTCCAGACATGAGACCTACTGTTATAGAAAGGTGTTGACATGGACTATAATGTGAGCATAGTCACTAAGGGGTGGGAGTGGGGGGGCTTTAGGATATGCTGAAAAAATAAAAAATCCCCCATTGAACAAGACAATATTTAAATTCTGATGCCAAAAATGTGATTGACATCCCCTCAAACCCCTGGAAAGCCACTAATTAAGTATTTACAACTTCCAATTTTAGGGGAAAACCTGTTTTATTAAAAAAACTACAACTCCCTAGACCTCTCATCAGTACTTATGTCAACATCAGAAAACGTTTTGTAGTTCTTCCGTATTAGGGTTGTGAAAACCTATTTCTACCCAATATATCGACTATCACACACTGTCTAATAAATAATTATACTGCATGTCTATTATCTATGCTAAAAAAAGACAACAATGTTTGATTAATGAAGATATTTGAACTAAAACAGTAGAGCAGAGTCCGGGCCATTTACAGTGAAGCGCAATTCAATGAGATCGCACAGCACATCCGGTAGATTACAAAATAAAACAGATTTTCAAAATAAAACACAGTGGATCGTCTAACTTCTTGGCTAAGTAGTTAGCTTAGCAAGCTACTAATCCAAGTAGTTAGCTATGTAATAATACAAAAATGTTTTTTCTTCATAAAGTATGAGAGGCTAAATGAAAATAAGTATTTGTTGTTATCAAAAACAAGATATTTAAAGAAAACTTGGAATATTCAATCAAGTTGATATCAAAAGATAGAGCACAGATACACGCAGCAGCATTAAATAACATGGGAAATTAATGTGGGTCATTTTAGAATCAAAGGGTTAAAGGTGTCTGTTATATGACCAACATTGCTAAACCTCAATGTTCATGATGCATTTTACTACATTTCATTTAAATAATCTCCTTAGCCTGATATTGAGTTGATTTATTAATGGCACTTAAAAATGTGACACTGTTCCTTTTGAAATGATTCATTTTCTCCCAGCTAGATGTATCAGTGCTATCAGATTTATTTTCCTGTGCTGGCAGCATCCAACTTTTTGGTTTGAGTGTGTAATTTATGTTAGCAGGGGGAGCGATGAGATGAAATTTGAGTTGCAGCCTCAACACCTGACATGCATAAAAACAGAAGAATATTCGTTCTCCCACCCTCTGCATATGCCTCTTTCTCTTCCCAAGCCTAGGCTGTTGGAGCACGATAAGGAGGCGTAAACCAAGAGAGTAATGATTTTTTCACCCTCTCAGATGTTCCTTGTCTTTTTATGGTTGACCCTTAAAAATGTCACTGCAGCCCAAGAATCTCTCCGTCATTTCAATCCAGTGTATGGATTATTTTATGGAGAGAAGTCTTGCTTCCTCATCATGCTCCATAATGATCTGGGAGAAGTGGATTCCCATTGAAGGAAGCGGGTGGCGCTTTCAGATAACGCCATGCTGACTCCATTTGCTTTCACTTAAACCCTGTCCTGCTTCTGACCACACCCTTCCATGCCTCTGGTACCAAGTCTCCAGTATGTTAGTACCATCTGAGCTGAAAGTGCTCAATATGTATGGTACAAATATATACCACATTGTAGTTTATTCCCATTACACTGCAAAAAAGCCAACTTGTATTTTTTGGCCTAAAACAGTGATTTAAGTTGGTGAAACTTGGAAATATAAATGATTGACATTTAGGGCAATAATGTAAGTTAGCACAACAAAGGAAGCCAGTTGTCTGCTCAAAAACAAGTTGGTGAGTTGTTGTTACTTATATCTTTAAGTTGGGGTTCACAACAAGGGACAATAGTTCTGATAACTCTTATTTCTTTGTTGGGAAATGCGGGAAAGTGGTGAAATTCATTAGCGAAAGCTAGCGGCTAACTGATGCTAGCGGCTAACTGATGCTAGCGGCTAACTGATGCTAGCGGCGCTGCTTGTTACAGCTACAAGAGTAGCCATTAGCGTATCAATGCTAACTCAAAATCATGGTAGCAACATTAGCTGACATTTCATAGCGGCGTTACAATCGTGCCAATTCAGCACATTGCAGAAGTTAGCAGAAGTAAGGATTAAAAGTTATTACAATGTAAAATTATAAGTTAGTACAACTTACAGTTGAGTTGACAAAAATCTGAATTCAGAGTTGAGCAAACTCAAAAACAAAACTTAAAATATTTAGTTTAATTGTCCAACTTAAAATTTTATCGAAGTTTGTTGCCTTGAAATTTTGAGTTCACCCAACTTTTCTTTTTTTGCAGTGTATTGCACACCTGCAAAATGTATAAAGAAAGACTGATGGATAGTAAAAAAAGAGGCCAGACTAAGCAGATGTAGGAAATGCACAAATATAAAGATAAAGTAGTGTTTACTTAAATCATTTCTTGATGCATGGCCTGGAGTAGAGTGTGTGGGCTTACTTGTTTATTGTCGCTGCCCTTTACTTGTGTTAATTAAGACCTCTGTTGGTTCTGCCTGCAGGTTCTCCTCCTTCACTGCACTCTTGAATATCAATATGGTTTCCCGGTTAACGCTAGTAGCATACAATAAGAGTTCAGTGTAGGCTGGATGCAGTGGTGGAAGAAGTATTCAGATCTCTTACTTAAGTAAAAGTACTAATACAACACTTCTTAGTATGTTTTGGGGCTGTACTTTTGTCTACACCAGTAGTTCTCAACCTTTCTGAGTCGCGACCCCCAATTTAACATGCATGTTGTCCGTGACCCCCGCTCACTGAACACAATCTCACACACACAGTTCAGATCACCCAAAAAAGACACAAAATGACCAAAAAAAGGAAACAAAATGACCAAAAAAGACACAAATTCACCACAAAATGATCAAAAAAAGACACAAAATGACCTAAAAAAGACACAAAATGACCAAAAAAAGACACAAAATGACCAAAAAAGACACAAAATGACAAAAAAAGAAACAAAATGACCAAAAAAGACACAAATTGACTACAAAATGATCAAAAAAAGACACAAAATGACCTAAAAAGATACAAAATGACCAAAAAAGACACAATGATCAAAAATGGAAACAAAATGATCAAAAAAAGACACAAAATGACATAAAAAGACACAAAATTACCAAAAAAAAGACACAAAATTACCAAAAAAAAGACACAAAATTACCAAAAAGACTAAAACACATTAACACACGCTGACTTCCAAAATGATTTGGCGACCCCCAGAAATCATCTCGCGACCCCAATTGGGGTCCCGACCCCAAGGTTGAGAATAGCTGGTCTACACCACCAGCTATAGTGTAATAAATGACCAGAGTTGAGTGAACGCCTCTCTGAAACCATATCAACAGTCATTAATTTTAAGTTTCACAAAGGTAGCACCTATTGCCAGTGGTGGAAGAAGTATTCAGATCCCCTACTTTAGTAAAAGTACTAATACTACACTATGAAATTACTCCACTACAAGTAAAAGTCCTGCATTCAAAACTAACTTAAGTAAAAGTACAAAAGTATCAGCATCAAAATGTACTTAAAGTATCAAAAGTAAAAGTACTTGTTATGCAGAATGAACCCACTCAGATTGTTTTATATAATCGTTTTATGTATTATATAAGCAAAATGTTAATATTGTCAAGTTTGCGTTGCCGGTTTCACTACTTAATATACTGTTCTGAGGTTTAAATGATAAAAATGTGTAATTATTTTAAATGTATCATGTTTTTTATGTTCCATCCCGACCTGAAAAGAAACTAAAGCTGTCGGCTAAATGTAGTGAAGTAGAACTATAAAGTTACTTAAAATGGAAATACTCAAGTAAAGTACAAGTACCTTAAAATTGTACTTAAGTACAGTACTTGAGTGAATGTACTTAGTTACATTCCACCTCTAGCTGGATGTACAGTAAGGTTTCTCTGCTGTCTATTCCTGTCAAAGGCATAACTTCCCTTTAGTTGATTATTTAAAAGAAATGCATGATTTAAAAATATTTCTGTATGCTGCTTTATATTTGAACATGTCAGTCACTGTGGTGGAACTATCTTTACTGAAAATTGACACTTTTACCCAGGGCGACTCACAATGAGAGATCAAGTGAGGGGTCAGCTGCTTGCTCAGGGATACTTGCTCAGGACAAATGTCTGTCGATGGACATTGATTGTTACAAGACTGGAGCTGGAACCTTCAGGTTACAGGACCGCCTGTCTCCCCACAAGGCTGCTAAATAAATGATGTGGGAATAGCAGCAGAGACCAAAAAGAACGGCATGGCTCACTGGAAAAGAGAGATCTTTAGAAAAAAAGAAAACCTGCCTGTAAAATGTGCTTTAAAAATTATATATTTTAGAAATGAATGTGATTAGCTCACCTATAACTGATAAGGCAGGGTCTTTCAGGGTACTGAGACTTTACAAGACCTCATCAACTTTGGTTTTCAGCCGAGGCTTAACTTAAAAAGTAATGGTGCATTTCAACAGCGGCGTGCTCTCCCTGCTGATCAGACAGACCTACAGTAGAAAGGGCTGGAAAACACTAAAAACTGCAGTAAAGTAAGTAACACAGGGAAGTCAATCACATTGCACACAACATATTTGCATGAACGTTCATATGATATCTAAAATTGTGACTATTCTATTTAACATGCACTGCAAAAAAAGAAAAGTTGGGTGAACTCAAAATTTCAAGGCAACAAACTTTGATAAAATTTTAAGTTGGACAATTAAACTAAATATTTTAAGTTTTGTTTTTGAGTTTGCTCAACTCTGATTTTCTCTGGCACGATTGTAACGCCGCTATGAAATGTCAGCTAATGTTGTGACCACAATTTTGAGTTAGCATTGATATGCTAATGGCTACTCTTGTAGCTGTAACAAGCAGCGCCGCTAGCATCAGTTAGCCGCTAGTGTTCGCTAATGACCAAATTTCCCAACAAAGAAATAAGAGTTATCAGAACTATTGTCCCTTGTTGTGAACCCCAACTTAAAGATATAAGTAACAACAACTCACCAACTTGTTTTTGAGCAGACAACTGGCTTCCTTTGTTGTGCTAACTTACATTATTGCCCTAAATGTCAATCATTTATATTTCCAACTTCTACCAACTTAAATCACTGTTTTAGGCCAAAAAATACAAGTTGGCTTGTATTTTGCAGTGTGTTGAAACAGTCGCACGATGGCTGTTTTAAAACACGTGGTGAATGTGACACAGAACTATTTGGTTAGGTTAAGACACCAAAAGCTCCTTAGTTAAGGTAGGAAGAGTTTGCATTAAAATAAGAACTAATTAACAGGTGAACTTAAAATAACAACATTGACTTTTAGTTTCACAGGGCACGTGGTCTCCTGCGTCCAATTATGTGGCTTCCACACCTAAAGAAGCAATATAGTGATCAAGGAGTTAGAATTGAAATAATTAATCTATTGTTTTGGAAGAATCAGTCAATCAGGCATCGTTCGGTGCAACTTTTCCATAATTAGTCAACTGATGAACCTAAGACTAAGACCATTCAGTCCAACAAGACCCAAGACCAAGACACGTGGCAGGCTCATTACGTGATCCCCAAACTGGACAAACATTGACCCAAGAAACCTTTTTTTTTTTTTTGTAAACTGGGCTAATTTTGAGCCATTTATTAGGGCCTCGGGGCAATCGCACCGAGCACTGGTCCCATACAGCAATATCTGTGAAGTGAATGGGACGGCCGACAAAAAATGAGCGAAAAAGAACAATAATTGGAGATTTTTAAACATCTACTTCTCCGGCATAATTTCACCTAGAGACTCCATTTAAACTTTAAACAGTAGACACAAGTCTTGTGTATCGGTGTATTAATCCACGTTTCGATAGGTCATATAGTTTTTTATCAATCCCTGTTCAATGACCATGATCATTTTTGGAGAAATTCTGAGATTATAATGGGTGTGTATTGCACGGAATGTTCGTGTCAGAGTGTGTGCCAGAGTGTAGAGGGAGAGGTAAAACTGTCAAAAAATAAATTTGAAAACTGCGCTCCACGCCGCAAATTCCACTCTACAGAAATAATTTATACATAGAAACGTAGGAAAATTAGTCTTCTCCCTCACAATCCTCTGGTAAAGCTGTCAGAGTTATAGTTTGGACGTAGGACGCACAGATGATCCACCAACACCACCAACAGCCTCATTGGCTCCCATATTAAAAACGCAGGAAGATTTCGAAAAAAGGAAGATGGAACAGTTTTTTTAGATCGCTCTAACAAAGCTATTTGTTAAATTTTCTAGTTGATAATGTCATTCCTGTAACTCACAGTTGTTTCTACAGTAGGTATTAAGTTTCAAAAAGCCTGTGATTATCATATAATTCATAGCAGTCATTGCATTCAGCCAAACTAGCAGGACAGTGTTCAAAGGGTTAATAAACCCACTCATATTTCCAAATCAGAGTCAGAAAAACTTGCACTCACCAAGCACAATGAGCACATAGGCAAATAAAGCTGGTTAATTGGTGCTGAATGGTGACATGGAGGAGGACATTATGCAACACTGGAACTCAACAAAAAGCCTTTGCAGTGTGCTGCAGAAACCATGTGCTGTTTAAAAGCAGATGTACTGTATTTATATAACTTTGTAAAGATACTTTTTGTATTTTTTGAGTCCCCTAAAACGGGATGAATTCCTCCGGTTTTGAAAAGGTTTTAAAAGGAGTTCAGTTCAGCTACTGAACATGCTCTGAGTGTCTGAGGCTACTGAGCATCTGGCTGCTGCACTGATGTATCCACCTGTAATACTTTAAGGTTTTTATAAATGGCTGATGTAACCAGGGGCCTGTTCCATAGAGCCAGTCTACCAAACACACAAGGCTTATATCACTTAGTCTGACTCATTTTCAATTGATTTGGTTCCACAAAGTAACAAAGTTCCCAGCACAAGTTGTCATTTACCTGAGCTTTAGTTAAGTTGCATTTGGAACTGAATTATTGAAAAAGAGTCAGACTAGGCAGCCTGCTATATTTAATATATTACACTATATACTATATTTACACTCACTGTTCAAACCATGCCCTATTACTGGTATAACCATCCACACATTTTTCGGCATGTTCATTCCATAATTGTTTTATTATGGCTTTTATTAGTCAAGCTAGCAGCATGGCTCTATGGACGCTAATGCCAGTCTATAGCTGTCGATCCACCGTGATCAGGTGGATCGACAGCAGGTGAGCAGGTATACATCGCTGGATACGTCTTTAACTTTCCTCCACAATAACTGTGTAGAAAACATTTCAGCTGCATGAAACAGACAGTTAATGTCAGTTGTTGGTGTCAGGCATATAGAATTAAAAAATAGTTGTTTTAAAGTTGCTTGTTTTAGTGAGTTATGCACTTAGTTATGTGCATTTAGTTATGTGGGAGTTATGCAATTGAATACATTTAAAAAACACTGTATAAAGGCAGTTTTTCTTCAGACCATGTATTTTCTCCATAGATAATAAACTAAAGTTTAGCCTAATGCAGAAACATCTGAACGAACTGGTGGAATGGAAAAAATAGAATGAACCCCCCTCATGTTTTATGCTTGTTGTGCATCAGAACATCTGAGTAAATATTATATTTGTTTCCACTTGGATGAAAATGGGATTGTTTAATGTGGATGAATATGCCGGGCAGCCACAAGCTGCATGTTTGTGGATCTGTTATCAGCAGGGTGTGAAAAACAAAATACTCTTCATCAGCTTTTTTGTAGTTGGAACAAATGGGTACAACACTAGTATTTCTCTCTCTTCACTTTCACTTTTCCTCAATACAGAATAAACTTACCATCACTCTCTATCACACAGACCTGCAAAGTAATTTGAGAGAATATAGAAAATCAGGAGCTGAAATAGAAGTGGAGCAGATAGGTACGGTAAAAATGTGGCTACACCGAGAAGTAAATTACAACACTTCATCACAGAATAAAAGAGGGAATGGATTGAAGAGCCCAGCTTGGTGATATATGCCAGTGCAGGGACTCAGAGGGGGATTTGTCCTTAAAGCAAAGTCTGTGATGATCCCGCCAGGATCTCTGTGCTAGATTGGTTCATTATTGTCCATCCTCACATAATGTCTCCAGCTGTCCCAAAGTCCATTATCCACCATGTTGATTAGAGGTTTGGGGCCTTTGGTGGATGTCTTCAACCAGATAAGAACTTTTCATGTTGACAGTAAGTGAAGATTTTTTTAATACGAAAGCTAGCTGTACCCTAGACCAGTAGTTCTCAACCTTTTTGAGTGGCGACCCCCAATTTAACATGCATGTTGTCCGTGACTCCCACTCACTGAACACAATCTCACACGCACAGTTCAGATCACCCAAAAAAGAAACAAAATGACAAAAAAAAGTAAACAAATGACCAAAAGAGACACAAAATGACCAGAAAAAGACACAAATTGACCAAAAATGACAAAAAAAGAAACAAAAAAAACCAAAAAAGAAAAAAATTACCAAAAAAAGACACAAAATGACTAAAAAAGACACAAAATGACCAGAAAAGACACAAAATGACAAAAAAGACACAAAATGACCAAAAAGGAAACAAAATGACCAAAAAAGAAACAAATTGACCACAAAATGACAAAAACAAGACACAAAATGACCAAAAGAGACACAAAATGACCAGAAAAAGACAAAATGACCAAAAAAAGACACAAATTGACCAAAAATGACAAAAAAAGAAACAAAATAACCCAAAAAAGAAAAAAATTACCAAAAAAAGACACAAAATGACTAAAAAAAGACACAAAATGACCAAAAAGGAAACAAAATGACCAAAAAAGACACAAATTGACCACAAAATGACAAAAACAAGACACAAAATGACCAGAAAAGACACAAAATGACTAAAAAAAGACACAAAATGACTAAAAAGAACACAAAATGACCAAAAACCCCCCACAAAATGACCAAAAAAAGACATTAAGTGACCAAAAAGAGACAGAGCTGACTTCCAGAATGATTTGGCGACCCCCAGAAATCATCTCGCGACCCCAATTGGGGTCCCGACCCCCAGGTTGAGAATAGCTGCCCTAGACCATCCAACCATAGACTGTATAAAAGCGGTGGACACCATTTCCTGGTCTACTGGCCAGCAGGGGGAGAAGGAGATGTCAAATTGTATAGACGTCTATGAAAAAATGATACTTGTCACTTTTTTACATTGGTAACCAGTTAATGATTTATGGTCTCAATCACTATTTTAAGTCCTTTTCAATAGAGCATGATGTTCATTTTGTAAGTTAGGGCGATTGTCACTATGACAAACCTTCAGTCCCCCTCCAGACATCTATTTAAAAATACTGCTATGATTCATATTTTTATATATTTTATTTGACATGGTTTCCTCAAATAAAAAGTCAAGTGCAAAGGGGCTCGAATCACATCTACCTTTTGTCCCTCTGAGACATTTTTGCACCTGACCTCCACAGTTTGCACATACAAGTCAGTATAGTGAAGGTCAGACGTTTTAGGGGACATTCACATCAGAAAAACACATTTTTGAACAGAGGGAGCTTTCAGGCTTTGAACCTGCAGACCTCAACCCAATGGTTGTTATCATGGTGGCTGTGTCCACTTCTTTTCTCCAGCCTATGGGTGCAGCACCTGTATGACTGGATCTTTATTCAGCCCTGACTCTTTCTCTCTTTGTGACCCAGAGTTTCCACAATCAGGTTGTTTAGTGACAATGCATGGAAGGAGGGAACCGAGTCAGGGACGGAGGTGAAGAGAAGTAAATGTGGGCCACAGCAGTAAAGCCTATTGTGTGTTGCAGCTTTTTGTGGCCACAAAGAGGTCAACTTGTTTCTTTTTTTGTAAGAATGTGTCCAAATGCTGCAGAAGACTTCTATAGCTGCTACCAGCTGAATGCATCAGCGCTAAATCATCTTTTTTTTAAAGAATATAAAATGCTTACAATGCTAATAATATAAATTCATTTTAGTAAAGAACTTATAGGCATTATAATAATTACAGTACCGTGCACATTAGCATCCACTCTAACTCACAGCACTCTATGAAATTACATCTAATCATAATAAACCAGTTGTATCCAGGATCTGTTTTTTTTAGCACAGGATGCAGAATGTCAGGATCGAACATCTGCAAAGCTGTCGACCAAATAACAGTCAAAGTTTCTCATGATTGGAGAGCCAAATCACACATTTACCTCATATGTTTTCTCCTCTGTGTCTCTACATTCTTACATTTTCCTCTTGTTGCAGATCCACTCAGTAGTGTTTGTCCCCAGTACAAAATAGCCAGAATGCAGAGTCATGGATTCGTTTTTAAGGGAGTCAAACTAGAAGAAACTACTAATTTGATCAGTCATGTTTGATGCAAGCCTTTCAGCTCCTGCAGATAATAAAAGGCGTTCTCCTAGAACAGAGCTGTTTTCAGCTGTACTCCAGATGTATTGTCGTCCTCCGGCAATAAAAGTAAGTTTGCTGCTCTTTGCACTGTGAGCTATCGATTTATGAAAATAGATAAAAACTAGAAAGACCTCCTGCAGGTGTTTGTCTCTGCCAACCAGTCAAGTAACAGTTTACATGCATCTGTCCTGACTCATATCATGTTAGTAGTGAAGACTGAAGGAGTTTAATAAAAGGTGTAGGTGTGTTTTTACAGGCAAAATAAAAGTTATCACTGCAGTGACACGTGTAACATACTCTGATTCCTTTGAATGATTCTCAGTGAGAAACAACTTGTCTTTACTCTGAGACTATTTTTACAGAGATCATAGAGGACTGATAGATCACATGAAGATCAATATCAGCAAAACCAGTGAGCTTGTGGCGAACAACCAGAGTTACAGAAGAGAACAGAAAGTTGTAGTCTTGATGTTGGCAATTCTTCAAATATGGATGTAGCTGCAAAGAAGCTTCAAATTCTAAAATGTCTAACCCTGCAGCAACAAAAGTTGTATAAAGTCACCACAGTTTGGGCATCCAAGATTAGTTTCACTGATTCTCATTTCATGTGAAATACAGTCACAACCTTCCCTTCTGTTTCTGAGTTATGGCCAGAGAAGTGTTTTTGCAGAACATTATGAGTTATGGCCAACAATATGATTTGTGAGACCACAGGGGGCTTGACCTTTGACCTCCAAAATCTAACCAGCACATCTTTGAGTTGAGTATGTGCCATATTTGACAAAATTCTCCTGAGATATTGTTTCCATGAACAATCCATGAACAGCCAACCTAAAACATTATGCACCCTGAATGAATATTACACTATTCCATATTGCAATTTTAAAAAATGTTGATTAATTTTGCAGCCCTAATGATAGATAAAGGATACTCTGTCCTTGCCTAATCATATGCATGACTAAGTGACAAAAACAATTTCTAGGATCCAGAACAGATTGATTGATTGATTGATTGTCTTTATTTCGAACATGCAAGCAAGTAAAAAAACAAGAACAAAAACAAACAAGTTTAAATATTAAAAGATGAATAAATAAAAAACAAAACAAAAAAGCAAAAAAAAAAATTGAGAAGACAGACACTTTCTGCAAGCTCGAAAGGGAGTAGGAAGAAATAAAAAAACTTATCGAGTCCCTTAACAGGTCTCTATATCTATATACATATATATATATATATATATATATATGAATAATCAATATAGTCACATACAAATATTATAAACAATTATATATATATATATATATATATATATATATACTATAAACAATTTATATTACATTGTAAATACCAATACATGTATGTTGTAAATTACCATATAAATATAAATATTATAAACATAAATATAATTACCATGTGTATTACAAAACTACAGCCTACATATGTCCATGTTACAGAGGCTTTTCTAAATTTCTGTACTGTACAAATGAGAGCCTCAGTCACATGACGGCTCTCTCCTCATCTACGTCTGCAACAACTTGTGTATACATACACTACCGGTCAATTTTTCCAGTTTTTTATTGAAATTCAAGCAGTTCAAGTCAAATGAACAGCTTGAAAGGGTCCAAAGGTAAGTGGTGAACTGCCAGAGGTAAATAAAAAAAGGTAAGCTTAACCAAAACTGGAAAATAATGTACATTTCAGAATTATACAAGTAGGCCTTTTTCAGGGAACAAGAAATGGGTTAACAACTTAACTCTATGGAGTCTTGGGCTATTTTGTCCATTTTTGAATTCTTTTCATGTCTTTGTAAGTCATTTTGTGTCTTTTTTTGGTCATTTTGTGTCTTTTGGTGTCTTTTTTTATCATTTTGTGTCTTTTTTTGTCATTTTGTGTCTTTTTTTGGTCATTTTGTGTCTTTTGGTGTCTTTTTTTGTCATTTTGTGTCTTTTTTTGGTCATTTTGTGTCTTTTTTTAGTCCTTTAGTTCAACATAAAATGTGATTTTGAATCTTTTTTTTACTTTCAAAACACTATCATGCTCAATAAAGAATTTTAAATGTTGCAAATGTGCATTAATTTCAGAGTTCACTGAGACATTAAACTGCATCATTTTCATTTAAATTCTGGAAAAGTTGGTGTGTTCTTAAACTTTTGACCAGTAGTGTATTTGTATTAAAAAGCATTTGAATTCAAATTGGGATTGCAATATTTATGCAAAAAAAATCCTGGCGGCCATACATGGTATGGATATAGTATCAGGGATACAGAACTGGACTAATTGCCTCCTTACAGCTGGGCCTGCAGGTAGATCCCTGGTCTGGATCAGGTAGAGAAGAGCTTGTCCAACATGTCCTCATATCCTTAGTTCATGTTGAGCTGTTCTTTGGTTCTTTCTGCTCTGTATTCTCTCTATTTTCTGCCTTGTGAGCTCCTCCATGTGTCTCCCTTGCCTGAGCTCTTTGGTAAACCATGGCTTGTTGCTGCAGCACACATGAATGCAAATTAGCTGTGAAACCACAGAAGCTTCTAACCTTACTCTGTTTCTCATTCTGCAATGGATTATACACCTTAAAGCACGTCATTGTATACCAATATACAATATAGAGACATGCATGTGTTAGACAGGGAGCTCTTTAATCAATGTTGCTGTGTGAACTAGCTGCAGGATCAATGAGCAGGTCAGACGTGACATTCACCTATCGATGAGCACATTATATTACAATACAACATCTTGGTAACACTTTACAATAACCATCATTTATAAATGGTAAACAGATAGTTTATTAATGTTTAATCATCATTTATAAACCATATATAGACCATTTAGAATGGTAAATAGATAATTTATTAATGTTTAACTAACTAAATAATTTATAAATGGCAAATAGATGGCATATTAATGTAAGTTTATAGTTACTTTTCCATTAAGAAACAATTAAATTATAATTTTTAGTTTATTAATAGTTTAAGTTGCACTCATTATAACATTTTTAACACCATATTAAGCATGTTAATGATTTAGAAATGATTCATATACATTTAAGAAATTGGTTGAAAACATTTAAAGATTAAATATTTAGTAAATGGTTAATAATTGGTTTATAAACCATCTATAAACACAACTTAGTTGGTTATTGTAAAGTGTTACCAACATCTTTATTAGTAATATACAAAATACGATAAATAATTATAAAAAGGAGTGTTAATATGCCTCTATTTTCATTTATAATGTAATTTTAGACCATCTATATTTTCAATGCATCCATCTATGAATATAGATAGATAGATAGATAGATAGATAGATAGATAGATAGATAGATAGATAGATAGATAGATAGATAGATAGATAGATAGATAGATAGATAGATAGATAGATAGACTTTATTTATCCCAAGCTGGGAAATGACAGTGTAGCAGCAGCATTACACACAGAGACAATAACAACACAATTAAATAAAAAGAACAACCTAGGCATACTTCAAGCAATAAAATATAAAAATACAATAAAAAATAAAGTGTCTAAAGAAGGAGTATGTATTAAGGAGTAGAATAGAATTCCAGTGCAGAATAAATATGAATATACAGTATAAAAATGTTGGTGCTATGAAACAAATAAGGTGCAATGAACAGTGTGCATAAAAAACACATAAAGTGCATAGACAGTATGTAATGAACCAGACTATTTGTTATTGTACAGTGTGATGGCATATATGGGGAAAAACATAAAGCTATTTAGATATTTGTTGTGCCCTCAGACAGAACAAGGCTCAGCTGATTGTATTTTCATGCTGTAAACAGACTTTGGAGCCGCTCTGCTGCATGCAGTGACCCTGGTTGTCACAACATTTAATGTGGTCAAAGCAGCTGCACTAGAGGTTAATGCATTTATGGTTTGGGAAGAAGGCTTGCTGAAAAAAAATGAAAGTGATGTTTGGACCTGGAACTTAACAAGTGAATTAAAGAGGTTTGTCTATCTTAGCGTGTGGGCGGAGCAGGCTGCAGCACCATAGGGTTCATTATTTATTACATTATTTATTACATTATTTATGGGGTTTGTGCAGTGAAACCCAGAATGTAGATGTTATTGTTATTGTTATGTGAGGAATGTCCCCAAAACACCTACAGTCAGGTTCATTAGTGCTACACTGCAAAAAAGCCAACTTGTATTTTTTGGCCTAAAACAGTGATTTAAGTTGGTAAAACTTGGAAATATAAATTATTGACATTTAGGGCAATAATGTAAGTTAGCACAACAAAGGAAGCCAGTTGTCTGCTCAAAAACAAGTTGGTGAGTTGTTGTTACTTATATCTTTAAGTTGGGGTTCACAACAAGGGACAATAGTTCTGATAACTCTTATTTCTTTGTTGGGAAATTCGGTCATTAGCGAAAGCTAGCGGCTAATTGATGCTAGCGGCTAACTGATGCTAGCGGCTAACTGACGCTAGCGGCGCTGCTTGTTACAGCTACAAGAGTAGCCATTAGCGTATCAATGCTAACTCAAAAATGTGGTCGCAACATTAGCTGACATTTCATAGCGGCGTTACAATCGTGCCAGAGAAATTCAGAGTTGAGCAAACTCAAAAACTAAACTTAAAATATTTAGTTTAATTGTCCAACTTGAAATTTTATCGAAGTTTGTTGCCTTGAAATTTTGAGTTCACCCAACTTTTCTTTTTTTGCAGTGTAGAAAACTTTCATGGGGTTAAAACTTTAAAGTCATATTCTTTCTTTTATTATTATTAAACCCTGTTGATCATAGTATTTATTGTTCACTTTCTTCAAAATATTTATGTTCTGTAATTACCACCCTATATAGTTTTCATTGTTTGTGTGCTGGATTCTGATCCTTTACATGCTTTAGCACGGTCAACTCTGTGTGTGTTCACATTGACAGACATTGATTCATTCCCCTTGGCCGCCTTCCCCTCATTGAGATGACTGGAGGTGGCGTGCTACGACATGATAGCTCCATTACTGTTCTCTACTCCAGCTATTCTCAACCTTGGGGTCCGAAACCCAATTGGGGTCTTGAGATGATTTCTGGGGGTCGCCAAATCATTTTGGAATTAGCTCTGTCTCTACTGTGTTAAAGTGTTCATGTGTTTTAGTCTTTTTGGTCATTTTGTGTTTTGTTTTTTTAGTCATTTTGTGTCTTTTTTTTGGGGTAATTTTGTGTATTTTCTGGGTAGTTTTGTGTCTTTTTTTTGGTAATTTTGTGTCTTTTTTTGTCATTTTGTGTCTTTTTTGTCATTTTGTTTCTTTTTGGTTAATTTGTGTCTTTTTTGTGGTCATTTTGTGTCTTTTTTGTCATTTTGTGTATTTTTTTTGTCATTTTGTGTCTTTTTGGACAAATTTGTGTCTTTTTTGTGGTTATTTTTTGTCATTTTGTGGTCAATTTGATTCTTTTTTGGGTAATTTTGTGTCTTTTCTGACAAATCCCAAAGTATCAAATTATGACTTTCCAAGGAGTCTCTGGCTTGAAGCTGACTGTTCCACACTCAGGAGGTCAGAATGGACCTTTAGACTGATAGCAAAGGACTTAGATTAAAAGTTACAATAAAATATAAAAAAATATATATAAATGCAAAGACAGAGAGATGTTTTAGTTGTTGTCTGCTTCATTATTCGTCCAAAATTCATCGTATCAACTGAGTTTGTCTGATCTGAACTGTGAGATTGTGTTCAGTGAGACAACATGATGTTAAATTGGGGGTCGCGACTCAAAAAGGTTGAGAACTACTGCTCTAGGCTACACTGGTGTTGGCTCTCTATTTAAGCTAACCAAACATATCCTGCTGCTGTTGCTTTACTTTACAAGCATTCACTTACCAAGATTAACACTGACAGCCATTATGAAATAATACACCACTTAATGTATCTCATACATACATATAAGGCTGTATATATGTGAAGTTAGACAGTATCTTGCTGGTGATGATGAAACAGCTGGCATGTACAGTTGTACTGTAGTTTTTATAGCAATTAAGAGCATTGCATATGACATATTTTGGAGGGAAAAAAGAAGAAGATTTTCTGTGACTTTCTTATGTGGATTTCTGCCTTCGACTGGATATAAATATTTGACTTCTTCCACTGGCAGCATCATCACTTTTTGATGGTAGTGCTTTGGTGCAACTGACAGATTTTTGGAGAGTTATTCTGCATGTTGTCCATTGCAATATGTTGCCTTGTGCACTTAATTTAATGCCTTGTATGTGTTATTGTTGTGTGTCATTTGTATCCCTGTGGGGATGTTAATAACAGGGGCTATCCACTCAGATTGTTCTCACCCAGCCCTGGTTATGTGGTGGTTAGTGGATTGATAGAAGTCTGGATGAAGAAGGAGACTGCAACTCAGTCATGCACTGAATGCTAAACACTGCTATATATCAGGGATAGTTGGTGAGATGTACAAGAACAATTCAAACAGCCTTTATATGCACTTTGTTGAGCTTGTTCAAATGGAAATTAAAAGTGTGGACAAGCGCTTTGTGTTGGAGGCAGAGGACACGAGAAGATAGAGTGTTTCCTTACGCGCTGCTGACAGCTTATAGAGCCGCCGGAGGAAAGTGGCGTCAACAAGCTTTGCAGGTGATTGACACATTTTGGCTTCAAGTCAAAGCATTTACAGATTCAGGGGGATATAGGTAGTTTTAGGAATCAGCACAGGATGCCATCAGGTCTGTATCCAGTACTGAGAGAGAGAAGTTAAACCCACATATGAGATGTTTAAAGGCCCTTTACAAACTAACAGCTCTGATCTGATCTGTATGAGATGCACAGCAGCAGGTTTCTTCCTGCCAGTTACTGGAAATGTAATCAATCAACATCTCAGGCAATACAGCTGCTCAAGAGTTCAATTTGCATAGTTCTCAATTAATGCACATGGAAAGTTGAAAGGTTGGAAGGTTTCTTTCCACTAGGCAATTAACAAAGTGTAGACACTTGTTCCAAAACTGTTTAAATTTACAGCTGCAATCTGTGGCTGTATTGCTCTTGGAAAGTTCTTAAACTATGATATTTCACTGTCATGTCATTCATTAGTGCTTCTAAGGTTGGAAATGTCAGTCTGTTAGTCAAGACTGAAATATCTTGACAAATACTGAATGAAGTGCCATATTTAATTAGACTTTTATGGTCCAGAGAGGAGGAAGTCTATTTATTTTGAAGATCTCCTGACTTTTTTTTTTTTGTGGTCATTTTGAGTGTCTTCCTGGTTGGTTAGTGTCTCTTTGAGGAACATTTTTTGTGTCTTCCATATTAATATGATCCTCCATCTTCCTTTGTCTGACCTGCATAACTTTACAAAACAGAATCTAACATAGTACAGAAATAAGTTTTCTCAGGTGGCCTTTGTAAAAGCTTTCGAATCTCTTTTACTTCATTAATCAGTATCTTTATGCAGCATCACTACATTATCTATTTTTCTCTGACATTGCTGCTCTCAGACAAATCCCTCCACTAATCTGCACCTTTTGAGCTCTCTCTCACTCTAAGAATGTGGCTGCAGGGCAATCGTAGTCGCTGACTGCAAAATTGGCTCCAGCCTTAGTGAATGTGCTGCTAATTACACGCAGATTGCTGTTGTAAATTGAATGTATGTAAATCTGGTGCTGAATATTTATCAGAAGCGTGTAAAATAATAAGATCTGCTTGAGATGGAACATGGACTAGGAGCTCCCGTCTGGGACAGTTTATACAGCCAATGGTCTGTCATCTACGTGAGCATTAAGAGTCAGCAGGAGAGTCAACGAATAAGAGATGCTCTTTATGCTCTCCGCTTTGACCTTTTGGTGTCTGTCAATTAGAGGGGAAACAATGTGAAACCTCCCTTCCAATTAAGAGAGAAATGAGTCAGGATATGGCTTTTCCCATGCAAATGCAACAGTATTTGCATTTCAGCCACCCACATTTGCATTTATAGTGTTTCAGTAAGCTTGTTTAGTTGTGTGTTTAATCATCAGGGATGTTTAGAGGAAAGAAGGGGCTCATTAAACTCTTGTAAAGTCTTGTATCAATACAGTTTGCTTTTATCGATGCAAACGAGGAGAAGGGGGGAAACATCTCCAAAGTTTTGACGAGGTTAAGTTCACGCAGGTCTGTCACAAACTGGAGAGCCTCCAGAATTAGTGAGATTTATGACAATAATTTGGCTGATACAACTGTGGACACACTGGATGTAAATAACAGCTGGAATGATTAATTTACTCCAAAAAGTGACACGCTGAGCAGAGTGTGTGCAGAATGACAAGTAGGGCCTCGAATATATTGAGTCAGATTTCATTATCAATGGAATTACTCTCTCCTCTGTTATTACAAGTGTGATAAAGACCAGCCACAAGGTTGCTGAACCCCTCCGCTGCCATACTTTGTAATCAGATGGCTAAATTATATCAGTATGGGCAATTGCACTGTGTATAGTATAGATAAATAAATAAAAAACCATCTGGAAACAAAGCATATGATGTTTTATTTACTTATTATTTTACAGAAATGACACAATTTTATTGGCATGATTGTTTTTAGAATTGCATTGGATTTTAAATCTTGTAAAAATAGCGTGATTTTATTTGTTTCAGTTTTATATTAAGTCCTTGCACAATTGCAAACTGCATATAACTATTCCATCACGGAAAGGTTTGGGGGGTAATTAACCATTTCATTGGTTCATTAATTACATCCAGTCGAGCAAAATATTCCTCTCCTTCAGCACTGCAGTTCTGTGTGCATGATACAGTTTATTGGTCTAACCAAAAACATCAACACACTATATAATTAGATAACATAATTAGAAATTAGTTACCCATACCTTTAAATTTAATTACATTGGAACCCGAAATAACATTTTCATATCTGAGTGGAGTCATTTTGGATGTAAAATAATAAAGCTATTCTATCACCTCACAGATATTCTGTCTAAATTCATAATTTCACACTCCAGACAGCCATCGTCCCAGTTTCAGACTGTTCTCTGAGACTATCCTGCTAAGATACGGGGCATCCACTCCCTCACACTGCACAACAACTCATGTCGCTATTTCAAATACAGTTAGAAGACTTTTATGGTTATTAGACAGGCATCTGATTTCCCCGGGCAGTATAAAGCTTTCATTTAATGGGAAATAATGAGAACATTGTCAATATTTATTTTATATATATATATATATATTATGTATTTATTTTCATATATTGACGGACTCTGGATCCTGTGAGGAATGTGCATGTTCTTCCAGTGTCACTGTGGGTTTTCTCTCACACAGAAACATGCCTGTTAGGTGACTGAGGTCAATGGTTGATTGCTCATAGATGTCAATGTGAATATAAATAGACCTGTCCAGGGAGGATGGATGTTTGATGGATAGATGTTTGATGGATGGATGTTTGATGGATGGATGGATGTTTGATGGATGGATGTTTGATGGATGGATGGATGGATGTTTGATGGATGGATGGATGTTTGATGGATGGATGTTTGATGGATAGATGTTTGTTTGTTTGATGGATGGATGTTTGATGGATGAATGTTTGATGGATGGATGAATGTTTGATGGATGGATGTTTGATGGATGGATGGATGGATGTTTGATGGATAGATGTTTGTTTGTTTGTTTGTTTGATGGATGGATGGATGGATGGATGGATGGATGTTTGATGGATGGATGTTTGATGGATGGATGGATGTTTGATGGATGGATGGATGGATGGATGGATGGATGGATGTTTGATGGATGGATGGATGGATTGATGTTTGATGGATGGATGGATGGATGTTTGATGGATGGATGGATGGATGGATGGATGGATGGATGTTTGATGGATGGATGTTTGATGGATGGATGGATGTTTGATGGATGGATGGATGGATGTATGGATGGATGTTTGATGGATGGATGGATGGATGCATGGATGGATGGATGGATGTTTGATGGATGGATGGATGGATGGATGGATGGATGCATGGATGGATGGATGGATGTTTGATGGATGGATGGATTGATGTTTGATGGATGGATGGATGTTTGATGGATGGATGCATGGATGCATGGATGGATGGATGGATGTATGGATGGATGGATGTTTGATGGATGGATGGATTGATGTTTGATGGATGGAGGGATTGATGTTTGATGGATGGATGGATGGATGTTTGATGGATGGATGGATGTTTGATGGATGGATGGATGGATGTTTGATGGATGGATGGATGGATGTTTGATGGATGGATGGATGGATGGATGTTTGATGGATGGATGGATGGATGTATGTTTGATGGATGGATGGATGGATGGATGGATGGATGCATGGATGGATGGATGGATGGATGCATGGATGGATGGATGCATGGATGGATGGATATTTGATGGATGGATGGATGGATGCATGGATGGATGGATGGATGGATGGATGTTTGATGGATGGATGGATAGATGGATTGATGTTTGATGGATGGATGGATGTTTGATGGATGGATGGATGGATGTATGGATGTATGGATGGATATTTGATGGATGGATGGATGGATGGATGGATGGATGGATGGATGGATGGATGGATGGATTCAAGCCTTCCTGCGACAACAGATCAATAAGCCAACAGTGAAATTACTACAGGACACTTTACAAAATATTATAGGAAACCATCTTATAAACTTGCAATAATTAAACCAAGAGATATAAAGTGTGAGAGTTGGGCCAAGTTTTGAGGAGCAGTGATGGTAGTTAAACTTTAGTGTCAGTGCAGAACCAATCAGACGAGACATTAAATGTGGGTGAATGCTTCCTTATTATAATCTAGTCTGGGTTATAAATAAAGCAGTCCCTTGTTCACCCTCTTTTCACTGTAATTATAATGCAATTGTGGCCAAAAAAAAAAAGATGGCCATTAAATAAAGCAGTCCCTTGTTCAACTCTTTGTCAAGTCATGGCACTGTAATATGCAGTTTGGGTGTAATTACACAGCACAATTATATACACGTCATGAAAATGATCAGGGTTTAGACAGTACATTCAACCAGACACCAAGCTGGAAGACTGGGCTCCATGGAGCTAGACTGGATTAATTTCTCCAAGGTACATGGAGAAATTTTAATTAGCGTAACTGTAATAATTATTGAGCTATTTGTTATTGATAATCCCCTCCCGACTAACCGTCCTGGTTATTTTTTCCGCATCAACACAGTTATTAATTTCAGACCCAATTCCCCGTTGTTTCCATGTGCCCTTGAAGGTGGTCCAATAAGTTGAGTCCAGTCAGCAGAGACTCCTCGGGGCTTCATTTCATTTGCACATGATTTGGGTGTCAATCACTCGCTGCAGTCCCTGACTGCCAAAGAGAAACTTGTCTGTGAGAAGGAAGACAGCCTGACATTAAAGCTTTGGTGCAGTCACTTTCTAATTCAACTGTTCGGGTACGTACCATCACCTACTGGGAACCATTAAGGTGAAGATGAAGTTAAAGTCGTTCAGCAGAGGAAGAGTCTGCAGGATGCTGGGAGGGGTCACTGTAATGAAACCTCCTGTATCTGCAGGATAAGCAGTCTTTTTATTGTCAGATACACATTTTCAGTGATAATTCTGTTCTGGTTTTGTTCTGTTTTGGTTCTGGGCAAAAGTACACTTTAATGGCTTTTGTGTCTGAAGTACAACTGTATAAATTCAACTCCAAAATGCACTAAACATTATTAACCATCCAAATCCTCTTTTAGTGTGCTGAATGATGATGTACACTTATTATAATTGTTGGTAACACTTTACAATAACCAACTAAATAATGTTTATAGATGGTTTATAAACCAATTATTAACCATTTACAAAGTGCTATACATATTTAATCTTTAAATGTTTTCAACCAATTTCTTAAAGCTATATGAATCATTTCAAAATCATTAGCATCCTTAATATGGTGTTAAAAATGTTAAAATGAGTGCAACTAAAACTATTAATAAACTATTAATTATAATTTCATTGTTTGTTAATGGTAAAGTAACTATAAACTTACATTAACATACCATATATTTGCCATTTATAAACAATTAAGTTAGTTAAACATTAATAAATTATATATTTACCATTCTAAATGACCTATATACGGTTTATAAATGATGATTAAACATTAATAAACTATCTGTTTGCCATTTATAAATGATGGTTATTGTAAAGTGTTACCTAATTGTTTATTAGCCTCCTAAAATGCCAAGATGGGGAAGGCAGGAGCCGCCCACAAAATAAGAACAGATCGTGGATACAAACAACAAATAAAATGAAATGTGTTCCTCTATCACTTCTTGCATGAGGCCCATTGTGTCTTTGTGCAGGGATAATGCTATAGGGAGACCACCAGCCAGAGGTGACTGCTCAGCTGAATTTAGAAAAAACAGCTTTCAGCAAAGATCAGCATTTCAGTCAGAGGAGCAGATAAATGTAAATCAATTCCAGCTTATATCAGAGAAAACACAAGCCTCAGTATTCCTCAAACAATGAGACAAACCTGGGAGAACCTGGTCTCACAGGAATCCGTGGAATAGCCACGGATTTGCTTAACTCAAAATCTGTGGAATAGCCACGGAATCACTCAAATTTCCGTGAAACTGACACGGATTTCACTACAATGCAAGTTCATTTTGCTATTGGTTTGTTCCAAGTCACGTGACTTTCAAGGTCCCGGCGGTCAGAACAAAAAACATGGCGGACAGTTCTCTCATTTTTAGTGAAAAAATCAATATTTTGACTTAGTTTCTACATAAAAATGGATTTTGATCACATTTCTAGCGAGAAATATATGTTTTATTTTCTAAATATTCACTCAGTGAATGTACATAATCACTTTGTGGCGAAGATCTCGCCAGAAAAAGACGATCCGCTGTGTTTTATTTTGAAATCTGTTTTATTTTGTAATCTACCGGATGTGGTGCGAACTCATTGAATCGCGCTCCACTGTAAATGGTCCGGACTCTGCTTTCCTGTTTAAGTTCAAATATCTTCATTAAACAAACATTGTTGTCTTTTTTTAGCATAGGTAATATACATACAGTATAATTATTTATTAGACAGTGTGTGATATTCGATATATTGGGTAGAAATAGGTTTTCACAACCTTAATATAACCATGTTGATAATGGAAATGTTTGCTTTTAATTGTTTATTTATATTTTCCTGCACAGGGACCACAGATATAAATGATTTGTAGAGGAGTATAGTGTGTGGCCCCTGTTAAATATAAACTAAAACCTCCTATACCTTCTCAGCTGTACTGCTGTGTCTTAATTTATTTCAATAACTCAATTCAATTTTCTTTTAGGTTTATTATGCAAAAGCATTTTAAAAGGCCCCTGACACACACAGTCATAAGAGTGGATTTGATCTGTGGGTTAAAGTCTGATCCCTGAGCTCCACTAAAATGAATCTGTGAATGTCTTAATGACTAAACTATGACTTACCTGTGAACCTCTGTGCTCACAGCACAAACACATTCACATTAAAGCCATTAAATTAAAAAGAGACTGAAATCTTCCAGCAGTTTATCACCCGTGTTGCTCTGTAATCCCGTCTGGAGGCGGCTCTACAGATGAAGTTTCAGCTCTGTGACAGCCAAAGTGAAGCTTCAGTAAGAGAGAGTGACATTGACTGCAGGCTTATAGTCTTCCATAAATCCCATAGAAATGAATGTAACAGAAGCAGAGCCATAGCTGAGACAGCAGAGTATGAAGGAACCTGATGAGGATGTCTCTATACGGAGTATATTGATGTGCTGTAGTTAATCTCTGGCAGTTTGCCATGAAAGAGCACCGGCTCTGAAACTAATGCACACCTGTGGGAATAAATCAATGACAGGCGCTCGTTTTTTATGGGAATGAAACGCAGCAAAATAATAGCGTGACCGCTGAATCCCGAGGTACATCTCATTAAACGATGTCTTCATTCACATTTCTTTAAGCGGGATCGTAAATGATTCAGCAAACCTTCCAGTTCTTCTGTTTTTACGCAGAGCCACTCAGATGTCTTTGTGTACGGAGTGATTTACTCTCAGGCCTGCACCAATTTCCTTGATTCAAACTGTTAAAGTAACAATATCATGCTTAAACAGAAAAGAGGAATGGATAAAACAGGCAATCAGTGAAAAATGTGAAGCTGCCATTGCTTTGCTGCTCTTCAAGTGAGTCTGTTTCTATAAAATCTAATGAAAAACGCCTCAAAAATCTCTCTGTTGTAGTGAACAGTGTGATGATGCATGTAGTTGTGTGTGTGTTGCTGTGTGTGTTGCTGTGTGTGTCCATGGTTGCTGTTGTTAATTAATTTCCCTCCTCTGGCTCCGCTGTCATCCATCACCTGCAGTATATCTCACTACGCTGCTAACCTGATATGAAGCCATTCATCCATCGGCTGATTGGGACAACAAGAGGTGAGGTCACAACAGCTGATAAACAGCATCGACAACAGAAGGATTATGAATTAATGCTGCTACCCCGGACACTCAGATTAATATTTGTCCATTTGTATTCCAGAGAGAAACACAAAAGACTAGAGATTGAACAAGTGATGCAATGAAGGTGAAATATCTGGAGTTGCCCTGAAGAATTAATTATGAAAGAGTATGGAGTTTTTTTTTGAGAGTAAAGACAAACTGAGCTTCATAATTGAGCAACACCCCTAAGAGATTAATCATTTTATTTTGATTGATGTTCAATAGCAGTTAAATATCTTTCTCACAGTAAGTTAAATGCATTGCTCTCTGGTAGCGCTGCTCTGTGATGTTGTATGAGCTTATGTATTTTTAAAGCTACATCCCACTCAGAAAAAGGTTTTACTTATTGTTAATTCACTTGGATGTTTGAGTTTCACTGTGCAGAATCATGTAGTGCAGAGTCTAACAGATGAGCAGGACTGTTTAACATCATGGCTGCAGCTTAGGTTTAATTGCTGACTTTAAACTGCCCATAGGAGTGAATGAGAGCAGGATGTGTCTGGTGACCTGTCCAGGTGTATCCCACCTCTCACCCAGTGTCAGCTGGGATCGCCCCAGTGACCAAAACTCAAATAAGCAGTTAAGGAAAATGAATTAATTGGGAGCCAATCATAAGCCAGTATGCCTCCACGGTCTGTATACACTGTAAAAAATGTTTGTAGAAATGACAGTAAAACACTGTCAAATTGCATCAGAAATAGGTTGTAAAATTGTACATCACCGTAGTAGATACTTTTAATTACTGTAAATCAAAGAATAGCATAAAACTTTAAATTCAACTGTCATAAACTGTAGAAAACACACAATTTTCATGTAAAATGAATGGAGAAATACCATGATGACACAATTATCCTGAAAGTAATGGGATTATTCAGTATAAATTACAGTTTTTTAGCTGATATTTACATTTACATACGCCCACTGTATTTCTTACGGTGAAGTTCTGGCAACCACAGCTGCCGGTATTTTACCGTAAATTAAACAGATTTTTTTTTACAGTGTACGAAGACTGGATTCTTCTAAGTAGGAAACATCTTGGAGTTCAAATTTTAAAATTAACATTTGCATAGTGATAGGCCTACATTCTGGATTTGGGGTAAAATATAAGTTTAAGTGTCCTGGTCTTAAAGAGGATATAGACTTTCTTTCTCCTTCACCATGTTACAGCTGATTATACAGCTTTATACATGAGTAGCCTGCTATTTTTTAGCTATAGCCTGGTGGGTGCACACACTGGGGTTAGAGCTAGAAATAGTGGTCATGAACACTTACAGTTTATGTACATTTGTTGTTATGCATTATTTTCTTACCGCCCGCAGTACTTCCTGGTTGGTGAAAGGACCCGAGGACAGTGAATGCTGCCCTTTTATTTGCCTGTGTGGCATGTTGGACATCATTGGGCCAAACCAATGTTTCTTTTTTGTTCCTCTTTGTTTCAGGGCTTATTGGTTGAAATATTGCTGTAGAATATTTATCACCATGTTGAAATAAGACTGAAATATTTGAGTGATGTCCAATGTATTTGATGTCCAATGTATTTGATGTATTTTTTCTTTTGATGTAAATAGTTCTTGTGGTTGACCATAATAAATGGGATTTTTTGCACCTCCATTTTTTTGACTGCGGCTTGTCATTATTTTTGTAAGGCAGTTTTCCCTTACAAATTGGTTTTTGGGGGAATTTTTCCAGTATGCCAAACGGCAACCTGCCCTCACTCTGAGTCAGAGTGTGACACTGTGTAATTTCACATGATTTTGTTGTTTTCATTCATTTCCACATGTTTCATCTGTACTGTTATTATTTGGGTCATGTGATGACCTACCTCTGTGCTCCACCTGCTCTCACAACTGCATTTACATGATCATGGCACTTTAAATTGGCATTCAGTTACATTTATTAATAATCTGTGTCTATGACAGTGATCAAGTTCAAATCTTTTTCTCTCGCCATTTGAACATCACTCCATATGTACAAGTTGACCCTTTCAGGTACATGGAATGTGCCAAAGAAAATACAGATAACAGTGCAGTTTATTTTATTTTATTTATTTATTTAGATTTACCAAAAAAGCTAACTAACAAAGCTTGATTATGATTTATATGCACTGTAATACATTATTCTATAGTTATTTCATTTTACTTAATATATTTGATGAAATGTATTAAATATAAATGCGTCCTTGATTTTGAGGCAGTTGTTTAAGTAACTTTAATATAAAAATGTTTGAGATAGAATCTACTTATTTTGATCACATTAAATATAATCTTTATGTGTATGTAATTCTAAATCAAGAGAATTTTGAATGAATTCAACACAATAGAATTAGTCTGTTTTTAATTGACAGGCACTTCCTGTTAAGTTATTAACTCAACTTGTTAGATTTATTTAATAATATTGCGTGCAATCTGTTGCCTCAATTTTATTGAGTAGCTATTATTTATCTTTTTTTTCAGTGTGGGATTCGGCTCAGGACCTGGACTTTTCAACATGAAATGAAAATGGAGCCTTGGTGCTGGTATGAGGTTTAATTACTGTTGTTTTGGTTCGGTGGTGATGAATCCCACCTGATCCTGGTTCTGGTTCTGGTGTGAGAACAGAGAGAGTGATGAAAGGTAACAACATGTCCCAGCTTGTCCTTTTATTTCTTCAGACTAATAGTGTTGCTGCTTTCATCCCTTTTTTTTTAACTTTTAATATGTTTTTCAAAGGTGACACTTACACAAAAACTTTTTCTTTCATTTTCTGCAGAAGCGTGCTGGATGGAGCTCCTTGTGGTCACAGAACTAATAATAAATAAATCATTGTACTGAGAGTAAGACATGTATTTATGTATTCAGCCTCACCAGGCTGGAAAACACTGCAGAGCGTTTTAAAACTCAATGATTAGATTTTTTTGGAATGCTTTTAACCTCCTGAGAGCCAAGCTTTAGTTTGGTAAGTATTGTTAGTTTCTCCTAAATATTTAGGATTAGTAGGACATGATAAGTACAAAAACTAAGCATTATTCAAAACAAAGTATTATTAAAAACAAAGTGTTATTTTACTGTAGAACAATTAATTCACCTGTGTGTAAATCTGTTTATTTCCATACATTTACAGCCTCTCTTTGAAAGAACGATAGCAAAATGAATTCGTTGTCAAATGAGAACTTCCTGATTAGCAGTGGTAGCTTGTTGCTAATGCTAAAAATAGTCAAATTTGTACAGAATCTCAAACTACAAACATTATTAAGCACAAATAAACAAGTTTTAACCATAAAATCTGATCAGATTTTGTACCTGGTCCACTTTTTTCTGGGTAAAAGCTGTTAATTGACTTTAGCAAGATGCTGCCATCTGATTTTTATACTGATCAATGTATTGACTACTGAGGACAACAGGTCATAGTTAAGCAGAATGAAGTATAAAGGTCCAGCAAACCTAAAATGTAATGTCCACATATGAGGACGCAGGTTCTCAGGAGGTTAAATCAATTTTAAAAGACATGGAGACAGAATCCTGTCAGTGTCTAAACCTTATATACATTCTATGGTCCAAACCAATATCATAAATATGTGGCGTGTACTGCACTTTTTTCACTGGGATGTTTTGTTTTTTTGTAGAATTGTATGTTCTTCTTCTTTGTGTCTGTTTTTAATGATTGTTTTTTGAAACATTTAATGAAAGCAAATAGCTCAAACTCTTCAAATTGACTCGTGCATGAAAAAACAATGTTTTTTTGCCTGCAGTATCTCTTAAATGACACTTGGCATCCAGATCCAAATGTTCCTAAAAGATTAATGACATTCAGCTAAACTTGGCTATTGTGGCTTCAAAACAAGCTTGTTCATTTAATCTTCGGAGCAAAATATAATAAAATAAGAGGCAACCACTCATCTCTTACAACCTTGTGTCTGTACTTTCAAGGCCAACACAAACTTTGATGTGCCCTTTGAGACACAATACATCATTCCCCAAGGACTAGACTCATTAGATCAGCATGGGATTGTGATAAATGCTCTCTTTAAAGATGTTTTCATGACCAAAAGATTCTGAATAAAGCTTGTGTCACAACCAAGGTCGAGTTATACAGACCTACAACCTCATGTCATATATTTAAGAATAACTCTGCAGAGTTATGGAATTCATACACACACTCACAAAATAGTTAAATAAGGCTTCAGAGTCAAACCCTAAACTCTTCATGTTTAATGTTGTTTTTAAATCACATGTATTTGCCAAACCCCTAGCCACCATTACACATGTTTATATTCTCACTTATAGAAATATCTAAGATCATTTATTCCCTTAGTGCAGTTTGTTTGGATTGGTGTAAACGCAGGAAACAGCTTCTGGTCTGGGACTACTGTAAAGGGAACTCTATAGCGGGTCATTTCTGGTGTCAACACCATTTGAACCGATCACAAGAGGTATACCAATTTATGTGTCCTTTTATGGGTTAAAAACTGTTTTGGTGACTGGTTAAGTAGCATCCTATTATCTCATTACACTGTAAAAAAAGAAAAGTTGGGTGAATTCAAAATTTCAAGGCAACAAACTTCGATAAAAGTTGGACAATTAAACTAAATATTTTAAATTTTGTTTTTGCGTTTGCTCAACTCTGAATTCAGATTTTTGTCTACTCAATTGTACTAACTTATAATTTTACATTATAAGTTATAATAACTTTTAATCCTTACTTCTGCTAACTTCTGCAATGTGCTGAATTGGCACGATTGTAACACCGCTATGAAATGTCAGCTAATGTTGCGACCACAATTTTGAGTTAGCATTGATACGCTAATGGCTACTCTTGTAGCTGTAACAAGCAGCACCGCTAGCATCAGTTAGCCGCTAGCATCAGTTAGCCGCTAGATTTCGCTAATGACTGAATTTCACTGCTTTCCCGCATTTCCCAACAAAGAAATAAGAGTTATCAGAACTATTGTCCCTTGTTGTGAACCCCAACTTAAAGATATAAGTAACAACAACTCACCAACTTGTTTTTGAGCAGACAACTGGCTTCCTTTGTTGTGCTAACTTACATTATTGCCCTAAATGTCAATCATTTATATTTCCAAGTTTTACCAACTTAAATCACTGTTTTAGGCCAAAAAATACAAGTTGGCTTTTTTGCAGTGTAGAGCCAGTCGTCTTCTGTGCTAGGATCATCTGATGGCAGTATTACTAAATCATTTAATATCCAGTCTCATGAGATGTTCATATTGTTGCTGTCCCTGCAGGATCCGGTGGGCGACCTGTAAAGAGTCTTCGGAGGTCTGGAGAACATGATAAAGGAGAACACTGAACATTTATACCTCACACTCCTACTTCCAATGTCTCAGGGTCAACTAAAGTCTACCAACATGCACAACAAATCAACATCTATATGAACACAACCAACCAGTATAAAACACGTTTCCAGCTACATGACTTTGTTAACAATCTTTGTGAATACCAACCGTAATTTAAAGTTTGAAACAATGAATCATCTTTGCATTGGTTTCCATTCGGGGAATAGACTTTTAGGTGTGAAGCCAGCAGTCAGAGGACAGAGAAACCATATGAAGAGTTTGACAATGTAATTATAACTGTATAAGTGTTTTCCGGAGAAGTAACAGAGAGCTTCTGAGAGCTGGGAAGATTTAAATCAGCCATTGATTTATTGCTTTTTGGCTTTTTTTGCGTTAAACAAGTTGCATGTGGAAAACACTTCCAGGCATTCAATCTATTAATAGCTAGGGGAGTGTAAGCAATGTAATATGATAATTCTGCTGGTTTTTCCATTCAACCCCTCGGCCCTCTTTTAGCAACAGATAATATTCTTTTTCCATCACCAAACATGTCAAAGGAGTCACGTTTGGAGACAACTTCTCCTCAGGGTGACATGATAATTATCTGCTGCAGCAACTGACAACGCTGTGAGGTCATTACTCCCATGACGGGTAATTTACCAGCTTTTTTTATGGCTATGGACCTCATACAATATGCAGACAGAAAGAGAGTGAAAGATTAAGAGAAAAATGGTTCTATAAGACACAAATTTGCATTGATTTGGATCATATCGTGGCAGCTAAACTCTCAGTTTGCTGAAGTGGCTGTGGATGTCTTCCATACAGCGTATATTATTACATTAGGGCTTCGGGGAGATGATGGGTGGGACTTTGCAATACAATTAGAATTTATCAAAGAAACTTTACTCTCTTTTGTTGATGTGTCAGCCAAGATAGAAGTGGCGTTTCGTTACCCCAACGTAAACTCGTTGTGGCAGGTGTTTCCTGCCTCCTTTCCTTCACTTCAAGGAAATTACTGTCTCACAAAAGTGCAGCACACACTCACTTTAGCGTCCCAGCGTCTGAGGGAGTTGGCATACATCATGAGGCACTGAGCAATCAAATCTGGGCAGATGACACAAAAACAAAGTAATGCAGCAAAGAGAGAGTGAGCGGAAGTCTTTCAAGGTAAAAGTTTGAAAGGGAAATCAAGGTAGAAGTTCAAGGCTCCTGGTTTGTGTTCCTAATCTAGGATGACGTGTATTTGAAATCAATTATGAGCTCAGTTGGATTATTGACAGATACCACCTAGTCATTACAGCATGTGAACAAAATGACTTTTCTTGGGAACTTCCATTAATTTAGCTGAAATGGAACAGTGTGCAGCAGCCCTGCCAGCCACCTCTGGATCAATGAGAAGGAACCACACAACAATCCCCATTGATCCTCTCGGCTGAAATCACCACAAAGTGCTGTTATGGTACAGAATGTGCTTGATTTTATCCCACAAATTCTTCACACCACTGTGAGAGAACACTTGATGAACATGAATGCGTCATTTACAGCATTGATGCTGCAGGTGTGTGTGTGTAAACATGGGATTTGTGACTCATATTTGTAATGAGAATTGCTTTTTCTAAACCCTCCTTTCTCTTGCTCTCTTGAATTTAATAGGAATTTCTAATGGAGATGGAGACCTCCAGTGTAATGTGTGGACATTTTGCATTTCAAAGTAGATCCAACACACATATGAGCATGCACATGTCAATCAAAGCCAATGAGAGGCACCTGGAACATGTACGAGGCTCCGTTTACATGGTGACGGTCTGAACAGAAGACGCAAAAGTGGCGTCTCGTCTTCACTTTTTATTCCTGGTTTAGACGAGCGTTTTCAGGAGGAAATCTGCTGCATACGGTGACGTTAAAGTGTGTGAAATGTGATTGTATGCAGCCAGGCGGCATCACTTAAAGCCATAAGAGCATCTTTGGGCATGCAGAAGTTTTCACGCCACACATTTTCATCAGCTACTCCTTCCACAAAGTTCTCCTCCATCACTAGATCTCCCAGGTCTCCTCCAAAGCCCTCTGGCTGGTTTTTGGCCATTTAGTGTCTTTTTTGTGGTCAATTTGTGTCTTTTTTTGTCAGTTTGTCTTTTTGTGGTCAATTTTTGTCTATCTTTGGCAATTTTGCATATTTTTTTTGTGGTTATTTTGCATCTTTTTGGTTATTTTGCATCTTTCTTGGTCAATTTGTGTCTTATTTGGTCAATTTGTGTATTTTTTGTCATTTTTTGGGGTTATTTTGCGTCTTTTTGTGGTCAATTTGTGTCTTTGGCCATTTTGTGTTTTTTTTTTGTCAATTTGTGTCTTTTTTTGGTCAATTTTTGTCTTTTTTTTGTCATTTTTGTGTCTTTTTTTGGCCACTCCTTCCACAAAGTTCTCCACCATCACTAGATCTCCCAGGTCTCGTTCACAGCCGTCTGGCTCCTCCCACCAATCGCTGCATCCAGAATGTGATGGAGGTAATTCCAGATCCTTCTCTGTTCACTAATACTATCTGTACATATCCTGGACATTTGGTGGAAAGACTCCTGTAAGTTTATTAGAGCTGCCAGAGCAGCTTGAAGGTCCCACCATGGAAATAATCCCACGTTTCTTTATTTCCTGTCCTGGAGCATGTATGTGACGTAAACACATACGTGACGTGAGCAGATCAGATCAGAGTTTTGTGTCTTGTCAGTGTAGACGACACGCTACGGAGGAGAGGATCTAACTTTTACACTTTGGAGGGTGGTTTCAGATTTTAGCGTTTTTAAGCCCCAAAACGCCGTCACCGTCTAAACGAAAGGCACTTCACATAAAATATTTTGTCGTTTTTACCCGCGAGCGTCCTCGTGTAAACGGAGCCTGAGTTTATGGCCTCAATCACTAGTCTCAAGTCTTTTCAATAAAGCGTCACATGGATTTAGTAAATTATGACCCCATTTAGAGCAAAATAGCAGATAAATCAGCTTTAGCACATGGCTAGCTTATACTTGACAGTCACTACCACAACACAACATGCTTTATATAGCTGTGCACTTGTTTTTGGTTGTTGTATGTGTTTCTGTTTTAGAACTTTGGCCCTTTTACAGTGTGTTTCAGTTCATGAAAGTTAATTGTAACTTTTTGGTTGAGGGCTACTAAAAGACACTCTAGAGTCATTAGCATTCTAATTAATTCACGGCTGTTGCTCAGTTGGTAGAGTCGGTTGGCCCCCAACCGGAGGGTTGGTGGTTCGATCCCTGACCGTCGCAGCCTACATGTATCCTTGAGCAAGATACTGAACCCCAAATTGCTCCTGATGCTGCGTTCATCGGTGTGTGAATGAATTCCCAATGGTGGCAGCGTCATTTTGTATTTAAATAGGTAGGACCGGAGTTCTTTTGTTGAAATGTTTGATAGAATGCAGCTTTAAGGCTCTTCCCAGTTTACCTCACTGGTCAGACTCGGAAGTTGCCGCCTGATCCTATTGGGCCTTAAGGTGTTAAACCTTAATTTGATCACTTGTTCAACAGAAACACAAATTGCTGTTTGCTGTATTTATAAAAGAGAGAACAATTACAGCCACTTTCTATCATGTGGTTCCTCCATTTGTCTGTTTCCCACTTGGCGCAGCCTTTTTCAGCTGTTGACTCCAAAAGAATCCAAATGAGCACAATCACAAACAGATCACAGGTGAGTGAGGCCAGCAGCCTGCAGCCTGCAGGATGTTCTCATACAATGTGTTGTGACAACCAGTGGAGCGTCTCCAGCCGGCGCTGTGTGTCTGTGACAGCCGCTGAGCTCAGATAATAAAGATGTGTGTGGTCAAACACGCAGACTTTGATCCGATGCTGCGATCTCTATGAATAACAGCCAGCCGTTCAAACAGCAGCATGCAGATACAGGAGCAGAGATCCATGCTAATCAAGCTTGTTTTTTAACCCTTTGATGCACAACATGGGTCTAAAGCATGGGTCTCAAACCTGCAGCCCGCGGGCCAATTGCGGCCCTCATAATGATATTATGTGGCCCCCACCTTGATATGAAAGTTTAATGCGAGTTTTATAGGTATGGTACTTTACCGTGTTGTGTGGGGAAGGTCCCTTTAACTACTTTTTTGGTAATTTTGTGTCTTTTTTTTGTTGTAATTTTGTGTCTTTTTTTTGTGGTAATTTTGTGTCTTTTTTTTAAAAATAATTTTGTGTCTTTCAAAAAAAATAATTTTGTGTGTTTTTTAAATAATTTTGTGTCTTTTTTCGTAATATTTTGTGTAGGCCTATATATATTTTTTGTAATTCTGTGTTTTTTTTTGGTCATTTTGTTTCTTCTTTAAGTAATTTAGTCTTTTTTGGTCATTTTGTGTCTTTTTTTGGGTCATTTTGTGTCTTTTTAAGATAATTTTGTGTCTGTTTTGGTAATTCTGTGTATTTTTTGGTCATTTTGTGTCTTTTTTAAGTCATTTAGTGTTTTTTCAGTCTTTTTTTGATTATTTTGTGTCTTTCTTAAATAATTTAGTTTTTTTCTGTCATTTTGTGTCTTTTTTTGTTGTTGTAATTTTGTGTCTTTTTTTGGTTATTTGGATACTACCTCCAGTGGCCCCCAGGTAATTTGAGTTTGAGACCCCTGGTCTAAAGTGACCCGACAGAGTTTTTATGTTCTATATCTTTGCAATAATTCATCATTCAGTATTCCAGGTTTTCCTCAATTAGTTTGTTTTGATCATCATACATCCTATTTTTATGTTTTCCTTTATTTATTTTGAATAAAATCCCTTTTTCTGTCACTACTCTTCTAATACACAACATGGGTGAAAAATGAGCCATATCCATTTTTTTTTTAGCTAAGTAGCTTGTTAAGCTAACTTCTTAGCTAACTTCTTGGCTAAGTATTTAGCTAAGTAGCTTGCTAAGCTAACTACTTAGCTAACTTCTTGGCTAAGTAGTTAGCTTAGCAAGCGACTTAGCCAAGTAGTTAGCTATGTAATAATACAAAAACTTTTTTTCTTCATAAATTATTAGAAGCAAAATTAAAATAATGATCTGTTTTTATCAAAAACAAGATATTTAAAGAATACTTAGAATATTCAATCATAAAATAAGTTGATATCAAAACAGATAGCACAGAAACACACAGCAACATTAAATAACAGGGGAAATAAATGCGGGTCCTTTTTTACCCATGTTGTGCATCAAAGGGTTAATATAATAAAGATCCGCTTATGGGAAGTTTTTGGCCTTTTTTTCATTGTTGGTATTGCAATGCATTTTGGGATAAAACAAGGTTACATATGATTTTCCTGAGTGACGCTGGTAGCCTCGATCACCAGATAGGGAATCAATAAATGAGGGAGAACAGCAGTGAGGGCTGTTTAAAAACCCGATCACATATCAGGTGATATTCAGAGAGATCAGAGAGGCTGTGCAGGCAAAAAAAACTTAATTCCCAAACAAAAAGAAGATAATTGCAAAGCTGTGTTTTAATTGCAGGTAGTGCCTGGTGATACATTACCTCCAGTCTCTAGACATTGTTTTGAATTTCTTCTCCAGGTCATTAACTTGCTGCTTAAATAGTGAAAATCGAACTTTCTCCATTGGAATTAAAGGCCATTGTAGGCTTTATGTCTGATGCTGCAGATCAATCTGCTGATTTCATCAACATCCATCAGCAGATTACAGCCTCCTCCACACTGTGTATCTGTGTTTGTTTACCAGTGTGCATACAAATGTACTTTGCCTGAGGCGTCTTTCATTATATGTGCGTGAAAACGTGACTGTGTTTACCCATAAAGAAGATAGAGTGCACTGTGACACATCAAACCTACCATCAGGTGCCATAAAACAACTGTCTCCTGGTTATTGAAGACTCCGTAGAGACGGATGGAGAGGAGGAAATGATGGTGAATGCTGGAATCATCTCAGCAGTTCATCGCCACTTCATGCTGATTGAAATGCCAAAAGATGATTCTCAAAGACTCATGTTGAGAGAGAGGAAACCCCTTCCTCTCAGACAGATACTATCATCATCATCATCATCATCATCAGTTACTGAAATCTGTTCACCTTAGTCCGTATTTTAATAAATAGAAAAAAGGGGGATTTTCATGATGTAAATTCACGTTTTCCTTGGCCCCTTGATACTTTGTTTGAATTATGAATATGTCTGGTTATTCCTTTAACTGAACCTGGCCTCCTATATAATGTTAATAATAATAACAGTCTAGCATAAACAGTGGCGGTTCTACACAGGGGCCTCCAGGGGCCACTGCCCCTGTGAAGAAGCCTTTGGCCCCTGCTGTGGCCCCTGTGTCAAATTAATATTTAAATGATCAATTTATAACGATGAACGACGGAACAATTCTGACCTATTTTTTGTTCAAACAATATCTCATTGTGCACAAAAGGAACCCAGAATGTTACATTGTATAATAGTTTAATTGTGCAACAATAGCTTGTGTATATATTTAAAAAAAAGATCATTCTCACTATACTGCATTTTCAAAATGTCATTGAAGTGCAAAAATAATTATTGTTGGTGAGTCTCATTGTTTCAGTCAGTGTATTTGTATCTTCCAAATATACTTAAATGAGATTTTTAAATTAGCTAAAATAAAGGTTTTGAAGGCTTACATATAATCTTTGCCGTTTTAAACACTGGCCCCTGCTTGGCCCCCACAGTAAAACTGGTCTAGAACCGCCACTGAGCATAAACCCAAACAAATAAAACAAGATGGATTAATGTCTCAGTGTTCATAGAGATTTATAGTATCATGATTGGAAAAGAATGGCCACCATACTGCAGATTGTTTCTTCATTACAGAGGATGGACGCTGCTAAAATCAAAAATAAATAAATAAATGACTTGAGAAATTAATATATAACATTAAATTGATATACATTAATATATAAAAAACGTTATTTGATTGCTAAAATGACATGAATTGATATGTATGTTTTAATTTACTTCATTTATCATTCATTAACTTTTTAATTTCCCTAGTAATTCATTTTACAATGCAATTTTCCTATTTTTATTTATTTAATTATTTTTGTAATTTATTTATTTATTTGGCATTTATTTTTCCTTGATTTAAAAAGTATTGAAATTAATTAATTATTCTCACATTTACTTATTTGACCTATTATTATCCCTCTGTATTTTCCTTGCATTTATTTCCCCCAAAATGTTTTATTGCTGTATTATTTTCTTTATACATTTCTTCTTCATTATGCAAATGAGGGAGCTGGCAATTTATTTTGGCAGTTTCCATCATCTATACCAACATATAGCAACCCAAACCATTTTAATGAAATGTACAATATTTTAATTTTAATGAAAATGCACAGATATTCTCCTATGGTTTTCTTTTATAAAAAATACAAATGTTCTTTTTCCACAGATACATACATAACAGCAATATTTTACAGGCCCATCTTTAAAAGAATGGCTAGTATATTTTAGAATCAGCTAGCTAAACATGGTAGCAAATATGCAGGAGATGTTGCCTTTAAGGTTTAAATACTTTTAAATTTACTTTTAAATAGACAAAAATGCAAACACTGTAAGCAAAACAGATTTGCAAGAAAAACACAGCTACCTCATAGGAAATCACAGATGACAAAATGTGGACATTCATGCAAAAGCTTTAGAGTCTTAGGCTGCAAATAAGGCATACCAGTCTGATCAGCAGCAATGGAAAAGTGTAAAAAATGTATGTTTTCCAGTCAGGTATCAAGTCATTGGTGTCCATGCTCAATCAGCCAACAATCCAGAGCCACAAATTAGAAAAGTTCAAGTAGTGGCAGGTAAAGATACCATGGACCAGACAAAGAAAAAGTGGTTATTTAGGAGGTCCTTGTATTACAAACGATGGTGCTTTAGTTTATCAGTCATCGTCAGTTTTTATCACGTGGAAGAGGGTGACGTTAAATATGACCTGGTGTCCGTTATTCCAGGCGTATAGTGCTCTCTCTCTGGCGTTGTAGTCGAACATGGAGATGTGAAAGTACTGGTTGTGGAAAGGAATGTCTATGTATTCGTAGGTGGAAGTCTTGGTGGAGTAGGCGTAGTACACCTTGGCTCCCGACAGGTGAGAGTTAGTGACGTAGAGCGTCCCGCAGATCATGAACGACTCACCCGCGTTCCTTTTGGAGTACTCGGTGTTCCAGGTCTTCAGCACCTGCAGGGTGTCGGGGTCGATCTGGGAGATGACCACGTTTCCAGCGTTTTGATTGGTCGCATACACGACCCACATGCCCAGCTCGTCGGCCATGACGTCGATGTCGGAGTAGCCTCCCCAGGTGTACGGGTACATGTTGTGGAAGCCGGCGAACTCCAGCGCTCTCTGGGCCAGAACGCTGCCGGTCTCGAAGCTGTACTTGACTATGATGTTGCTCTGGTACTTGTTGTAGTAAAGGGATCCGTTGTAGACGATGTGGTTGGTTCCCTCCCATTTAAACGGCAGGCTGTAGGTTCGGGACACCACGCCCGCTACGAAGTCGTCCATCGTCTTGTACTCACGCACGATCTTACTGTTGGTGTAGCTGTCCATGTACCAAACCTACACCAGAGGGTGGAGAGAAGGAGGAGTGAGATAAACCCTGATACATGTCAACCATCAAATAAAAACTGTTTCTAACATGTTTTTTCATCTCTTAGACCAGCTGTTCTCAACCTTGGGGTCGGGACCCCAATTGAGGTCGCGAGATGATTTCTGGGGGTCGCCAAATCATTTTGGAAGTCAGCTCTGTCTCCACTGTGTTAAAGTGTTCATGTGTTTTAGTCTTTTTGGTCATTTAATGTCTTTTTTGGTCATTTTGTGTATTTTATTGGTCAATTTGTGTCTTTTTTGGTCATTTTGTTTCCTTTTTTTTGGTAATTTTGTGTCTTTTTTTAGTCATTTTGTGTCTTTTTTTGGTAATTTTGTGGGGTTTTTTAGTCATTTTGTGTCTTTTTGGGTCATTTTGTGTCTTTTTTGGTCATTTTGTTTCCTTTTTTTGGTAATTTTGTGTCTTTTGTTAGTCATTTTGTGTCTTTTTTTTGGTCATTTTGTGATAACCCAAAAAAGAAACAAAATGACCAAAAAAAGGAAACAAAATGACCAAAAAAGACACAAATTGACTACAAAATGATCAAAAAAAGACACAAAATGACCTAAAAAGACACAAAATGACCAAAAAAAGACACAAATTGACTACAAAATGATCAACAAAAAGACACAAAATGACCTAAAAAGACACAAAATGACCAAAAAAGACACAAATTCACTACAAAATGATCAAAAAAAGACACAAAATGACCTAAAACACACAAAATGACCAAAAAAAAGACACAAAATGACCTAAAAGACACAAAATGACCAAAAAAAGACACAAAATTACCCAAAAAAGAAACAAAATGACCAAAAAAAGAAACAAAATGACCAAAAAAGACACAAATTGACTACAAAATGATCAAAAAAAGACACAAAATGACCTAAAAAGACACAAAATGACCAAAAAAGACACACAATGACCAAAAAAAGACACAAAATGATCAAAAAAAGACACAAAATGACCAAAGAAGACACAAAATGACCAAAAAAGACACACAATGACCAAAAAAAGAAACAAAATGACCAAAAAAAAGAAACAAAATGACCAAAAAAGACACAAATTGACTACAAAATGATCAAAAAAAGACACAAAATGACCAAAAAAGACACAAAATGACCAAAAAAGACACACAATGACCAATAAAAGAAACAAAATGATCAAAAAAAGACACAAAATGACCTAAAAGACACAAAATGACCAGAAAAAGACACAAAATGACCAAAAAAAGACACAAAATGACCTAAAACACACAAAATGACCAAAAAAAAGACACAAAATGACCTAAAAGACACAAAATGACCAAAAAAAGACACAAAATTACCCAAAAAAGAAACAAAATGACCAAAAAAAGAAACAAAATGACCAAAAAAGACACAAATTGACTACAAAATGATCAAAAAAAGACACAAAATGACCTAAAAAGACACAAAATGACCAAAAAAGACACACAATGACCAAAAAAAGACACAAAATGATCAAAAAAAGACACAAAATGACCAAAGAAGACACAAAATGACCAAAAAAGACACACAATGACCAAAAAAAGAAACAAAATGACCAAAAAAAAGAAACAAAATGACCAAAAAAGACACAAATTGACTACAAAATGATCAAAAAAAGACACAAAATGACCTAAAAAGACACAAAATGACCAAAAAAGACACACAATGACCAAAAAAAGACACAAAATGATCAAAAAAAGACACAAAATGACCAAAGAAGACACAAAATGACCAAAAAAGACACACAATGACCAAAAAAAGAAACAAAATGACCAAAAAAAAGAAACAAAATGACCAAAAAAGACACAAATTGACTACAAAATGATCAAAAAAAGACACAAAATGACCAAAAAAGACACAAAATGACCAAAAAAGACACACAATGACCAATAAAAGAAACAAAATGATCAAAAAAAGACACAAAATGACCTAAAAGACACAAAATGACCAGAAAAAGACACAAAATGACCAAAAAAAGACACAAAATGACCTAAAAGACACAAAATGACCAAAAAAAGACATTAAATGACCAAAAAGACTAAAACACTTTAACACAGTGGAGACAGAGCTGACTTCCAAAATGATTTGGCGACCCCCAGAAATCATCTCGCGACCCCAACTGGGGTCCCGACCCCAAGGTTGAGAATAGCTGCTCTAGATCTAAAGCCGCTCCATGATAAGTGTCAGTCCGTCTGGAGCTGCTGTGATATTCTGATATAAAAACACAACCCAGATATTGTGCTGCACACTCTGCAGAAAGCTTTGCTAACTCACCCTGTTGTTCCTGGTGGAGGCTAGCGGATCAGTCATCCATGCCCCAAACCGGGTTCCAGATGTCTTTATTGTAACAGGTCCAGTGATTTTCATTAATTTCCCACACGCTGTTAATAAAGAAATGCAGCGATAAGATGTGCTGTGGTGGTTTTTGTCTCTAACTAGATTTCTCAAGCCAATTTCATGGCTGTGCCACCAGAGAGTGTTTCCTCTGTGCATACTAAGATATCGTGGCAGCATGCTGCTCGATTTAACTTCCAGCAGAAAGCTGCAACTGCTGTTTGTAGTTACAGAACACACAGCTTCCTGATGCCCATGCTGGAGAGAATGTATATGCACACTTCACATATTCTACCATTACAATCTGCAGTTATAAGCTCCAACACATTTGGTTTGAGCACAATTAGCATAGCACATTTTGGTAACACTTTACAATAACCATCATTTATAAATGGTAAACAGATAGTTTATTAATGTTTAATCATCATTTATTAACCGTATAAAAGCCATTTAGAATGGTAAATACATAATTTATTAATGTTTAACTAACTACATCCTTTTTAAATGGCAAATAGATGGTATATTAATGTAAGTTTATAGTTACTTTACCAGTAACAAACCAATAAATTATAATTAATAGTTTTATTTGCTCTCATTATAACATTTTTATATTTTTTTATATAAAAAATGTTTTATATAAAAAAATCTAAAAAAAAAATGTTGTATAAAAAATAAAAAATAAATTATATAAAAAATATAATTTTTAATTTTTATTTTTATATTTTTATAATGTTTCATATACCTTTAAGAAATTGGTTGAAAACATTTAAAGATTAAATACGTATAGCACTTTGTAAATGGTTAATAATTGTTTAATGGTTTATAAACCATCTATAGACATTACTTAGGTGGTTATTGTCAAGTGTTACCCACATTTTTAACAATAAAAAGGAAATGTAATACATATATTCATAAAACCTTTAAACATACAACATATATGCATAAAATAAAATAGTCAACCTATATCTATATAGCTGTATAGTGTTAATTTTGTCAGTGTAAAAAAACAATTCTGCATGAAACACATTTAACATTTAACAACAGTCATATGTCTAATGAAAAGCTTTGCTGTGGTTTTAGTTATCAGGCCCCCATGCCTGCCCATTAAGAGGTAATTAGGTATTATATGTTACTTTCAGAAGCTTCTTTAAAGGGTTTTGTAGGATTGTATTGTTTGAAGCGCCAAAGGCTGTCAATACACCAAACAGTTCACAAGAACAAAAACTAATTGCTTCTTTTCTTCTCTGGCGTTAGATCGAGGTGAAACACGTCGCCATTAAACACATTTTTTAAACGGAACACGTCTTTTGTGTGGGATGTAAAAGCAGCACAATAAAGAACAGAAAAGTAGAGCTGCTGTAGATAGGAGCAGCTTAATGAACACTTGTTTGTGCTGCTAATATTTAAATAAGGAAGAAGGCTAGAGAGTTTTCTTTTCTCCTGTGTTTTTTTTTTGCCTTATATGACATACTGTGTTGAAATTTGGGGAAATGCATATAAAACAAACCTAGATCCAATAATTAAACTGCAGAAAAGAGCTATCAGGATAATAAATGAAGTTGGATACTGTGATTCTACAAATCAGCTTTTTATAAGATCACACACGTTGAAGTTTCAGGACATTGTATATTCAAAAACAGTAGAAATTATGTTTCGAGTGGTAAACATGTCAATTCCTGTTTGTATTCAAAAAATGTTTAAATTAAGGCAGGGGATTTATAACTTAAGGGGGTGAATGCTAATGTTTGAAACTCAGAAAGTCAGAACTAATCTTAAATACAGATGTGTGTCAGTTTTGGGTGTAAAATTATGGAATTATGGACTAAATGATGAAATAAAGATGTGTAACTCTATGTTAGTTTTCAAGAAGACTCTAAAATCTAAAATTATCAAGGGTTACAATGAAATTTGATTGGATTTGATGTTTCAGTTTAAGGTATCATGTGTTTTGTAACAATGTGAATTACTCAGTTAATGTAATGTATATAATGTAATGTATATAATGTAATGTATATAATGTAATGTATATAATGTAGATGGTACAGGAGAGGCAAAAATAAGCCTTGAGGCTTCAGCCTGGTCCTTTTTCAGTTGCTGTCTGATGGATTCTTTTGTAAAAAACAGGATTTTATTTTGTTGTCTTTGTTTTGTTTGTTTTTGTTGTTTTTTGTTGTTTTTTGTAACCAAAATAAAGCATTCATTCATTCATTCTTCAGCAGCAGCAAAACAATAGTTTACAAGAACATGAAGAGATTCTTGCTCTGACAGTGATGTGGCATCATGCAACTGTACCACCACTTATTGACCAGCAGCATTGCAGCATTATCTCTAATCAGACCATAGATAACCAGTGCACGCTCTCTCTAGCAGGTTCTCCACTTACTCAGTTTGCCCATACAGCTGCGGAGCCGGTTGTCCAGGCGGAGGACTCTCTGGTAGAGCTCATCGTAGTCGAAGGCCCCCAGCTCCTCCTGGATGCCCGTCAGCACCGCTGAGAGGTTCCTGATCTCCTCCTTGAACTGGGAAATGAGCGCAGCGTCCATCTTGTACTGCTCCAGGACTGGGATCAGCGGCTTCAGCTCGTCCATCTTGTCCTTCAGCTCCTGGAGAAGGGACAGTAGAGACAGGAGAGATGGGAAACAGAGAGAGGGGGAACCATGTGGATCAGTGTGGTGGTCCCAACACTACCAATGTTTGCTTTACAGGGGAGAAACCCTGCTTCAGTGCATGTTAAGTATTAGATTTGGAGAGAAAAAATCAACCTGGTCTCACAGGAATCCGTGAAATAGCCACGGATTCGCTTAACCCATTGACGCCTAAAACTTCCTGTAAAACCTCTGGGCGATTTTAAAATAACCCCCTAAAACCTGAAGTTTTTCTGGAAATTCAACAGAAGTTTCAACGCTTCTACTAAATAATAGATTTTTCAGCCTCTGTAGCAGATAGAAATGACATTCAAAAAGTATTTGAGAGCTTATACAAATACTACAAAACAACGTATCCGCTTTCTAGGCTTCAATGGGTTAACTCAAAATCCGTGGAATAGCCACGGAATCACTCAAATTTCCGTGAAACTGACACGGATTTGGCTACAATGCAAGTTAATGACAGTCATATCCCGTGGCTATTCCATGGATATTTGTTCCTATTGGTTTGTTCCAAGTCACGTGACTTTCAAGACAAAAAACATGGCGGACAGTTCTCTCATTTTTAGTAAAAAAATCAATATTTTGACTTAGTTTCTGCATAAAAATGGATTTTGATCACATTTCTAGCGAGAAATATATGTTTTATTTTCTAAATCTTCACTCAGTGAATGTACATAATCACTTTGTATGTTGGAATAGCCACGGGATATGACTGTCATTAACTTGCATTGTAGCCAAATCCGTGTCAGTTTCACGGAAATTTGAGTGATTCCGTGGCTATTCCACGGATTCCTGTGAGACCAGGTTGCCCATTTAATGTGGAGATTGAACCACTTAAATGTGCAATATGTCATTTTCTGCCGCTATGGCAGAGGTGTCAAACTCTGGCCCGTGGGCCAAATTTGGCCTGCAGTATAATTATATTTGGCCCGCGAGGCAATACCAAATTATTATTATACAGCACAAATAATACTACAAATCCCAGAATGCTCTGCTGGTGTTGTGGCTTGAACACAGTAGATCAGTGTGGAGCAAACTGAGCAACAATTAAAGTGTCTTTATGCACTTTTTCTTGCTAGTCCAAGGCTTGAATGGCTGCACATTCATTGAAGGATATTATTATTAGTCATTTGGTTTATTATTGTTATTTTATTCTCACATTTATTTTTAGCCTGTGGAAAAAGATTACTGTTAAATTTGAATTTAAAGAAGGCCGCATATAAAATAAAGGGACATACGATTTTTATTTAAATTTTATTGAAGAAATGAATGCCGTTGATGTGTTTGTTTGTTTTATTTGATATATATATTTTGCATGTTAGCAATATTAAGTTATATCAAGCTTTGCTTGTTCCATTTCGTTTGAACTTGTTTAGGTCAATTTTTTCAGTAAATATCAATGTTGGCCCGCGACTTTGGCCAAGTTTTACATTTTGGCCCACTGTGTATTTGAGTTTGACAGCCCTGCACTATGGGCTTCTCAATCAAAACAATATCAAAAGATAGAAGAATGGCATCATTGCAGCCATTGTCTCCAGGTCTGGACTCCTTCAGTGTTCAGGAGGATTTTAACTGGAGCCAAATTATCCACAGAGGTCTTTTCCTCTCCAGAACAACCTTGATTAGAAGTGGTAAAACACTGAGTAAAGCAGTTTCATGTTTAACAAGTTTTATCTGATACTGTTTGGCACATCTGTGGAGGGGCTCGTAGCCAAACTGCTGATAAAGTTTGTTCAGCTTGTTTCTATGATAACTACAATCCAGACATTCAGGTCCTCTCCAGAACAAACGGATCAGTAAAAACACTCTCAATAAAGCAGTTTCACATTCAAATCTTTGTTTTTCTGATGCCGGCAGAAGGGCTGAAGTTGAACTGCGTCATCATTTGCTCAGCTTGTTTCTCTAATAACTTCATTAACATAATATATAGTTAAAAACCACCAAGATCGTATCATGGAAACGTGGCTCACAACTGAACAAAACTGGACTTACAACAGTGTCAAGTGACAATAATTACTAGTATTAATTATCTGATGATTGTACAGTATGTGCTGTAGGAAGCAACTACACTGCAAAAAAAGAAAAGTTGGGTGAACTCAAAATTTCAAGGCAACAAACTTCGATAAAATTTTAAGTTGTACAATTAAACTAAATATTTTAAGTTTTGTTTTTGAGTTTGCTCAACTCTGAATTTCTCTGGCACGATTGTAACGCTGCTATGAATGTCAGCTAATGTTGTGACCACAATTTTGAGTTAGCATTGATACGCTAATGGCTACTCTTGTAGCTGTAACAAGCAGCGCCGCTAGCATCAGTTAGCCGCTAGCATCAGTTAGCTGCTAGCATCAGTTAGCCGCTAGCTTTCGCTAATGACCGAATTTCCCAACAAAGAAATAAGAGTTATCAGAACTATTGTCCCTTGTTGTGAACCCCAACTTAAAGATATAAGTAACAACAACTCACCAACTTGTTTTTGAGCAGACAACTGGCTTCCTTTGTTGTGCTAACTTACATTATTGCCCTAAACGTCAATAATTTATATTTCCAAGTTTTACCAACTTAAATCACTGTTTTAGGCCAAAAAATACAAGTTGGCTTTTTTGCAGTGTTTTAATTGAATAATAAGTTAAGTTAAATAAGTTAATATGTAGGAATTAACCATTTTTCCATCCATTCATTTACTAGTTTAACTAGTCAGAAAACACGTAGTTGTCAATGTATTTACCAGGTCAACGTCAACGTCTATTCCTTTGTTTAACTACAATTTAAATGTGATATAAAGATTTGCTGGCAGCCAGCCTTCTTTATCTGTGCTGTTACTGCCATGCTAATGGCGGTTCCACTCAGTTATTTCTCCAACTCATTCAGCATCTTGCAAGTTGCCACATCAGAGATTTCCTTCTCCCATAGCAGCTGTCCTGTGCAATCCACACAGGGCAACTAGCAGCAGCAACAGCCTCGGAAACAACCAAAGACACAAGCACTTTCTGAATAGGAGAGCTTCTAAATATTCTGTAGTCTATATAGTCTTTCTTTTTATGAGAACACAAAAGGTTTGCACACTAACCAAGAACAACAAAGGTACTCCTCAGCTCTTATCCTGGCTGTTCTTGTTTTTTCTGTTTCAAGTCTTGTGTGGTTACCACGACTACAGCTGGATTCTCGTGATACAAGCACTGAAAAATTTATCTTTTTAGGCTTCATGTAATGTACACTACTGGTCAAAAGTTTTAGAACACACCAACTTGATGGTGAAAATGAAAATGATGCAGTTTAATGTCTCAGTGTACTCTGAAATTAATGCACATTTGCAACATTTAAAATTCTTTATTGAGCATGATAGTGTTTTGAAAGTAAAAAAAAGATTCTAAATCACATTTTATGTTGGACTAAAGGACTAAAAAAAGACACAAAATGACCAAAAAAAGACACAAAATGACAAAAAAGACACCAAAAGACACAAAATGACTAAAAAAATACACAAAATGACCAAAAAAAGACACAAAATGACAAAAAAGAAAACCAAAAGACACAAAATGACTAAAAAAAAGACACAAAATGACCAAAAAAAGAAAACCAAAAGACACAAAATGACTAAAAAAAAGACACAAAATGACCAAAAAAAGACACAAAATGACAAAAAAAGACACAAGATGACAAAAAAGACACCAAAAGACACAAAATGACTAAAAAATGACTAAAAATGACCAAAAAAAGACACAAGATGACAAAAAAGACACCAAAAGACACAAAATGACTTACAAAGACATGAAAAGAATTCAAAAATGGACAAAATAGCCCAAGACTCCATAGAGTTAAGTTGTTAACCCATTTCTTGTTCCCTGAAAAAGGCCTACTTGTATAATTCTGAAATGTACATTATTTTCCAGTTTTGGTTAAGCTTACCTTTTTTTATTTACCTCTGGCAGTTCACCACTTACCTTTGGACCCTTTCAAGCTGTTCATTTGACTTGAACTGCTTGAATTTCAATAAAAAACTGGAAAAATTGGTGTGTTCTAAAACTTTTGACCGGTAGTGTATGTGCGGACCACCAATCAACGTCCTCTGAGGAGCGACTAAACAATGACAGACAGATGGTTCATCCAATCACCTGCCAGGTATTTTTGAAACTTTTCCAAACAGTTTCCAATGACGCCGTCTCAGGTGATTCTGTTTAACAAACCATCTGGCATGTAATCGATCGTAAAAATAAAAAAAAAGGTGTAAATGTTGAACTATTGGTGTTAAGAATCACAGATTTTTGAAGGGAGCTGGATTTATGGATCTTATGGCTCCATTTCTTTCTCTTTCTTCTTTCTGAAAAGAAAAGCTCATCATTCTTGTTTCTTTTATCAGGGGTCTGGGCTTACTAAGTTTATCTGCAAAATAATCACCAGGATAATGAACGGGTAAGATTTAGATCAGATTCCAAGTTTCACATCCCACCAATATAATTAAATTTTCCATGTGTGGACAAGGTTTATCAGCTCTAAATTACTCACATTGCCAGACCCAATTTCAATGATTTGCATTTTAAATATTTTACCCTCTGTGTGAAATGTGTTATGCAAACATAGTTTCCTTGCATTGACTAATCAGGTAGAAGGGAGTGGATCAAGGGCCCAACAATAAAAAGCATGACTTGGTTACCTTTGTTTTAAAGATTTGGATTTGGATTCATGAATGTAACATCATTATTACATATTTCTTTAAGCCTGAAGCAAGGCCAGTTTCTCATCAACCTTCAGTCTTAAGAAACTAACTAACTAACTAAGCAATGTCATGACTTATTCTTACACTTGCCTGAATAGCTTTATTAATTGAATGGAATGGAATAAAATTTCATAGTCATTACCCTCTTTTTCCTCCACTTTTTATGTACCTCTCTTCTTGAATAGGAAACATAGAAAACCAGCAAAAGTGCCAAAATGAAAAGATAAAAAGTCTGGGTAACGCTTTATAATAAGGTCCTTAATAACCATTAATTAACAAGTAATAAGGCATTGTTCTCGCTTTAGGTCCGGTAGTTGCAAAAAGCATAGCTAACTTATAGTTAACTTATAATAGATGAGCAAAAAAGTATATTTTAATATCAATAAGCAAACAAAATAAGATTAATAAAGGCATGGCAAAGACATAATGGGTGGGTCATGGGTGTTTGTAATGCCATAATTAACACTTATATAAGCTTATAAACACACAATAATGTTAATAAGCATCTTGTAAGGACTTACAAGGGCCTTATTACTTGTTAATTAATGGTTATTACAAGGACCTTAATATAAAGCGTTACCAAAGTCTGTAAAGTAATAAGTTGACTTACTGTGTAAATGCATGTTGCATACAAACATTTCAGGTAAATATAGAAAAAACAGATCAGTTGAACCTTTGATTAAAGCAGGCTGTGATTAAAGCAGGCTGCAGAATACCTGGAAGTTTCTGGCGATGATGGATTTCCTGTCGTCCTCAATCTGTCTGAACTTGGTCCTCAGGCCCTTCATCTGGTTTTCCATCTTCATGACATATTGGAAATCCCTCTGGGTCCTCAGGTTCAGCACCTCGATGGACTGAGACATGTTCTGCACCTGGGAGAAAACAATGATAAATGATCACATCAAACAGGGTTACCATTCACAAACGGAACATTTAGCACTATAGTATACTAGACTATAGTGTAGTATAGTTTACTATAGTATAGTGCAGGGATTCCCAAAGTGTGGTGCGTTTTCATTATTGTTCATTTTTGCATCTATTTTGGTCATTTTTGCATCTGTTTTTTGGTTGTTTGGTAATTTTTACATGCATTTTTGGTCAATTTGTGTCTATTTTGATAATTTTGTGTCATCTTTGGTCATTTTTGCATCTATTTTTGGTTGTTTTTGATCTTATAATGAAGCGTAGAAGAAGTTATCTTCTTGTTCTTGTATCATGTTTCCAGCCTGTGTTATGATGACGGGGTTGTGTTCACTCCACGCTCGTTTAAATTTGCAGCAATTTTTGTTCAATGCAGCTCAAAATATTATAACATTTTCCCAACTGATCTGCTTTCTGCCTCTGATCCTGAGCCTGTCATCATCCTCCACCTTTATATGGCTATAAAAACTCTTATTGCATTTTGTTTTTTTTAAGGTTTGGGGGATCGGGGGTGCATCTACCCGGTTGGGACATAGAAGGGGGGCACGGCTAAAAAAGTTTGGGAACCGCTGGTATAGTGTACTCAACAAGTGTACTAAGGCCTTCCCTTTGCTCCTTATTCTTTCTTTACACAGCAATTAATTGAAAAGCACTTTGATGGGTTTTCCCTGGTGAGCCACTGTGTGATAGGCTCTTTCTGAGAAAGCACAAACATGGCAAAGCCTAGCAGCAACCTGGTCTCACAGGAATCCATGAAACTGACACGGATTTGGCTACGATGCAAGTTAATGACAGTCATATCCCGTGGCTATTCCAACATACAAAGCGATTATGTACATTCACTGAGTGAATATTTAGAAAATAAAACATATATTTCTCGCTAGAAATGTGATCAAAATCCATTTTTATGCAGAAACTAAGTCAAAATATTGATTTTTCACTAAAAATGAGAGAACTGTCCGCCATGTTTTTTGTTCTGACCGCCGGGACCTTGAAAGTCACGTGACTTGGAACAAACCAATAGGAACAAATATCCATGGAATAGCCACGGGATATGACTGGCATTAACTTGCATTGTAGCCAAATCCGTGTCAGTTTCACGGAAATTTGAGTGATTCCGTGGCTATTCCACGGATTCCTGTGAGACCAGGTTCCTAGCAGCAGTGTACCTGTGTAAAATGCACATGATATTAGGAGGAGTATTACTCTACTCAAAAAAAAATAGAGATTTGTAGTGATATTTTCCTTCATAATTCATATCTTTAACAAGAAAGTGTGTGTGTGCATGCTGTAGTGAGGTGGTTAACATGTGCTTACCTTCTCCAGTAGCTGGCGCAGCTGTCTGCTCTTGGCGTCTCTGGAGCAGAGACTTTGTTCTGGTGCCACCACGGTGCAGATACAGCGGCCATCAGCATCCTGAGCCGAGCTGTAGACCTGCCAGCCCTCCTTAGGCCCGATAGTCTGCAGGCACACATACACACTGTGGTTAGACTGATATTCTAGTTCAAGCATTGACTTCAGATTAATGCATCACTGGGTGTAGGAGCCAATACTGTGTTTAAGAAAGTTTAGGTTTTTTACTGTAGATTATAACGTTTTTTATATTGGTTTTGTGTTATGACGTTATTGCCTTTTATTGTGTAGTTGAAATTTACCACAGCACCTGAAGTAGGCGCTGCTCATGCGCATTGTTGTTCTGAAGGACTTGGTAAAAAGGTAAAAGCGTGGATTAGCAGAGTGCTAATAGGTATAGAGAAAAAAGGTTTTTTGACCGTCATTTCAGATGTTGCCGTTCTTTTAGATGTTTCAGTTACTTCGTGATGTTTGTGGAAATCCAAGAGAAGCTTGGATTGACGTGTATTAATGGAATACCTGGATTATTCTGCAAAGATCAATAAACCAAGGAAACTACAACCTGACTCCGGTGGTTTGTGAGTAATTAAGGAACAGTAACATACGAGGCGAGCCAGCTGTACCTGCCTACTGCTAATAAATTAAGTGGCTTTAGAATTAAGATTTATGCTTGCCACTACACTGGGTCTCTGGGGTCAACTGTTAAGCTGTAATTCTAAACATATAGCAACAAAGTAGTAGAAAATCTTTAAAGAAAAACTCTTGATGACCAGGTTGATTAGAATAACAGCCTTGTGTGGGATTTAATTGGCAGGTATCAAAAACAGATGACAACACATCCAAAGATCAGAACAACTCAGAGCCAGAAACACTCAAAAACAGCAAACTGGGTGTCTGCTACCTTCTCCTTAGTCTAACATGTAGCTTCTACTAAATAAAATGATGTTTTGTGGTTGAACAGTTTTAAAACATGTAGTTTTAGCATAAAATGCAACACTTTAACAACAATTTAGTAGAATACTTTATGTTAAAACAACCCAATTAAATTGCTGAATATAATACTCTGTCTAAAAATGATTTATTTCCTGAATAATTACTATTATGTTCATTTTTCATATGATAAAGGTAATCTTTTAGGCTAAACCACTTCAACCTAACTTTGTTTTGTTGGCTCAGCACAATTAATTCATGTCCTGCACTATTTTAAAAAGTAGTTGTAACAACCCTATTAAATAAAGTAACTCTTAATAATATCATACACGTTTAAATGGCCCAAGAAAATTATGTTAGTATGTTACAATTACCCTTACAAATCTAGTTAGACTGACCCCTGGTAATTAATAACAGTAACGCAAATACATCATGTTGACTCAACATATTTACATTTTGTTCACTCAACAAAATTGTTTCTCGCTAAATTAAAGCATTTTATTTAGGTGGAAATTATTTCCATAATTTTATTTTGTTCTGGGAACAAGTTATTTTTGCCTGGCTATTTCATTTCTTCTGCTCGTGTGTCATTGTTTCTTTGTAACTAAGGTTTTAATGTCCTGTACTTTCCTGTTATGGCATCACTTGATATAAGAGCACACTTGGGAGATTGAGTTCCTATTCTAATGTTATTGTATCAACCAGAACCCAGACCTATTTATCCTTGAAGGAAAATCATGGGGTATATACCACAGACCAAGTGGACCACAAAGCACACATTTCTGATGTGTTTTTTTTCATTTTTATTCTACCCCTAAATGTCAAAGATCTGTGATGTAACATATATGTCACATTGGGTGTTTATGGTGTTTATTTTTATTATATTTCTTATTTTTATATAAATAAACTCGACACCTTTTCTGCTTACAGAAACACAAATTTGTCTTTTTCTAAAATTGTGACATTAATAGTGCTGTTTCACAACAAATTATTTTTCAGATTTGTTTTTAAGTAACAAAATAATAATAAATCAATAATAAAAACAAACAACAAACCCTAATAGGGTTAAATGCAATAAAGGACACCCTATTAACGAATTAGAATTGTTAAATGGGTTTAAACAAAAAATCGTAACAAAAAATAAGCTTTTTGAAATTAGCTACCATTTTAGATTTCTGTTTCCAGTCACAATCACATTTTGGAGAAGTCACTAAAGTGTTTGTTACACCCATGTCACCGTGGGTTCTTATGGGTTAAGATATGCTATGCTGACTTTTGTCCAAGAAGTTTTCCTTTCCCATGACCTGATATTTTACCTTGTGTACCTATGTTACATATATTTTCAATGTAGATTTATCTATGGATTTATCCTACAATACGCTGCTACAGATGCATCCACTTTGGAACAAACCACAGACAATATCAGAGGCAGAGGACTTTTTCTCTCCCACTTTCTCAGAAGGCAATATTCGACCCCTCCACCTTTTAAGTTTGGAAAACTAACATTATATTAAAAAAAGGAGAAATTGCCCACACTTGGAAACAATGCCAGCTCAAGCTCCCAGCCTCCTTTTCTACCTCCTCTGCTCTCATTATTCGTGCATAGATTTGACGTTTTAACTTGAAAGATTTCTTTAATCAATGTGATGGACTGAACTGCACCAACGTACCATCATATATTATATATTAGCTTAAATAAAAGTAAAAACGTGTCTGTGTGAAATGAATGCCTATGACAGCTTTGGATTTAAAGTCTCTAGGCTATAGTTATGTAATAAATGCATGTTTTGAAAATGTATATTGCTTTGAAGTGTAATGCAGATATCAGGCAAGTAATCCAAGCAAGCACGGAGTGGTTTTATTCTGCACATTTTAAGGTGAGTCAATATATATTTTTGCTGTATAAAATAGTGTTATGACCATCCATTGAATCAAATGATGTCAGTGTTTGGTCCTTCCTCAGGTAGAAGTGTCTAAAGCCCAATTTGAGGATGTATGCCTGTATAGATTCAGTGTTTAAACTACACAGCAAAATCTGTAGTGTTGTTTTTTCAGTGTTAATTATTTTGAGTCTATTTAGAGTTTAGAGTTGAAGTAGAATTGTAGATGTAGAATTTAGAGTTGTTTTAACATTGTAGTGATCAAAAAGCTTCTGCCAGCGTTGTTACATGTTAACATGTAAGATAAGAGTTAGATTCACTTCAGTTGGAGTTGATTTTCAGATTTTGTGACTTGTATGTTCGGCTAAAGACAGAATGAACTTTTAATGTATCGTAAAACAAAACAATGAATGTTAATTATCACATTAGTGAAAGGAAATAACATGATTTTAGGGTTAAAATACACTTTAATGTGTCATAAAATAACACGATGTATGAAAAGGAATAACACAATTTGGAGTTAAAAGTGCACTTATGTGGTGTCAATAAATAACACCAAGGGTGTCGAATATTTAACACTATTAAAGAGTTAAAATATTAACACTTTCCAAGTGTAATTTTAACTCAGAATCTGTGAGAACTATATAAACTCAGAAAAAGTGTTAAATTTAACACTCTGTGAGTTGAATTAACACTCCTGAATTGGATACTGTTTTAGCAAAGACAAAGGTGTTCCCCAAGGTTCGATGTTAGGTCCACTTTTTTTTGTATTTATATTAGTGATGTTTCAGCGATGTGATGCATATCTTGAAGCAGCTATTAAAACAAATCAATTGCCTTTTTTATGTTGGATGTTGGATTTAGCTGAACACTGATAAACCCTGCCTTAAACTAAGACTTACCACACTAATCTGTCCCATCCCCAAAATTGCGCATCAGGTATTACTTTCCTGAGATAATCCCCTTTTTACAAATTTTCGGGCATCTGAATTGATGACAAATTCTCAAGCACATACAAATAAATTAAACTTGAAGTTGAGGGGGAAAACTAGACTTGCACAGAGAAAATAGAGGAGTCGAGCCATTTGTCAGGTCTGGTTGATGGATCATTTACAGAGTGAGACATGGAGGCTGTCTGCCCTTTAACTTGCAGATTTATTACAGGTAAAATCTATTGTCCTTAGCATTGTCAGGAGAGCTCAGCATTGTATCATGTGGGAATTTTTTTTCTGGTCTTCTATTCCTGAAGGGATCTACAAGTGTACTCCACCTTCTCCATACTGTAAATAACGTCTTTACCATCTATTATCTGCTTTTAATTTGGTTATTCTCTACTTAGTATATGTTTGATCATCTTATAGACAACAGTCAGTGAATGTTGTGTATGCAGAGAGTACATTTATTGGAGTTCTAGCCAATAACAAGACATCAGAGCTTAACACCATCCTCAAAACTCCAACGATCAAGTTAAAAAGACCCTCTTTCTTCCTAATCTCTTCACCAAAGTAGAACACCAGACCACAGATCACCAAGTAGAGATGCAACCTCACTGCAAAAAAAGAAAAGTTGGGTGAACTCAAAATTTCAAGGCAACAAACTTCGATAAAATTTTAAGTTGGACGATTAAACTAAATATTTTAAGTTTTGTTTTTGAGTTTGCTCAACTCTGAATTCAGATTTTTGAACTTGTAACTGTAACGCTGCTATGAAATGTCAGCTAATGTTGCGACCACAATTTTGAGTTAGCATTGATATGCTAATGGCTACTCTTGTAGCTGTAACAAGCAGCGCCGCTAGCATCAGTTAGCCGCTAGCATCAGTTAGCCGCTAGCTTTCGCTAATGACCGAATTTCACTGCTTTCCCGCATTTCCCAACAAAGAAATAAGAGTTATCAGAACTATTGTCCCTTGTTGTGAACCCCAACTTAAAGATATAAGTAACAACAACTCACCAACTTGTTTTTGAGCAGACAACTGGCTTCCTTTGTTGTGCTAACTTACATTATTGCCCTAAATGTCAATCATTTATATTTCCAAGTTTTACCAACTTAAATCACTGTTTTCGGCCAAAAAATACAAGTTGGCTTTTTTTGCAGTGCTGTAGCTTGGTGGTAACAGTCATTCCTAAATTGACAGATACTCTTTAAGGGGACACAGTTTGATGCAGCTGAATAGTATATTAAATGTATGAAAGTGAAAGTATTGAAATTAGACAACATAAAATAAAATATGATTAATGAATTTCATTTTAAATCATGTCATGTTCATGCAATTAATATTTCTGGAGGTTGCCATTGGTCCGTAACTATATGGGTCGGAATAGATTATTTATAACATCAACGCCCATTTTTCAGCAATCAAAATGTACACTTTCTTTGATTGTGATTCATCACATCAGGACACACAATAGGGACTCAAAATGCACGACTCAGACAAGGTAGATCAGCTCAAACAAGCTTTACTGAGCTAAGCTCAGTACACAGGAAGGCAGTCAACAAGGCAAAGGATCCAAAAGCTAGAGAGAAAAACACAAAACAGGGCTGACACATGCAGAGAGTCATGAAGGGAATGCTGAACTGCTTGTCAAAGACAAACTGGCCACAAGTGGAAGAACACACAGGGTTTATATACACAGAAAATAAGATCCTGGTGAGACTAATCAGGGCCGTGCATGTAATCACATGCTGGAAAACACAGAAAGCACAACGAGGACAATAAAGATACACCAGGACTACAAAATAAAACAGGAAACACAAAAACAGACATAACACATACACACTGTAAAACCCAACTTGTTGTTTCAACTTAAATATCTGAGTGTCCATGCTGCGAAAGAATTTGATGTCAAGACAACAAAGACAATGGAGTTAACTAAAAAAAAATCTAATATTTGACTCAATATTTTAAGTTATATTGACTTTTTGCACAGATCTTTGTTGTATTGAAAAGGGAAAATTAGTTATGATAACAGACATGCAACATTGGGTTTTACAGTGCAAGGTAACTTGACTAACATGACACTATTGACACGACACTTTCATCATTTTCATCATTTCCTGCTACCAGGTTACTGTCTTTCTTTAAAAATCAACAATCTCTGTGACAAGAACTTGTTCAGTTTTACACTATGATTTAAAACTGACTGAAAGCTATTTTTCACCTGCCTGCTAGTATTTATTTCTTCATTTTCAAAAATCTCTTTTAAACAAAAACAACGTTCTTTAGGGTGACATTATAGTGTATTCTACATTCAACAAACAAAGATATAACAAAACTAGGATGACATTTGGACAGTGTAAACCTCCACCAAGGCCAAAATGGAATGGGTTCTTCTTTGGCCCATGCTACAAACAAACAAACAAACAAACAAACAAACAAACAAACAAACAAACTTAAATGACATGACACTTTCATCATTTTCATCATTTTTTAACTTTCTCAAATTTTGCTTGAGTTATTTTCCTGCTACCAGGTCACTGTGTGTGAGCTGTGATGATGCCTAAAGATAATGCACAACATCTTTTACTATTTAGAATAAATTATTCTCCAGTGCACTCAAAAATATGTGTTGACTCAATTGATTCATGTGACCTGTGGCCGTGCTCTCTCTAGCAACGCAGAGATTTAGCTGACGCTTCAATCAAGCAAAAACAGGCAAACAAGCCTGAAGATGCTTATGTATTCATATAAATATTTATGTACTTTGCCACCAAGGACTCTGCTGGTAAACCTTGTCATCTACTATAATCTGAGTGACATATCTGGAGAGAAGGAGGTAAATTTGGAAGAAGGGGGGGTTTATGAACAAACAAAAGCCGTTCATACACTGACGAGGTGGTTATGTTGGATAACAGTAAGCTAACAGTAGCTGGAAAAAACAATGAAATGAGGACAATGCTGACAAAGAGCAAGAAAGAAAACTTGACTGTCAATTAGGGAGAAAAAGAGGTAGCGTTGGAAAAATAGATATGCTGGCACAAATATCACAACAGAAGTAAAAGACAGCAAACATGGCATGATGAGATGAGGTGAGCAGTAAACAGAGAGAGGACTAATGCACTGCAAAAAAAGCCAACTTGTACTTTTTGGCCTAAAACAGTGATTTAAGTTGGTAAAACTTGGAAATATAAATTATTGACATTTAGGGCAATAATGTAAGTTAGCACAACAAAGGAAGCCAGTTGTCTGCTCAAAAACAAGTTGGTGAGTTGTTGTTACTTATATCTTTAAGTTGGGGTTCACAACAAGGGACAATAGTTCTGATAACTCTTATTTCTTTGTTGGGAAATGCGGGAAAGCGGTGAAATTTGGCCATTAGCGAAAGCTAGCGGCTAACTGATGCTAGCGGCTAACTGATGCTAGCGGCGCGGTTGCAACATTAGCTGACATTTCATAGCAGCGTTGCAATCGTGCCAACTCAGCATATTGCAGAAGTTAGCAGAAGTAAAGATTAAAAGTTATTAAAATGTAAAATTATAAGTTAGTACAACTTACAGTTGAGTTGACAAAAATCTGAATTCAGAGTTGAGCAAACTCAAAAACAAAACTTAAAATATTTAGTTTAATTGTCCAACTTAAAATTTTATCGAAGTTTGTTGCCTTGAAATTTTGAGTTCACCCAACTTTTCTTTTTTTGCAGTGTAGACTGGAACTTTACCTTATATAAAACCAGTCCAATCTGGCAAGCTCATGTTTTATTTGCTCTGGCAGATCCACGACTCTCCCATTCAGACAGACATTGGCCAATCACAGCAACATATCAGGCTGGTTTGATAGGATGATTGACTTCCAGTGCAACTCAGACTCAGAGCAAACTACCAACCTGGGCAGCACTGATCAGATATGAATCAAGATTCTGTTACTGCACTGCCTATTTCTCACCTGAAATCTCTCCACAAACACATTTTAGTGCATTTTGTAACTGAAATTTCAGTCCCCCAAAAGTGGAGCAAGCGAGGTCCTAACTTGCATGTGTCATCACACTCTTTGTTGCTCTGATTGGTCAGGGTGGTCACGTTGCATTGCTCTGATTGTTTGTCAATCTGAGGCAGTTTGGTCTGCACGGGTTAATAATATTAATAATGTCCTTTGGAAATCCAATAAAAGAACTCAGAGGTTACAGACTAATACACACTGGAAAATTAGTCTGCCAATACCAAGATACCTGATACGATTACATTCAACAAATAACATTGATTGATTGATTGATTGATTGATTGATTAGGGTTTAGCAATATTATGCTAAGTCAGTCATTTATGCTGAAGTAGTCCTGCAAAAAACACAACAAATACATAACCCAAAACAATAAACCACAAGATAATAATATATCAAACTGAGAGTTTTATGTCAGATTATGTAGAGATAATTTCCTTTCCTTTGGTGCCATCTGGCTCCTTGTTGGCCAGACGACAGATACAGTCATAATATACTATATAATATAATAATAACCAGTACTGTAAATGTCACTCTCAGCTGCACTGAGGCATGAAAAGTTTGAGAGCTTATTCACAGTTCAATCAGGTCGCCTCATAAACGTCCAATATTAAGATGGGACTAGAAGTGAGCCTGACCTTGTGTGCAGCAATAAAAGTAATAAAGTTCTGATCATTCATTATAAGTGGCTACTGGACTGTCTTATAGTTTTTAAGTCAATCATTTATATGAGGTCTTTGAGTAATAGAGAGCTGTTTTTCTAATAACAGGCCAGTGTTAGATAACGATGCCATAACATGAACAATTGTACAGTATAATGGTTTCTAATTAGAGCCCATTATCAAGGATTTTTATATCATACTGTAATATCATATGTTATATTGCAAAGTGTTTTTATGATTACATCAGCCAAGGAGGGTATGTTTTCAGTTCATTTCAGTTTGTTTGTTTGTTTGTTTGTTTGTAACATGGGCCAAGGAAGAACCCATTCCATTTTGGCCTTGGCGGAGGTTTACACTGTCCAAATGCCATCCTAGTTTTGTTATATCTTTGTTTGTTGGATGTAGAATACACTATAATGTCACCCTAAAGAACATTGTTTTTGTTTAAAAGAGATTTTTTAAAATGAAGAAATAAATACTAGCAGGCAGGTGAAAAATAGCTTTCAGTCAGTTTTAAATTATAGTGTAAAAGTGAACAAGTTCTAGTCACAGAGATAGTTGATGTTTAAAGAATGTACGACCCTAGTTTAAAAAAAAGTTGAGATGCCACATAACACATAAAATAGCATGCATCAAAAATAGATTTACTGAAACAATCTTGGTTGTAGAAAGAAATCTAATAAACAGAGAGAAAATTGCTGTTTAGGAGACATTAAAAGGTCTGAGTAGTCTTAGTAAATCAAGTAAACATGTACAAAAAAAAATCAAAATCTGTGTAATAAATGCTACATACAATGTGTACAGTGTTGATTGAATAAATCTGGTAATAAAGGGTTAATGCATCCTCATCTGTTTCTTGATTAAACATGTAGTGATACATTTTGATGCTGTTTTCTGGTTTGGACTGTAAACATTAAACAGAATATTGTTGCCAATTTGACTCCAAAGTCATATTGATGATATGCATATCAGCCTTCAAAAGGGTTGAGTAACACTTTACAATAACCATCGTTTATAGATTGTAAATAACCATTTATAAATGGTAAACAGATAGTTTATTAACGTTTAATCATCATTTATAAACCGTATATAGGCCATTTAGAATGGTAAATAGAAAATGTATTAAGGTTGAACTATAATTTATAAATGCCAAATAGATGGTATATTAATGTAAGTTGATAGTTACTTTACCATAAACAAATGGTTAGTTTATTAATAGTTTTGCACTCATTTGAACATTTTTAACAGCATATCAAGTATGTTGATGATTACAAAATTATTCTTATACCTTTAAGAACTTGTTTGAAAACATTTAAATATTAAATATGTATAGAATTTTGTAATTGGTTAATAATTGGTTTATAAACCATCTATAAACATCACTTAGATGGTTATTGTAAAGTGTTACCAAGGGTTGAAGTCAACCCCTGAAAGAAGACTGGGAGATCAACAAGAGAACTGCAGACACACAAATGTGTCCTGGCAACTGGTTATGTGTTTGTGTTTGTGTTTGTGTGTGCGGTACATGTGGTATGTAACCACTCATGCATGTGTGTGTGTGTGTGTGTGTGTGTGTGTGATGCCTGTGCAGAGAGCAGAACGGTGCTGGGAGCTCTGAGCTGCTGGATGCTGTTTTGTGAGGATGATTAATGACTAGACTCTGGCTCGTGGCTCTGTGAAACCATTGTAGCCTTGAGTCTGATCTCCTTCTATCTAACCTAGTGAGAGATAGAACATTCTGAAAAATAAGCCTTCACCTCATCAGCAACACAGTTTGATCAGTAAAATACAATGTCATTAAATTACACAACATGATACATGTTGTTCCTCATGTGTGCAACAGCTATAATATGGTCTTATTAAATATGGCTTCAAAATATTTCAACTTCTGTGCATAGAAATACCCAGGTCTTCCATGGCTCTCCCACATCTGTAGGGTCTAGAGAGCAATCACAAGACTTCTACAAGCTGAGCCAGCAACTTCAAGTTTAGCGCTAAGCTAACTTGACTAACTCTTCAAGACTTTCCAAAGTTATCGTTACCAAATTAATCAAATTCTGATACTTAAATGTGTCATTCTGCGGGGGTTATGGCATTCGATAAAATCGCCCGGTAGATTTAAAGATTTCTTTTTCCTAATGGAAGTCTATGGGCAAAAAGTATTTACTTCCACCATTTGTCCGATATGTCGAATTGTCTTAAAAGACAGGTGCTCTTCCTGGGTGGTAGGTTGACACTGAATCTCATATTTATCACATTTTTCTGTGTTGTAAACAGTCATTGTTGTTGTAAGCCATCTGCTAGCAGTCCCCATGATGCCTTGGGTTTAATTTGTCAACCAGTGAGAGGCTTTCTGTCTTTCTGACTGGAAATGTAACTTAAAGTAGCTAATAAGCTTTAGTGAGATGGACTGTTGTACCAATGCAATCTATCTGCATATTTCTTTAACTTCTCTGATGGTTTTCCTTCATTCCCTCCTCAGTACACACACTGCAAAAAAAGAAAAGTTGGGTGAACTCAAAATTTCAAGGCAACAAACTTCGATAAAATTTTAAGTTGGACACTTAAACTAAATATTTTAAGTTTTGTTTTTGAGTTTGCTCAACTCTGAATTCAGATTTTTGTCAACTCAACTGTAAGTTGTACTAACTTATAATTTTACATTGTAATAACTTTTAATCCTTACTTCTGCTAACTTCTGCAATGTGCTGAATTGGCACGATTGTAACGCCACTATGAAATGTCAGCTAATGTTGCGACCACAATTTTGAGTTAGCATTGATACGCTAATGGCTACTCTTGTAGCTGTAACAAGCAGCGCCGCTAGCATCAGTTAGCCGCTAGCATCAGTTAGCCGCTAGCATCAGTTAGCCGCTAGCTTTCGCTAATGAATTTCACCGCTTTCCCACATTTCCCAACAAAGAAATAAGAGTTATCAGAACTATTGTCCCTTGTTGTGAACCCCAACTTAAAGATATAAGTAACAACAACTCACCAACTTGTTTTTGAGCAGACAACTGGCTTCCTTTGTTGTGCTAACTTACATTATTGCCCTAAATGTCAATCATTTATATTTCCAAGTTTTACCAACTTAAATCACTGTTTTAGGCCAAAAAATACAAGTTGGCTTTTTTGCAGTGTAGAAAGAAAAGCAACACTTATAAATAAATGTGTTTGACTGGGTGTCTGGTAGCTGATTCCCAGCCTTGGTGGTGTGGACACCGAGGTATTCTCACTATTCTGTTTGCTGGAGACGGACGCTTTGCAAACACTTCACACACTTCCCTGAAAAACGTCTCTCTCCACTGTTAACCCCCCTATGATCATCCATCTAACTGTCCTCCCGTTTCTATCCAAAACCCTGGGTAACCATAGAAAAACTGCTTGTGTCCTTTTCTTTTTAATGAGTTTACCGAAACGCCTGTAGCTCTGCATTTTCAATTATTTTACAGGTAGACACATGGCTGTGATGAGATGGAGATTGTTTGTGTGTAGTGTTATTCCCAGAGACAAAAGATTATTTTTAAGAACCTCATTTATTTGTGGCTCAAAATAAGATTATAGACCTGCATTTTTTGGGCATTTGTTGGTGAGGAATAGTAGATACACTGTATTTACATTACCAAGAGCAGTTATGGGAGGGTTACTTTTTAAACATATTACACTACAGATTACTGAACACATGCCCCGCACTCAATCTTAAATATGACCTCATTGGTTGGGTAGTGAAGTAATCTCTTCAAGTAATCTACACTACCGGTCAAAAGTTTTAGAACACCCCAATTTTTCCAGTTTTTTATTGAAATTCAAGCAGTTCAAGTCAAATGAACAGCTTGAAAGGGTCCAAAGGTAAGTGGTGAACTGCCAGAGGTAAATAAAAAAAGGTAAGCTGAACCAAAACTGGAAAATAATGTACATTTCAGAATTATACAAGTAGGCCTTTTTCAGGGAACAAGAAATGGGTTAACAACTTAACTCTATGGAGTCTTGGGCTATTTTGTCCATTTTTGAATTCTTTTCATGTCTTTGTAAGTCATTTTGTGTCTCTTTTTGTCATTTTGTGTCTTTTTTTTGGTCATTTTGTGTCTTTTTTTTAGTCCTTTAGTCCAACATAAAATGTGATTTTGAATCTTTTTTCTACTTTCAAAACACTATCATGCTAAATGTTGCAAATGTGCATTAATTTCAGAGTACACTGAGACATTAAACTGCATCATTTCCAATTAAATTCTGGAAAAGTTGGTGTGTTCTAAAACTTTTGACCAGTAGTGTATTTGTAAAGGCAGTGTCTGTATTCAGAATACATCATTTCAGCTGTAACAGAATACAGTGACTTATATTTTCAATAAATAAGTCGTCACTTGTATTTTTTTATTCCCCAACACATATTAAGTTTGGTTGTCGGCCTGAGGAAAATGTTGCCTGCCTTGCCTTGAAAAGAGAAAAACAGGGAATGAACTATTCATCTGGACCCGAACAGTGTGCACACTCCTTTGTGCCCGGCAGTGAAAAATATATTTTTTGTCTCATTCTTGAGTAGTTTAGCTGGAATGTGTGCACTTCTGGTCCCTCTTCTGAGGAGAAAACACATAACATTTCTGTGATAAACCTGTTCTCTAGACGCTTGTTAAGAAAATAATGTTTGTAAGAGTTTAATCATAAATGACCAGTCATCGCTGCTGCCTGTGGTTTTTTTTTTTGTTTGCTCACTGCTGGCATGCTGCACAAGGTGGACATGATTTTCAAAATCTTGGATCACTCAATAAATACATGCAAAGTCAAGCTGCAAAGCGTAAACAATCATTTTAATGAGTTCCTCCCTGTGGAAGATATAATTCATGCTATCACACCAATTACACACCTAATTGAATCTCTTGTCTGTTTGTTATTCTGTCATCAACATGTATTTCACTCTGAACATGGTCTCTGTCCCCAGCAACCTGCTGATGAAGGGCCAGAGTGAATAGGTTAATATGTGTAATATTGAATTAGTGAATGGTGTCGGGGAATGTTAGCCACTCTTTTTAAATCTGAATCACTTCCTCTGCTGTCGACCGTGACCGTGAGAAATTACAGTTAAAAGAAGAAGAAAAATAGGTGAAAGAGAAGGTATTTTTTCCTACAGTTGAGTAAAATTCTTGTAAAATCACAGCACATTTGATACGAGATGTTGTGCTGCTCTTTTCACCCCTGCATGCCAAACTAGCAGGACTCTAGCAGAGGAATGGAGCTGCTTAGTGCTAAGTGGATCTGTTTTAGCCACTGCCAAGATTCACAGCAAGTCCATCTACTGTAGCTGACTGTCTGCAGCGTAAACGGATCTCCACCCTGCTGAGTAGAGCCTCGGCCCTTTTCATCCAATTTCTTTTGCGAGTCTTGTGATGGCTGATTCCATTTGCTATATGAGTCTGGCCATGTGAGAACCCCCCGGAGGGAGACCACAGGTGAGAGGCTGGCTGGGAAAAATTAAAAGATTGTCGGTGGTGGCGGTGGCAGAAATCAATCTGTTATAAATACAGTCTGGATAAACAGCGTGAGAGGCTCCGAGTCCCTCTGCAGCATCAGCTGGAGCTGCAGAGAGGCAACAAATGGACACAAATAATCGGATTCTAAGTAGCCACTATCATTGTTTTCTCACTGGAGTGGAACATATGGAAGTGGAAGCTTACTCTCAGCAGGCAATTCCTCAAGTGGCACCTTCTCCTCCACAGCTCTCACACATTACAGCAGGGTAGAAGGGAAGGTTGGAGGTGATAGACTAGAAACGTCTCTCATAAGTCACACATGCCTTTGTAAATTTATTCTCTGTCACTGCAGGAGATCTGTGTGAATTACATTGCAGAACATCTGGATTTCTCATTATATATACCACTTCAGTGTTAAAATGTTTAAAAAGTAGGGGTGTGCCATATCGTATCGTTCACGATAATATCGGTATTTTTTTTTACGGTTAAAAAAAATGCATATCATGATATTGGCAACGTTCCTACTGCTTGATGTCGTGGTTAAAGTTGTTTTAATCACAAAAAGCTACTTACTCCCTGTAGCTTTCAAAATAAGAGCACGGTGTGTTAAGAGAATCCACCACAGAATTTACAAGAAGACTGTCAAAATAAGATGCCTTAAGTAAAACATACAAGAACCTTTATTCTCCTTTACTAAATGTCATTAAAATATGCCCCCGGAACCCCTAAATGGTTTTATTATTTGCTCATACTGAAGAGTCAAGAGTAAATTTTTTTGTATTTGGCAACTGTTGAGATTTGCACTTCACACTACATTTTAGATTTTTATTTATTTACACAGACTAAATCTATATCTTTTAAAGTATTTCCTAATATCGTCAAGAATATCGTTATCGCAAAAATGGCCTGAAATATCGTGATATTCTTTTAGGGACATATCGCCCAGCCCTACTAAAAAGGACTATGGACTATATATATTTTGTGGAGTTGTGTACTCACATTTTTCAAAATGTTTCAAACTATGTTCAAATCCCGAGAAATCTCTAATTTTAATCAAGGAGATGGTCAGAGTAATGTGTTTACCGTTGCCTGTTAATGATGTCATAAACCCTTTAGCATTAGAGAAACACAGTGAAACTCCTTTATTCAGAGTTTGTAGCTATTCAAGTCAACAGGTTTAATTCAGCTCTGTGTTCCATATTTTTATTGATGTGTATACAAAAAACCAGAGGGACATACCTCCATCAGGGTACATTAAACATGTTGTACACATCCTTAAATTTAAATTGTATAATTTTAAGAACAAACAACAGTCAATATTTAGATACTTAGACATAGTCTGTATAAAATGAATAATCTGACCACATAAACATGACTGATAAAATACATAAATAATAGTAAAAGAGAGAGGGGAAAGAGAAGGAAGTTTAAAAAAAAGAGACAAAGACAAAGAAAAGAAAGGAGTGTGTGTGTGTGTGTGTGTGTGTCCATAAATGGTTGCCATTTATTGTAGAATTTGCTCAAGTTTCCCTTTCTTGAATATCTAATGTTTTATTCAGCTCTCGGTAAAAGACTAATTGTCTGGATCTGAAGTTATCAGAGAAACATCAGCAGCAGTTTAGCTCCAATCCCTTCACCGACCAGCCAAATAGCATCCATGAAACTGCTATAATTAGTGTTTTACTGGATGAAATCAACAGGTCTGTGTGTTCTGGAGAGAAGGAGACCTCAGCTGATAATTCAGCCTCGCCTCAAACATCTGGATCTAAAGTTAAAAGAGAAACAAGCTGAGCAAATATTAGTACCAGCTTGGCTCTGCCAACCAGCTCAACCACTTCTGACAAACATATTTTTTATTGTGAAAGTACTTTATTCTGGGGTTTTTAACCATTTAAATCAATGGGTCCATTTGTTTTGCAGAGGGAGAGAGCTCTGTGCTTAATACTACACTGCAAAAAAAGAAAAGTTGGGTGAACTCAAAATTTCAAGGCAACAAACTTCGATAAAATTTTAAGTTGGACAATTAAACTAAATATTTTAAGTTCTGTTTTTGAGTTTGCTCAACTCTGAATTCAGATTTTTGTCAACTCAACTGTAAGTTGTACTAACTTACAATTTTTACATTGTAATAACTAATGTTGTGACCACAATGTTGAGTTAGCATTGATACGCTAATGGCTACTCTTGTAGCTGTAACAAGCAGCGCCGTTAGCATCAGTTAGCCGCTAGCATCAGTTAGTCGCTAGCATCGGCTAGCCGCTAGCATCAGTTAGCCGCCAGCATCCGTTAGCCGCTAGCATCGGCTAGCCGCTAGCATCAGTTAGCAGCTAGCATCAGTTAGCCGCTAGCTTTCGCTAATGACCGAATTTCACCGCTTTCATGCATTTCCCAACAAAGAAATAAGAGTTATCAGAACTATTGTCCCTTGTTGTGAACCCCAACTTAAAGATATAAGTAACAACAACTCACCAACTTGTTTTTGAGCAGACAACTGGCTTCCTTTGTTGTGCTAACTTACATTATTGCCCTAAATATCAATAATTTATATTTCCAAGTTCTATCAATCAATCAATCAAACTTTATTTATGTAGCGCTTTTCATACATATAAATGCAACTCAAAATGCTTTTTTTTACCAAATTAAATCACTGTTTTAGGCCAAAAAATACAAGTTGGCTTTTTTGCAGTGTGCTCCTGGTAAAATCCTCCTGAGCGTCTTGGTCTTCAGTTACAGTAACAGTAACGGACTCGACCAGCAGTCTGTCTGCATGTGAGCATCAGAGAAACACTGATTTTTAAGGTCAAACTGCTTCATTCAACTGTTTTGAATCAAAGGGTCCATTTGGAGGTCCTACTGAACAATAAACACTGAAGATAACTTAATCCTGAGAAACTGTCCGTCTGCTATTATTGTTTAGACCGAGAGAACATTTTGTACCTTTTCACTGTTTTCACTCACTTAGCTTCTGTGTTTAGTTATTTAAAACCAGACAGATAAACTAATGTGTTTGTCCTGTACTTTGCTTTGCATGAACTGTCGTAGAATTAATGTGAAGATGTATTAAAATATCTGACATATCGCAGCTTAAATATGCATTAAATATGTTTTGATAAACACACAGAAATCTGACCAACAGTCACAGTCTCTTTACAGGAAACTTCTGCTTGATTGAGATATGAACAGCTCTGATTTGGGAAATCCCAAGTGTGCTCTTATATCAAGTATTCTTCATAACAGGAAATTACAGGACGTTGACCCTTAGTTACACAGAAACAATGACACGCCAACTTGCAAAGTAAAAAGAGAGAAACTGGGTGTTGTCTCTCAGTAGGGCTGGGCGATATGGCCCTAAAAGAATATCACGATATTTCAGGCTATTTTTGCGATAACGATATTCTTGACGATATTACGAAATACTTAAAAAGATATAGAAAATATGTTTTTTTTTAGTCTGTATAAATAAATAAAAATCTAAAATGAAGTGTGAAGTGCAAATCTCAACAGTTGCCAAATACAAAAAATTACTCTTGACTCTTGAGTATGAACAAATAATAAAAAATAACCATTTAGGGGTTTCGGGGGCATATTTTAATGACATTTTGTAAAGGAGAATAAAGGTTCTTGCATGTTTTGTTTAAGGCATCTTATTTTGACAGTCTTCTTGTAAGTTCTGTGGTGGATTCTGTTAACACACCGTGCTCTTATTTTGAAAGCTGCATGTGTTTAGCGACAGAGAGTAAGTAGCTTTTTGTGATTAAAACAACTTTAACCACGACATCAAGAAGAAGGAATGTTGCCAATATCGTGATATGCATTTTTTTTAACCATAAAAAAAATATACTGATATTATCGTGAACGATACGATATGGGACACCCCTGTCTCTCAGAGTTGTTCTGACTGTTGGATGTGTTGTATCATCTGTTTTTAATATCTGCCAATTAAAATCCCGCACAAGGCTGTGATTCGAATCTATCTGTTCGATTTTCTACAACAGAACCTGTTTTCAGACTTTTATAAGCAGGTAAAATGAGCATTAAAATCAAAAATACAATGCTGTTAATACATTGAGGAACAGATCCAGGTGCCGGTGATGCCAATAAAGCCATATCTCATATCTCAGTGATGCTGCCACAACACAGGGAGCTAAACAGATGCTATCTCTCCCGTCATCTATCAACCTGTCCAAACAAAAAGCCACCAGGGGATTGGAGCCAAGTGAAGTGGAATGCGCATGTCAGTAGTGTAACTGATGATCATAGTGCTTAAATGAGTTAACATTTTAGCTCTAATGGCAGGGGAAGATGAACTCTTATGTGCAGCCAGCTCTGAGACTAGACTGATACAGACATCTGAGACAGCTTTAACAAATGGTAACACCCCGAAACACAGCAGCAACAGCAGCAACAGCAGCAACAGCAATCCTGGCAACCAAACCCTGAGACCTTAAAGGTTCCAGTTAGATACTGACAATGAGATGATGCATACACTGTAAAAAATGTCTGTAGATTTTACGGTGAAAAACTGCTAAACCATGACAGTAAAATACCGTAAAATGATAAATGAGTTAATTCAGTTTCAGTAACAATGAAACACTGTAAATATTTCAGAATTATACAAGTAGGCCTTTTTCAGGGAACAAGAAATGGGTTAACAACTTAACTCTATGGAGTCTTGGGCTATTTTGTCCATTTTTGAATTCTTTTCATGTCTTTGTAAGTCATTTTGTGTCTTTTTTTAGTCATTTTGTGTCTTTTTTTTAGTCATTTTGTGTCTTTTTTTGGTCATTTTGTGTCTTTTGGTGTCTTTTTGGTCATTTTGTGTCCTTTTTTAGTCCTTTAGTCCAACATAAAATGTGATTTTGAATCTTTTTTTTTACTTTCAAAACACTATCATGCTCAATAAAGAATTTTAAATGTTGCAAATGTGCATTAATTTCAGAGTACACTGAGACATTAAACTGCATCATTTTCAATTAAATTCTGGAGAAGTTGGTGTGTTCTAAAACTGTTGACCAGTAGTGTATAATAATATAATAAACATAATGACTCATGAAACAACAAAAATCTTGCTCGACACTGTATTCAGCCACACTGTAAAAAATGTCTGTAGATTTTACGGTGAAAAACTGCTAAACCATGACAGTAAAATACCGTAAAATGATAAATGAGTTAATTCAGTTTCAGTAACAATGAAACACTGTAAATATATATATCAGCCAAAACTGTTTTTTTTTTAAAAATACATAACTCCACTGTAAAATACACTGGCACCTTGTTTGTAACAAAATATATTGTAATATATATACAAGCCATCACTATAATTTTTGCACTTATTTTTTGTAAAAATACTTTTTCTCACTTTTAAATGGACTAAACACCATATCTCTAACAGAAATATACTGTGATATTTAATGTTAAAATCTTTGTATTATGCGGCATTTATAATTATAATTAGTATTTTCTTGTCAATTATATGGCAGAACAGAGTTTCTTTTGATTGAAAAACTTTTTCTTTTTTACAGTAAAATATGGAATAAAGTGGCAATCTTAAACATGAAATCAACAGTGCTAATATCATTTTACCGTAATATTAGAAAAAGTTGCACCGTATTTATTACGGTAAATTTCTGGCAACCACAGCTGCTGGTTTTTACCGTAAAAACAACAGGGTTTTTTTTTTTACAGTGTACTATAGAGTGAAAGAGGGGAGGGGGACACAGCAAAAGAAAAGGCCATCTTTTCTCTCAGATGTGACTGTGATGAGAAGCTTTCGGGGAGATTAATTTCCTAGAGGCGTGCCACCTTCTTGCCCATTTTGACCCCAGCGAAGAGACGATTGAATAGATAATTCTGCAACAGCTCGGCACATTCTGCCCTCAACAGTCTCTGAATGAGCTGCAGCATTATCTTGTTCACACCCTCCTGTTTTTTCTCTACGGTGTGCTTCAGCGAGTCTGGCTGAACAAGACGACGTGTCAGTCATAAGCACCAGAGGACGGTAATGAAACGGTCATCAAACATTATCGCTGGAGTAAAGCCAGCGGACATCTCCGGGCCGCACTGAACAGGACACGCATACACTATCAGCATGCTAAGCAGCTGGGACAGCTAGTTATTAGATCTGCAACCTAAACGACAGAATAAACCACTTGTCAATACCACCCACACTGCAAAAAGAGAAAAGTTGGGTGAACTCAAAATTTCAAGGCAACAAACTTCAATAAAATTTTAAGTTGGACAATTAAACTAAATATTTTAAGTTTTTGTTTTTGAGTTTGCGCAACTCTGAATTTCTCTGGCACGATTGTAACGCCGCTATGAAATGTCAGCTAATGTTGTGACCACAATTTTGAGTTAGCATTGATACGCTAATGGCTACTCTTGTAGCTGTAACAAGCAGTGCCGCTAGAATCAGGTAGCTGCTAGCATCAGTTAGACGCTAGTATCAGTTAGCCGCTAGAATCAGGTAGCCGCTAGCATCAGTTAGACGCTAGCATCAGTTAGCCGCTAGCATCAGTTAGCCGCTAGCTTTCGCTAATGACCGAATTTCCCAACAAAGAAATAAGAGTTATCAGAACTATTGTCCCTTGTTGTGAACCCCAACTTAAAGATATAAGTAACAACAACTCACCAACTTGTTTTTGAGCAGACAACTGGCTTCCTTTGTTGTGCTAACTTACATTATTGCCCTAAATGTCAGTAATTTATATTTCCAAGTTTTACCAACTTAAATCACTGTTTTAGGCCAAAAAATACAAGTTGGCTTTTTTGCAGTGTGTTTTTTCGACCCATCCACCATATCTGCATTTAAGTTGTGCATTGCCTTTGATCATTATTACTAGATATATTACTAGATAGCGGCGGAGGGCAGTCGCTAACGTAAATGTGAGCCGTGTTTTGCTACATGTACAAATGTCTTGTAATGACGATTTTGAGGGAAGACCTGTTATCTTTCTTCTCAATATACTGATATAAAACCAGGATGTATCAATTTACAATAGGTAGTACATCAGTGAAAATCAGCATGGCCGAAATTAAAACATAGGGTTGGTAAGATAAGATAAGATAAGATAAGATAAGATAAGATAAGACTGGTGTTTTTGATAACATTTTAAGCAGCCTCATCTTAAGCATTACTCTACTGTTAACCTCCTGAGAATCAAGCTTTTGTTTGGTATGTATTGTTAGTTTCTCCTAGATATTTTGGATTTGTAGGACCTGATAAATACAAAAACTAAGCATTGTCTTTGAACAGGAATTCGTTTTTGAAAAAAAATAATGGGTTCATTTTACTGTATAACGCAATTAATTCACCAGTGAATAAAACTTTTTATTTCCTTACATTTACACCCTCTCATTTGAAGAATGATAGTAAAAGTCTATTCGTTTTCAAATGAATACTTCCTGATTAGCAGAGTCGGAACTTGTTGCTAATGCCAAAAATAGTCAAACTTGCACAGAACATCAAACTACAAACATTATTAAGCACAAATACACAAGTTTTAGCCATAAAATCTGATCAGCTTTGGTACCTGGTCCACTTTTGTCTGGCTAAAAGCTGTTCATTGACTTTACCAAGATGCTGCCATCTGATTTTTACACTGATTGATGTATTGTTCTTATTCTAGAGTGCATAGTTATAGTGAAGCAGAATGAAATATAAGGTCCAGAAAACCTAAAATGAAATGTCCACATATGAGGATGCAGGGTCCCAGGAGGTTAATACAATGTTGACTTACATGTTGGTAATTCTAGCGAAGCTGTCAGGATAAGAACTCTTCATCAATTCTAACCCAAATCAAATGTGTGTCATCAACATGCACATGTTGGCAGCTTCCCAGGTTAAGTGTTAGTAAAGTACAGTAGAGTATACTCATTAGTATTAGTATTGCATGAGAAACTCTCAGGTTTGGAAAAAGGGACTTTCCAGTCGCGCTGATGTCAAAGAATCTGCAGACTTTTTAAAACATTTGCAGCAAAGTTAGTTCACCTGATTATTTCTTGCACTTGAGCAACCTTTGAATTTTCTCCTTCTAATTACGCTCCGCAGTGGTGTCAGCCTGTTGGGATGTCGAAGCTGCGGCAGAAAGACTCTCCACTCCAGCAGCAAAGAGGAGCCGAAAACAAGATTATGAATAACTTAAGGATGTATGTGTTCATACTGGTTTGGTGTGAGCAGGGCAATATGAAATAATTGCAATTAGGATCTACAAGGGTGAAAATTATACCATCAGAATAATCTTTAAAGTCTTGCATTAGTGTGTTTGGTGCATTCCTGCAGCTTCTTTGAAGTTATATTGCAATTTATTTGCTGTAACTACTTCCCGTAAACTCACTTCCTGTACTTCTACTACAGTTTGAGATTGATTCTCTGATTCTTAGAAAGCGTTGCAGCAACTTCAAGAGAATGTGCCGAAATATGTTGCTTCAAATAAAAGCAAATTTATGGACGTGTAGCGAATATTCCCAGCAGTTAGTAGTTGAACTTATTGCCTCTTGCTCACTGTGTGAGAACTGAATGTGTGAGCAGGAGAGACAAGAAAAAAGAGCTTCTCTGACCACCAAAACCTGATGTTTACGATTACCGTTTTAGATTTTAGGGGTTGCTTGACTAAATCTGGCCCCTGAACAGTGATTGTCCAGTCACAGCTTAGCAACTGTAACTAAGCTCAGCAGGTCTGTCGAGCTTTTCTCCACTTGTTGAATCGCTGCTGTAGCAGGAGTGATGCTTGACATTTCAAAAGTGGAGAGGGTGGTGTCGTTTTTTTCTAGCCTTTCGAAAAACCAAAGATACAAGAGTGAAAGTATAATAAACAGATAAAATGGTATGTTCCAACACATGCCTACCTCTCACTTGATTTATTACCTCAGTAAACATTTTATTAATGGATTTAAGGTCTTAAATGCTAGTTCAAAGTCTTATTCAATACAGAATAATGTTAATTTAGTAAATTGTGCTTCTATTTAAGGTAAAATAGACAATAAAGTAGTGGCTACTTTGTGCTTCTATACATGCTCTGTGTGGATTTAATGGCTCTGACCTTGCTTTTGTCTTAGAATTTTGTCTTTTTAACCGTGTAATTTCAATGCACGAAAGTTAACTGTAAAATTTGGACATCTAAAAAATGTCATACTCAGCATAGAAAAATATTTTCTAATGAGTCGGCTGCAAAAATTACAATTCCTTTAATATCACAGATAACACGATTTGAACCTGGTCTCACAGGAATCCGTGAAATAGCCACGGATTCGCTTAACTCAAAATCCGTGGAATAGCCACGGAATCACTCAAATTTCCGTGAAACTGACACGGATTTGGCTACAATGCAAGTTAATGACAGTCATATCCCGTGGCTATTCCATGGATATTTGTTCCTATTGGTTTGTTCCAAGTCACGTGACTTTCAAGGTCCCGGCGGTCAGAACAAAAAACATGGCGGACAGTTCTCTCATTTTTAGTGAAAAAAATCAATATTTTGACTTAGTTTCTGCATAAAAATGGATTTTGATCACATTTCTATCGAGAAATATATGTTTTATTTTCTAAATATTCACTCAGTGAATGTACATAATCACTTTGTATGTTGGAATAGCCACGGGATATGACTGGCATTAACTTGCATTGTAGCCAAATCCGTGTCAGTTTCACGGAAATTTGAGTGATTCCGTGGCTATTCCACGGATTCCTGTGAGACCAGGTTGCACGATTTACAGATGTATCTTGTTTTCCAGACTAGCTAGCGTTAGCTGGTGACTTGGCATTTGCTAAGTGGCACATGGTCCCGCCAGTTGTCCCAAACAGTTGTCCACAAACAAATGGGTGACATCATAGGTCCACTTCTTTTGTAAAGTCTCTTGTGTAAAAATGTATTTGTACTGTGTGACAATGTAAAGTAGTAGTAACAGTAACTTTCAGTGGAGGGCAGTTCAGTCAGACACACTGTCAGTAGTTAAACAATAAATCTGGGTGTTATAGTTTTAGGTTACCTGCATCAAACTCAAACTAAACTCTGCTGCACTCTAGCATTGGTCAGGATCCATCTCCCTGTTTAAAGCGGCCTAATACGTTCTATTACATTTTATCTTTGCTAGTAAGAAATTAAGAAGCATAGCCCCTAATAATCAGCCCTCTGGTTGATTGAGTACAGTATAAATATATTGAGACCACAAAATGTCTTCCATTTCTCTCAAATCAAGCCTTTCAGCTCTCATCTAGAGATATACATGTGATCCGGAGAGCGCTGGGTTGTAATTATAGTAATCATGAGGGCAGCGGAGGGAGAGGGTCATAACTAGGCCCCTGATAGTTTCAACATCATGTCTCCACTCCTGTAATTACAGCTGAGACTATTATTAACTGAGATGCATTCACCCAGAGGAGTGAAAAAGAGCTCAAAACAAGAGAGAGTCACTTTAAAGACTCATAATCATCATATATAAGAGAAGAGTGATTTTAAGCATTTCATAATTATACCTATTTGATGTGTCTCTTTTTGAAATGAACAGCAAGTACGAGGGCAAAACATAAAAGTGTAACTGGTGCTTCTCCGTCACTGTTAGTACTTAGACATCATTACTAATCAACAGGATGAATTTACCTCCCTGACAAACATAAGCTCAGTTCAATTATTCATAACATAAGCCTGCCAACACACCTAACAACTGACACTTATTCAAGCACACTCAAAAAAAGAATTAAGCCAAAAACGTGGACTTTATTTAATTTAATTACATGTAAATTTTCCATGTAATTTTGTCACATACGTTGAATGTAAAAGGTCAAATTAAATGCAATGTTTTTCTTTCATTTAAAAGCAATATAGCTAAATTAAATAACTTTAATGCAAATTTCTACATAAACTTAATGTGTAAATTTACTTTAGTTTATGTATACTTTTACATAAACCTTATGAGTTCATTCAATATTACAAAAAAAGTTAAAGAGACATAAAGTCCATACGAAGTAAAGCTTATTAAGATCATAACTCATATAAAAAACTTCCTTACTTACTACTAATAAGCAATAATTCTGAGGTTATTGAGGGAAAACTCTTAGTTAATGTCTTACTGGTTGTATAATAAGGCCATGTAGAATAAGGCATTAATAACTACTGAATAATGACTAATTAAGAGACAATATGTTACTTATTTGCATGCAATAAGCAACTAATTAATGTTGAATATGTGTAAATGGTTATCTGTTGTGTAAACAGTAATCTGTTGCCCCAATTTGGTGCTTAAACTCATAAAGTTTATGTAAACTTTAAGTAAATTTACACATTCGGTTTATGTAGAAATTTGCATTAAAGTTATTTAATTTATCTATATTACTTTTAAATGAAAGAAAAACATTGCATTTAATTTGACCTTTTACATTCAACATATGTAACAAAATTACATGGAAAATTTACATGTAATTAAATTACATAAAGTCCACGTTTTTGGCTTAATTATTTTTTTGAGTGTACTTACTCAAAGAAAGTGACAAAGAATTCTGTAGAACCTCACACAGACTCAAACCAGCTCCCTGAGTCCGAGCTCCGTATATATTTATATATATGTATATATTTACCCCGCTGCTGCTATAAACCATTCACATCCATCACTGGAACGGACTTTCTTTATTTCCAGTCCAGCAGCTCCAGAGACCCCCTCCCTGCTTCAGAAGTGAAACATGCAGCGTCACAACTAATGACTTAGCTGGCAGTGTTGGTGGCTCGCTGGTCCCTTTGTTTGTGTTGACATATATATATATATTTAGAGGGTGTCATCTTTAATTTGGCCCCCGGGGAAACGCTGATGTGAGAGATGAGGTGGTTGTGTGCATGCATGTGTAGCTGTGGAATCTATCATCTTTTAATATGGCATTTGTGCCAAACAAATTCTCCTTCCCAGAGTGTCTCCGCCACATAAATGCTAATGCAAGCTGGAAAAACGGATTTCAAACAAGCAAGAAGTGCATCAGTTCACCCCGTCAGCCCTACAGGGCACAATCACTTCAAATAACGCCTTTCTACTGTATGTTTCATATGATAAGTGATCAAGAGGAAGTCATATCACTGAGGGGTTCTTACATTTTCTCTGCAGGTTTTCCCTAACCTTTGTGATCATGTTATAACATGTTGATCACACCTGATCAAAACCTGAAACCTCCCAACAGAAGCTGAGGCTGTAAACCAGGGCTGTCAAACTCAAATACACAGTGGGACAAAATGTAAAACTTGGACAAAGTCGCGGGCCAACATTGATATTTATTGAAAAAATGGACCTAAACAAGTTCAAACGAAATGGAACAAGCAAAGCTTGATATAACTTAATATTGCAAACATGCAAAATCGAATATCAAATAAAACAAACAAACACATCAATGGCATTCATTTCTTAAATAAAATGTAAATAAAAATCGTATGTCCCTTTATTTTATATGCTGCCTTCTTTAAATTCAAATTTAACAGCAATCTTTTTCCACAGGCTAAAAATAAATGTGAGAATAAAATAACAATAATGAACCAAATGACTAATAATAATCTCCTTCAATGAATGTGCAGCCATTCAAGCCTTGGACTAGCAAGAAAAAGTGCATAAAGACACTTTAATTGTTGCTCAGTTTGCTCCACACTGATCTACTGTGTTCAAGCCAGAACACCAGCAGAGCATTCTGGGATTTGTAGTATTATTTGCGCTGTATAATAATAATTTGGTATTGCCTTTCTGGGCCAAATATACGCAGCCAGAGTTTGACACCTCTGCTGTAAACTAACTGTAACTCTGCAAACCTGGCGTTTAGACTACAAGTGGATTAGACTGCGTGTGTGTGTGTGTGTGTGTGTGTGTGTGTGTGTGTGTGTGTGTGTGTGTAGTTGCCTGCCACCTACTCACAGTTTCTAACACAAAGGCTAAGTGGCTCCACAGAGCTCCGTCCCACTGGGGTCGTCACTAAACTCCCAAGAGAAGCTGCTCATAAACATCATAAACATCCATATTATCCACATTTACTCTGTTCAACGCAGTCAGTCATGCACATCATTTGTTGGTTATCCACTGAGGAACAAACACATTAAGAAGAATTAAGGTTTACTGTTTGCTGTTACTAACCTGACTACTTCATGGTAGTGGCTCAGTATCTGTAGTGTTAAAGCACTTGAGTGGTCACAAAGACTAGAAAAGTGATACAAGTCCATTTACCATTACTATTTATATCCCAGAGTCCTACACTGTAAAAAGTCTTTGTAGAAATTACAGTAAAATGCTGTCAAATTGCATGAGAAATACGGCCTAAAATAAAAAATTGCATATCACCATAATAGACACTTTTAATTACTGTAAATCACAGAATAGAACAAAACTTTTGAAAAACACACAGTTTTACTGTAAACATATATTTTTTTTAAATCATGTAAAATGAATGGAGAAATACCATATTGTCTCAAGGACACAACTACCTTTAAATAAAGGGACTACTCAGTCTAAATTACAGTTTTTGCTGATATTTACATTTAAATTTACAGTAGAAAATCCACTCAATGTAATTTTTACGGTGAAATTCTGGCAACCACAACTGCCGGTATTTTACCGTAAATTTAACAGATTATTTTTTACAGTGTACATTGTAAAAAGTACGATTTCTATTGGATTTCCATAAGTTTCATCTCTGTGGTCACAGCTATTATTCTGAGTGAATGAAGAGCGTTAATATTCACATTAGGGCTGCACCGATTGCAATTTTCTGACCGATCACCGATCACCGATTTTTAAGAAGCCTGACCTGCCGATTCCGATTTTGGCCGATACCGATTTTTTTATAACTCTGAACAAACTGAACCTTCAATGTTTGAATCTTATTTTATTGAAAACAATAACACAGCAGTATTTTTCTTTAACAAATAAAGGAAATCACAATTCCTGAGGTAGTTAATAAAATACTGAACTTAAAATAAATAGCAACAATTTACAGGACAAACTAACAAAAGAACTGCAACCATAAATAAAAAAGTGTCCTGAGTGTTTGGTCGGAAAAGTTTTAAATTTAGCAACAAAGTTGGGAGCACTGCTTCGCCGGTGGGAGGTTATTATCCAGGTAGATCAGATCGGTTTGACGTAAAAGAATTAAGGAAATCTAAGCGGAAGAGGTGGTACCAACCTTTTTCAAAGACTCAACACCAACCTATTAAGAGATATTAATCCATACATGTGGTTTTTGTCACTAAGGAACACTGTAGTGTATTTGAATATAAGACATAAATCCCATATTAACCCTAATCAGCCAGTCTGAATATGTTTGTTTCTAATATAATGTTTGAATAATAAGTCTGCAGCTGACAGGGGTCGATATAACTATAACTAAAGAACTCCGGTCCTATCTATCTCAATACAGAATAAGACGACTTCTCACTTCATTTATTACCTCAGAGAAAATCCTCATGGCAACATGATGCTCTCAATCACTAGTTTCAAGTCTTCTTTAAGACAATAGGATGTTAATTGTGTAAATAATGGTCCCAATTAGAAGAAAAATAGATGATAATATGAAAAATAGATGATAATATAGCCGTCAACCTGTTCACCATGTTTTCCTCTCAGAACTTTGCACCTTTCACAGTGTGTGTTCAGTTCATGAAGTATATTTGAACATCTTGTTCATGTAAAAAAAGGCCCTCATTGATCGGTTTTTACTAAAAGACAGACTAAAGAAAGACTAAAAGACGTCGGTTGTCCAAGTTTTCCAGTAAGTAATGTACATTTTGTTTTAGCGTTAACAGTTTATTTTTTAAATACACCCATCCCCACTCCTCGCCAATCAAATCATCTCTCCCGGTTTCAAAAAAGGAAGGTATCGATGGACGTTAAGCAAGATGGTGACGGTTGTAACGTCAAAGTCGATGCCTCAAACGAGCCACAAACCAACGAGTGACGTCACAGTGACTACGGCCATTTTTTATATACAGTCTATGGCTTCAACAGAAAGGCACTAAAATGGTAGCCTGGCTAACACCAGACTAATCACAAATGAGATTAGTCTGGAAACCAGCCGTTCATTTCTCCGTAGAGGAGGTGTGGTTTACGATCCTCCGGAGCCGTTTATTGGACGCTTAGAATGTCTATCAAAGCGTCTGTAGGTAGCTCTTAGCCAATCAGATCAGTTATACCAGATGACGTAGTAGAGCAACAGAGATGGATGTTTGTTGTGTGTGTGTCTGTGAGAGAGTGTTGTTTGCTGCTTTGCTTCTCCAGTTCTCGCTTTCTGCAAGATTATTTATTTTCACGCTTTATTCCCCCTCATGTCATTCAGCCACACACATCCACTGATTTTATGGGCAATAAACAAGCTGCTGGGGGTCTCTGGGGGCTCCGCTGTCCCCCGGCTCAGAGCCAGATCACCGCCGTTACGGTAGCGCCGGTGATTAGCGCCGCTAGTGGCTAAAAGCCGGCGCTACCGGTGATCTGGCTACCAGCCGGGGGACAGCGGAGCCCCCAGAGACCTTTCGCCTTTCAACTTTGGCTCTAAACTATTTAAAACACCGTCTACAGCTAAAGAGAGTTTTGCGTCTGCAGCAGCCATGTTGGATCTGTAAGAAAACTACAAGCTTCCATCTGTCCAGTAGTACGCGTCATCGTCTTGCCGTCCCTCCCCGCTCTGTGATTGGATCCCTAAAACAGGGCTGAGAAACTGTCTTGGTTGCCAGACCGCCTGGAGGTTCGAAATTAAATTTGAGTGCGCAAGGCAGTCTGGGTATACCAGGCTACTAAAATGGAGCATTTCAGACAGAGGGTGAATACAGACACAATGAGCATGATATGTCCCCTTTAAGACTTCATGACTGCCAGTGACTGTAACTCAACATGAAGACAGATTGATCTAATCATGTGGAGTTACTGTGATACTGTAGAAGAATCTAAGCTTGTTTAAGGACTGGCATAAAAATTGTTAGAATTAGAATTAGAATGAAGGACAATGCTGAAAAAACATGAAATATAACTTACATAAAATCAATGCAATTCAACTTAAAATCTCCAAATTGATTTTTTTGCCATTAGCTGTGACAACTAAGGAAAGACATGTCTGGTGAATTTAAAGTGGGCGATTGAATTCTGACGTCAGACTCCAGGAGTCTATTAAGTCTCTCTTTCTCCTCCAATCGATATGTCCTCCAGGTGCAGAATATAATGTGTAATCATAAAACACAAATTCCAGTCATCATTTTGATCATGATGAGAGTAACACAGTGCCGTTAGCAGTCACTGTGTAATTACCCGGCTGGCACAGACCATAAGGGAAAACTAAACTATGCAAATATTTCATTTTCTCACAAAGGCTCCTTGGGGATGGGCTGTGTACTCTGCAGAGGTAATATCTGCCAGGATCATGCTACACCATCCAGACCACTCACACAAGCTTCAGCCACTTTATCCACTATAAATCTGGATTGCAATAGGTTATTTTAAAGTTGCTAAACTGAAAAACTAATGGCAGCACAGACACATGAATGTAAATGCCGAGAGGTAGAGGCTGCCATGCCTTACTATAATGAACAAAGCCTTGTGTACAAGGTCTGACAGTCTGTGAGTGACAGCTTAATAATTTGCAGCTTAGTGTAATACTATAAAAGGTTTGCCTTTCCAGATCATTTTTAAACAGTGGAGCAGAAAGGCCTTTGGGGCTGGGCTTGTGATTTGCATGCAGCTCTTGCTCCAGCAATATCTCATATTCCTCAATGGCAGCCATGTATTCATTGATTTAATCAAAAACAGATGAAAGATAGAAACTGAACTGAATGATAGTCATCAGAGGTAACCAGGGGTAACACTGCAGATATATATTTCTTAAAAAATAAAAAGAGAATTACACAGCGTACATATCCAGAGCTCTCTGTTAACAAAAATGCACAAAGCTGCCCGCATTTTTTTCATTGCTGAATAATGTATCAACTTCCTTGCTTAACCTATATGGCATTAGAAATAACAAGGCTGATGCTTTTCTCTATCACCAGTCAAAAACATATAAAATCATATGAAAAAGAAAAGGCAGCCTCACATTGAAGGAGCTGTAACGAGGATATATTTGGTATTTCTATTTCATAAAAATCAATTCATTTTCAGGCTATGGACGAGTTGATTAATCGTCTAATTGTTTCAGGACTAGTAGAAGATCAAGGATCTCAAACCTGCAGCATCTATCAGCTCAGAAAGCTTTGGACAACTGCATTTGATATGATGGAGAACATGTTTTCCTCTCCTGTGGGCTGCTGCAGCCAGGGAGCAGTAAGTTTCCCTGAGCAACAAATTGATTTCTCCATTAATCATCAGAGACTTTTGAGCAGAGTTGTCAGCTTTAGTCACGCTTATTCCATCTTTCTCTTAG